>NC_137683.1:27471410-27506410 GCF_963989245.1 Nansenia antarctica | reverse complement strand
GAAAGAATAAAATGCCTGACAGTCTTTCAATGCATTTGGACAATGGTTTAAGTAGGTGCAATGAAAAAAAGGGCGGGGGGGGGGACAATTTCAGACATTTCAGAGTCAAAGTCGACTTGGGCGGTTTGTGCGGGTGTTGGCGTGGAATCTCCTTTACTGATCTCCCCTCTGGACTGTTACTGTTACAATATCCAAAGCTGTTGTAGTTTTACTATGGGTGGGGAAAAAGGGTAGTAAATGTGGTAGTGGTTGTACTGCAATGCAGTTTTGATTGACCTGAGCCCAGAGAGGCAGAGACTAAAGAAATGGTGACCTCTTCTGGCCTAGCCTCCTAAGTGTGACATTGTGACGTTAGAATTCTAAGGTTCTATCTCCATTTTTGTCAAAATTGAGTTTTTTACATAATCTGGTCCATTAGGTGTTTGTTAATGCCTGTGTGGTGTTATTTTAAAAATGTTGACATTTTTTTAGTTAGTAATTAATAAAATACAAAGGTTCCATCTCACAAAACATAATGGAATGTAAAAACTTTGACGCTCAATATCTCTGAACTGCCCTAAACGGAGAGAGAACCTTATCATTCTAAACTCACGACATGACAACAGACTGACTAACGTGAGGAATATGAGACAGACTGACTAACGTGAGGAATATGAGACAGACTGACTAACTGGAGGAATATGTGAATATGAGACGGCATTACGCACACGTCTTTTTCTGGCATACTGTATGAAGCTATTCTTCATCAGATAGAACCACACATAGTGAATCAGTGTTATCATTTCCTTTTTGGCAGTTATATGATGAGTCATATATTCCAATCTGAACTGAGATTGGTTATTATTACAGTTGGTTATGTTCCTTGACCATAAAAGGAAAAGGGAAGAGTCAGGTTTAGAAAACAAGAGTTCTCTTTTTTATTTTTTCCAGCCGCAACATTACTGTACTGTCCGTTTACAGTAAAACTCCCAACTTTTTAAATTTGATTTGCACACATCACAGTTTGACATTTTCAAATGAAAAATACAACACAACTATGAAAAAAAGACAATACACACAAATCAAAAAACCTATAAAAAATATAAAACATAAAACAGTACTATCTTTTTAATAATCTCAATTTTTGACAGGTACCATTCGAATAATAAACAAAACAAAACACAAAAACACAATTGAGCAGACAAATTCAAATTGAACCATTAGTTTTTTTTAAATAGAAGGAAAAAAGTCAAGACATCATTTTGTCATGCAGAAAGATGTAATATTAAATATCAACAAATCAAACAAAAATAATAATATATATTTCTCTATATATCTCTCTCTTTTTGAAAATGTTCAAGTCATAGCACTCCCGTCCCTTACATAGGGAAAAAACACAAGTCTTAGAGAACACTAAGAGAACCAACAATGCTTTTCATAGCTGCCATTTTTCTTGTATATGGCCTTGTATGGAAAAACATTTAAAATATCTCAGCGACATCTTTTTTTTTTGGCACAGAAAAGACGTACGTAATAATGGCAGTAGCATTTTTGCGTTATAAAAAAAGGGCGGAGCTTCAGCTCTTTTTCCATTTAAAAAAACAAAACAACAACAACAACAACATTCTGTGCACCGACATCGTATGGGAGAAGCGTTTGTGTGGTCTCCGGGGGCAACGGGGGGAAGGTGAGGCGAACGGTTGTACCAGAGTTCAGTCCTACTGCAACAAGCTCTTGATGGTCTTGTTGGTCGATTCGTCATTCAAATGCTTGGTTGTGTACCTGCAGGGGTGACAGGAGCAGGCACAGACACACACAGAGACACACAGAGACAGAGACACGGAGACAGAGACAGAGACACAGAGACACAGACAGAGACGACACACACAGAGACACACAGACACAGACACAGAGACAGAGACAGAGACAGAGAGACAGAGACACAGACACAGAGACAGAGACAGAGACAGAGAGACAGAGACACAGACACAGACGACACACACAGAGACAGAGACAGAGACAGAGACAGACACAGACACAGTGACAGAGACAAAGACAGAGACAGAGACAGACACACAGAGACAGAGACAGAGACAGACACACAGAGACAGAGACAGACACAGACATAGACACAGACACACAGACACACACAGCATTTTAAATGCTTTATTTATGTCCACATAAATGCGCATTACCGCACTATCAGTGCAATCAGTTCATTGGGAGACATTCATTTACGTTTGTGACTGTACAGCAGCCACAGACACACACACACACACACACACACACACACACACACACACACACACACACACACACACACACACACACACACACACACACACACACACATCATCAATGCCAGGTCCAGTGAATTTAACAAGTCTCTCCCAGCTCCCAGAGAGAGCGAGTGAATATGAGCGAATGTGTGTGTGTGTATGTGTGTTTGTATTATGTCTGTGTGTGTGTGTGTGCATTAACTCTCTCTCTCTCTTGTCAGCTCTGAACTTTGCTTTCTACTCGTCCCTGCATGCGTCCCCCCGTCCCCCCCTCAGCAGATGTGTAACCCAGACATCCAGGCTGCAGGCTGCTCTGACTGACCCTACATGACTGGGGAGCGCCAGTGAGACAGTGAGAGAGCCCGGGGCCCTGATACTGTACTGTACTGTGGTGACATGCAGATGTGGAGTTGCCACAGACACAGCGAGAGCAGCTGGGGTTGATAGCTACTTATATTTTTTAAGGGAAAGGGAAAGGAGGGTTTAGGGAGTTTGGGGGGGGCGAGGGTTTGGGGGGGCGCACAGAAATGTAATCCTCTCCGACATTTATTACAAACAGTTAACACGTCATCGGGTTTTAACTCAATCCCGTCCGACGACTCGCGTGTGCGTTAAATACATGAGTAGATGCGGGGGGGAAAGCGGCAACGTGATACCGGGCGCGATGGTGGTGAGGAGATGCTGGGCATGGCGTGTGGGCGACGTGGCAAGAGAGAGAGAGAGAGAAAGAACCGGAAGAGAAAATCCTCCCGTCGTTCCTGGGGAGGAGGGGGAGGGAGGTGGTCTTACCTGAGAGCGTTTAAAAGGCCTTCTACGCTGTTGGGAGGTTGGTCTCTGAGCACCTTGATGCACCCTTTCATCTGTGGAGACAGAGAGACAGTCAGAGACAGAGAGAGAGAGAGAGAGAGAGAGAGAGAGAGAGAGAGAGAGAGAGAGAGAGAGAGAGAGAGAGAGAGAGAGAGAGAGAGAGAGAGAGAGAGAGAGAGAGACAGAGACAGAGACAGAGAGAGAGAGAGAGAGAGAGAGAAAGAAAGACAGAGACAGAGACAGAGACAGAGACAGAGAGAGAGAGAGACAGAGACAGAGACAGAGACAGAGAGAGAGAGAGTCAGACAGAGAGAGAGAGAGAGAGAGAGTCAGAGAGAGACAGAGAGTCAGAGAGTCAGAGAGAGACAGAGAGAGAGAGACAAAGAGAGAGAGAGAGAGAGAGAGACAGAGAGAGAGACAGAGAGAGACACAGAGAGACAGAGACAGAGTCAGAGGGACAGACACAGACACAGACATCAGGATGGGCCAGTCGAGGTGTGTCTTTCAGCTCTGTGACGCTAGGCTGCCGTACTCACGTCGATCTTGGAGGACTTGGCGAAGGCCCCCACGGGGTGGACGTAGTCGTACAGGATGATGACCCCCACCATGACCCGGAGGCAGAAGGAGACCGTGTCCTCACTGGTGAACCGGCTGCGGTACTCCCTGGGGTGGGACGGACGGACAGACGGACGGAAAAGAGACAGACAGACGGACGGGGAAAGATATTAGCCAGATGGAAAGAGACAGGAAAGACAGAGACAGATGGATATTGAGCCCCAGAGCCGCACAGAGAGTCGTACTGTCTTGACGTGGGCATAGGGGTGGCAGGCAGGCTCATTGGAAATGCATGGAATGAGGAATGGTTTATCAACACGCGTGTGAGGAATGCCATCAAACACATGTGTGTTAGAGAACAACGCGAGGTTCCTTCCCATGCATCACAATGAGCCTGTCTGCCTCCGCTGAGCTCTTCTAACTACCGCTGACATCCTACTGGTCTAGTTCACAAGTTAGTTAGCAAAACCACTTACGGCGTTTCCAACATGACTTTGCAGACGCTGGCCATTGTGCTTAAGCAGTCCGTCGTGTTCTCGATGGGCAAGTTCTTATTCTTGGTAGAGAGACACAGAGAGAGAGAGAGAGAAAGAGAGAGAGTGAGAGAGTGAGAGAGTGAGAGAGACAGAGAGAGAGAGAGAGAAAGAGAGAGAGACAAAGAGAGAGAGAGAGAGAGAGAGACGGAGAGAGAGAAAGAGAAAGAGAGAGAGATAGACAGAGAGCGAGAGAGAGAGACAGAGAGAGAGACAAAGAAAGAGAGAGAGAGATTATTTTCTGCAACAATCTACTTTGATCTCTTTAATAACTGACACGTCGCCACAATATCAAAGCTGTTTGGCACGCCGTGAAAAACATCTTTACCTCTGACACAAACTTTGTTGGTGCCGTCGCTTAACGTTTTCAACATGGGCGTGGCATCGGCGTAGAACAGAGATATCCTATTGGCCAGCTCGTTGTTGACTTCATTCTCACCCTCTGCCTGAAAATCAAAGGAGCAAGTTTGTCAGTTAATAATATCTGCTTTAAAAACCACTGGACACTAACGAGGTGTTCAATATGAAAACATCTACTCATATTCAATATTTACGTTCAATATTTATATTCAATATTCAGGAGGATACAGTCTGGCTCACGACGGTGTTTTCAGACGGTGGTGTTTATATTCTCGACGGGAGCTATCCTTCCTGGAGAATGTCAAGCCACATCACGTAAAAAAAATGATCGCACTCCAATAGAATAATGTGCTTTCCCACAAAAGAACAGATAGGACGTCTGGTATGATACAAATGCGTCTTGCACAGGAAAGGTCCTCGTCATTTAATTTCAACGTCTGAACTGTCAGAGTGGAAATGCTCCTCTGTGCAGCAGGGAATGTTTAATGGCTAGAGGACAGCTTTAGACAGGGACAGGTCTTTTACGGCCCTTCTGTCTGGAGCCATTTGCCTAATGGCATATTCACGTACGGAGGGGGAGAAGGAACTGCAGACCAGACAGACTGAGTGAGTGAAAAAAAAAACTAGAAAAAAAACAGATGTGGGTCTTTAGAACACGGGAGAAAGAATCTGTTCATTTTTCTTCTTCACTAACGGGCTATTGAAAGATTTAAAACATTTCACTACGGTTCTACCGGGATGTCCTTGGTGCTATTGAATAAAGGCGTGTGCGTCTTTTTGACGCGAGGCTCAGTAGATAGTAGGCTGTAGTCCTGAAAGCTTCCTGTATCATCATACAACAGCATTTCAAGTCTGATAATAATAATAATGACATTCTATTGCTTATAGGTCGAAATAGGAGACAAAACAACCAATAATATCAGTACTGTAGCAGTCCATTTATCTTCAAACACCTTTAATTTCAACCTCGTTTATATGTCATTATGACATACAATATCGTTAGCCTCATAGTATAAAAGTCATGCTTCACTTGTGGTCAGCCGGGCCATCTTTGTATGTAGTGTCAAAAATGCCTATGTCAAAGAGATGACTTGGGCAGATAGTGATTTTGGAATGTAACAAGCATTCTGATAGGCTGATGGCATCATAGGCAATAACACACAGTGAATCAGCAGTGTTAGGAGAGTAGAGTTAGGCAGATATCTCAATTTGGCCAAAATATGACTTAGGCAATTATGCTATGAGGCCAACAATATGTCATTATGATGTACGATGCTAAACGCTAAATCCAATGATAATAATATAGTGGCCCTGTTGAAATGACAGTTGGTCAGAACTGGTCTGTTGCTGAGCAACGACACAGCCACAGAGACTCAGAGGTTTGGCAGGGTTCCTACAAGTTTCAGCAAGTCCAATTTAAGCCCTTTTTAGACCTTTTTTAGACCTCTTTGAATATCATTTTAGACCTATTCGCGACACCATATGATAGCTTTTTGTCATCCTCGAGGTGATGAAATTAAGGATTTCACTGCCATACAGACAAAAAAGGAAGCGAATTGGCATTTTTTGGGTTCCAGCTTGATTAATTTCCACGGTAAATAGACGTGGTCGGACTGATTTCCTTGCAGGATCTCATTTCTAAGACCCTAGCACCTCAGTTTTAGACCGAATAACTGAAACTTGGGACCTTTTTAGGCCTTACAAATTGGAATGCTGGATTTTAGACTTCAAGGCTTTTTAAGACCAGCGCGGGAACCCTGTTTGGGGGGGTTTCCCCTGCACAACCAGGGCGTCCCGGGGGTCCTCTCTGTGGGAACCACCGTGCGCTCAGATCAGGTGCTGCTCCCGCTGAGGCCAGGAAGGCCCTGTTCCCCTAGGGGGGGCCGGGGATACGCTACTGATCTCAGATCAGAGCACACGGGAGGCAGCACGCTGCCGTCTGGTAAGTGCCCCGAACCCTCTCACACTCCCCGGTGGGGGCCTCTCTCTCTCTCTGTCGCTGTCTGCTGGGAGGAGAGGCTGCCCACACACACACACACACACACACACACACACACACACACACACATCTATCCATCCACCCACACATACGCACTCTCTCTTCTCGCAACTCTCTCTGTCGCATGCACGCACGCACTCTCTGTCGCATGACGCACTCTCTCTCGCTCGCTCGCACGCACGCACACTAGACTGAAGGCTTGGTCAAATACGTTTGTTTTTACTAAGTATCCATACATCCATACATACATCCATACATACATCCATCCATACATACATACATACATACATCCATCCATCCATCCAAGTCTGTCAACGCATCCCTCCATCATCTCTCCCTTCCTTTAGGTACAGGAATCAGTAATTACTGACACGATATGACCACAATAACTCATCTACATAGCTTTCATCCATTCAGTCATGTCAGATGAAAAGGAGTATTGTATTTCTGTATTATTGTATTTCCAAACACAGCAGCGTAGTTCCAGTAGCAGAGGAGTCTGGGTATACAGTACGAGGAGGAAGCACAGCTCAGCTCTACAGTGTTAATAACAGTAAGTAAGTGTTAAGTACAGTACAGTAAGTAAGTGTAAACAGCAAGTAAGCTCACTGGTGTGTTGTTGATCCGCATGCGGCTCAGGGTTCTCTCCTGTAGTAGCTGAAGTCATTCTGGATGGCAGGGTTCGTCATCTGCAACGGGAAGGATTGAAACACGCATCACAAACAGAGCATCTCAGAGCATGGAGAAGGGCATTATGTGCGTGCGTGTGCGTGCCTGTGTATTTGTGTACGTGTGTCTTTGTTGTGCCTGTGTACTTGTGTAAGTGTGTCTTTGTCGTGCCTGTGTATTTGTGTTTGTGTGTCTTTGTCGTGCCTGTGTACTTGTGTATGTGTGTCTTTGTCGTGCCTGTGTACTTGTGTATGTGTGTCTTTGTCGTGCCTGTGTACTTGTGTATGTGTGTCTTTGTCGTGCCTGTGTACTTGTGTATGTGTGACTTTCTCGTGCCCCGTCTCTGAAAGTAGAGAGAGAGTTGCCTGCGGGTAGGACACTTTCCAGTTTCTGGATGAAACGCACCGTCACCATCAGGGACGTTTTTAACAAACAAGACACAAACGTCCCTGCGGAGGGAGGAGAGGCCGTGGAAAGGACATTCTCTCTTTTTATTTATTTGATAAAGTGTTTTTTTCTTTCCATTGTTATTTCACTCAGTGAAATGAAATCCTAGTGTCTACTCTGTCTAATCGTGGAGCAGCGCCTCAAGTGTGTTTGTCGTTAGTGACGGACGGATAAACAGGTGTTAGGGGGCTGATAAGTGGGCTATTGGACGCTCTGGACCCTCTGGATAGGGGCCGACTTACACTGCAACAGAACACGTCTACGGGCAACAAGTGAGGCAAAGGCAACAACATCAGATTATTTTTTGGGTGAGACTGGCTGGTATACGGGGTACCCCAAAGATGGCAGGGTTCTCCTGTAACCTTGAGGGCATTAGGGTCTTAGAGAAACCAGACCAGAAATCTGCTAATTTTGGACAAGAAGAAAATCATACGAGTGTGATCGGTCGGTGTCGAGCCACACCTATCACAGGTATCACCTGTACCCGGAAACAACTGACTGAGCCTGGCTTTAAAAGACAGAACAATTGACCCTATGCAGGACCTTAAACTGAATCAAGCTTAGACGGGCACATGATGTTGAGTTGACCCTGATTAGGGCCTCCTCCCACCAATCGTCTGTCATCTCAAGTAGTTCCTCTTCCCATTTACCCATAACCCCCGCAAGAGAGGCCGCACGTGAGGATGACATAAGGTCACTTACAGACAGAGCTAGGGGACGCTCTCGTTAAGACCTAGCCTACATGCTCACTTCCAGGCAGAGCTGTGAACAGACGTGATGTCCTCTAGTGGGGACGGGGATCACAGAAGGAGAGGGGAAGCTGTCAAGAGTGGGGTCAGGGGGTCAGGGGGGTAAGGCACGGGAGCACGCCTCTCTGGTGGAGGTGGGGAGGGGGGGGGTCCAGCTTAACAGCCAAAAGAGCGACAATAATGTACTTATAGTACTACATGTACTAGTGGGGTCTTACAGAAGGTGAGCCAAGCTGTCAGGAGTGGGATCAGGGGTTTAGGGGTGACTCGGGGGGCAAGGAAGGGGGAACCCAGCCCCCCCCACCCCTATTTTGACTAAAGGCTCAATGCTACAGTACATATGCAGACTGGTGGAGAGGCTTACTAAAGACACTCTGACCTCTTCTATCTGGTAAGCCACCGGTCAGTCAGGCGGGGGGCCGCTTCCACGCGTCAGCCTCCTGCCCCCCCCCCCCCCTCCTGCCCCCTGGATGCGTGGAGACGCTAACAGGCTAATTACCCACGCGACACACCACCCCCCCCCCCCCCCCCCCCCCCCTTTCTTGCAGTTAATGCCGTCAATGCTAGCAGGCTAATCACGCCAGCGATAGACTGGTGCCCAGTCTGTGGCCACTTAAGTGTAGTGGCCAGGGCCAGACAGACAGGCAGACAGACCCAGTTAAGCTCATAGCATAGTCATATTTTGGCCAAATTGAGACTCTCCTAACACTGCTGATTCACTGTGCATTATTGCCTCTATGACATCAGCCTATCAGAATGCTTGTTACATTCCAAAATCACTATCTGCCCAAGTCATCTCTTTGACATAGTCATCTTTTGGACACTACATACAAAGATGGCTCGGCTGACCACAAGTGAAGCACGACTTAGGCAATCATGCTATGAGGCTAACGATATCACACCAGTCAGTGGTTTCAACATGGGCTGGGCTGGGCTGGGCTGGGGGGTTCTAACTAGGTCAGGGCACGTGGACGGGGCAGGGGAGTGAAAGATTGACGAATGGGCCTGGCATGATACCTTGCCCCCCCCTCCCTTCACCCCCCCCCACCTTCACGCTTTTAGAGAGCAAAGAGCCAGTCTGGCCAGGGGAGGGGAGGGGGGGTGGGGCACTAATTGGGGCATCGCTGCTGAGTGCCTGGGGGGTGTCAGAGTGGGTGCTGGTTGAGTGTGTGTGTGTGTGTCTATAGGGGTGCGTAGAGGGGGGGGGGGTTTAGTTAGGGGGGAACCATTTCACCCTCTTTTTTTTTTTTTTTTTTTTTTTTTTAACGAGGCCCCCGTATACAGAATGATAGCTCCTCTGATTGTCTCCAACATCCATACAGTAGAGACACCCCCCCACCCCCCCCACACATTGGGTAGATTAGATGCCAGTGATTTTTTAATAGGAAGTGGAGGAGTCGTTGCCTGTCTGTGATCCAGACCAAACACACACTCTGCCAGTCCCTTCCCTCCAGACTAGAGCTGCTCGCAGACATGTCTGCATGTGTCGCTCTCGGTGTGTGTATGTGTGTGTGTGTGTGCTTCTGTGTGTGTGTGTGTGCTTCTGTGTGTGTGTGCTCTCAGACATGTCTGTGTCATTCTGTGTGTGTCTGTGTGTGTGTGCGCGCTTCTGTGTATGTGTGTGTGCTTCTGTGTGTGTGTGTGTCTACGTGTGCTTCTGCGTGTGTCGTTCTGTGTGTGTGTGTGTGTGTACCGTATGTGCTTCTGCGTGTGTCTGCGTGTGTGTATGTGCTTCTGCGTGTGTCTGCGTGTGTGTCGTTCTGTGTGTGTGTGCGCTTCTGTGTGTGTGTGTGTCTGCATGTGTGCGCTTCTGTCTGTGTGTGTGTGTGCTTCTGTGTGTGTGTGTCTGCATGTGTGTAGCAGCAGCCAGGAGTCTCAGCCAACAAGAAACGTTTTTCGCTTTCGACATCAACCACCCCCCCCTTCCCCCTCCCCCCCCTCTTCATTGTTCATTCCTCCAGCGTGTTGGGGATGACAGCAGCTAGAGGAAGCCACAGACAGCAGTGGAAGGTACCAATTAAAGACTTATCTAAGTCTGCTCATTGGCTGACGCGTAATCATGTACGGCACTAACGCCTAATTAGCGGGGGGGCGTCGGCCCGCCTCGCTAGGCTACGGAGCGCGGGGCTAGCATAGCCGCTCGTCTGAGGGACGGTACGCAGCGCTGTGCGGCGCTCGTAAGACCCCAAGGTCGAGGGTTAGAGGATAAAGCTAACTGGATTGAGGGATAGAGGCGGATAGAGGGTGTGTGTGTGTGTGTGTGTGTGTGTGTGTGTGTATGTGTGTGTGTCTCGTACTTTGAGGGATGGCGGATAGAGTGTGTGTGTGTGTGTGTGTGTGTGTGTGTGTGTGTGTGTGTGTATGTGTGTGTGTGTGTGTGTGTGTCTCGTACTTTGAGGGATGGCGGATAGAGTGTGTGTGTGTGTGTGTGTGTGTGTGTGTGTGTGTGTGTTTCGGTGTGTTTCTGTGTCGCTGTGTGTGTGTGTGTGTGTGTGTGTTTCTGTGTGTTTCTGTGTTTCTGTGTGTGTGTGTCTCTGTCTGTCTGTCAGTCTGTGTTTCTGTGAGTGTTTCTGTGAGTGTTTCTGTCAGTGTTTCTGTGAGTGTTTCTGTGTGTGTCTCTGTATTTCTGTGTGTCTGGGTCTGGTACCTTGAGCTCGTCAAAGCGCAGGGTGAAGTGGAGGATCTCGGCGAACTGCCGGGCCAGCGCCTGCTCCCTCTCCAGGTGCTGCGTGGGGTCGTCATGCTGCTCGCTGGTCAGGGAGGCCAGGAGGCTGCGGAGCGCTGCCTCTGAGAGGGGGGGGAGAGAGGGAGAGGCGGAGGGGGGAGATGTGGGGGAGAGGGAGAGAGAGGGGGGGAGAGAGGGAGGGAGGGAGAGAGAGGGGGGAGGGAGAGAGAGGGAGGGAGAGAGGGAGGGAGGGAGAGAGAGGGGGGAGGGAGAGAGGGAGATGAGACGTGGTGCAAAGAGAAGCCTGCTGTTTCTACACACACACACACACACACACACACAAACACTCACAGCCAACCTCCTTCAGGGCCAGCCACGACACCAGGTGAGGAGAGGAGTTCATATAGGTGTAGACATCTGCTGCATCTCACCTCATAACCATGTTATTATACGGTATACCAATATATATTCTATATACAGATGAACTGTTTGTATAATAGAGAGTATGTGGCCATGTCAGATACAAGTCAACCCAACTGACAGACACTCATCTACCAGGCCAGTGGGGACAAGCACCCAACCAGAGATGGTGTCCTTTGCCCAGGGCCTAATGCCAGTGTGTGTGGGGGGGGTGGGGGTTCCAGGGCTTTTGGAGGGAAGAGGGAAGAGCTTTCATCCTCAGAGGTGGGGGTTCAGAGTGTGGGGGGGGGGGGGGGGTGAGAGGCTTTGCTGCTCAGATGGAGATGAGACATGAGACTAATTATCTCATTGTCACGAGATGGGAAGGAGGGGGGAGGAGGAGGAGGGGGGGGGGGGGCGTTCCACTGATCTACGATGACTCCCTTTTGTTTTGACAGTAGGTAAAGACGCTAAGACAAACGGCTTAGCGGGGGTACGATACTGTGCTCTCTAGTAAGTAACACACACGAGTAGCTTATTATAGCTAACACATAAATAAGATGTCCTCATTTTATTATGATGGGTTTCCTAATGAACCTATTCTGCACCAGTAAACATGCACCTCTCTAACATCAGCGCTCACGTACAGGAAAGCAGTGAGTGAGTGAGACATTCAAGAGACACTGACACTTCTCCTGCAGACCCCAAGGCTTCGCTACACCAACCGAAGCCTGAAGATGCTCGTTACGCGTTAGCAACCTCATGATCAGCCTGAGGAGAAATGTTTGTCTGTTTTTGACAGACGACGGTGATGGTGATGGGGGAAACGTTCCCGAATTCCCGAGTCTAGCCACAACAACCACCCCGGTTACCCCCCGGAAGATATCTGCACGAGGAGGAGGAGGAGGAGGGTTTGAGGTCGGAGGGAGGAGGGTGGAGGGTGGAATGAGAGCTGCCAGTGGAGCGCTACAGTAAATTGAGCACGTTAGCCGTTCCGTAATGACCCCCATCTGCTTGGGCTAGCGTTAGCGTTAGCGACGAGACAGACAGGCAGGCAGGCGAGGCCTGATTAAAAATGGCCTTAGTGGTGCAGTTTTTTGGGGGGGGTCTTTTTTTTTACCCTATCCCAGTCAAAACAGAGGTGGAGATGCGATGGGGTTTTTGCTTTTAGAGGGGCGGAGCCCCCCCCACTCTGAAACAAGCCACTCTAACATGTCTGGAGTCTGGGAGGGGTGGGGGAGGGGTGGGGGAGTCTGTGGGGGAGGGGGGAGGGGAGATGTCTGATCCCATCAGGTCATGGAAGAGCAGGCGAGCGGAATGCTGCAACGTAGACGCTCTACTCGTAAGGGAGGGGCGGGTGGGGGAGGGGGAGGGTGGGTGTGAGGGGGGGTCAGAGTGTGGTGGGCATACATACACCCCAACCCTGGCATCAATGCACTAACGAAGCACCCAATGTAATATACATGTACATGAGGGGGGGATGGGGGGGTCAGGGTGTGGTGGGCATACATACACCCCAACCCTGGCATCCATGCACTAACGAAGCACTCCAATGTACATGTATATATGTGTGGTGGCCTGGGAAAACCCTTCACATGGTGGCATTTTGACATTTTCAATTTTATATTTCCATAAATTAGAAGTTCTCAGCTATTCATAACTGGTTGAATGACTGAGATAGCCCTTTATTTTAAAAAGTTATGAGCATTTTAATGTATCATGTCAAAAAAAGTGAAAGGTGAGAAATGCTGCCCCCATGCTGCCCCCGACCCCTTTCTCCTCCGGGTCGGGGGAGGAGCCTATGCAGATCGGCCGGTCTCGTTTGTCTGCTTGTGATGCGGTGGTAGTCTGCTCGCCTCGTCGGTATGCGAGGGACAAATCCATTTGTGTGTCTTCTAGTTAAGATTTTATTACTTTATGCTTATTGTGAGCATCAGTAAACTGGCAATAACACAGGTGGAAGTATCGTCTCTCCTTTCGCTCATGTGTGCGTGCGTTGCTTAACTGAGAATGAGACACGTTCAACGTGACGTTGTTTCGCTAGCAAACTACCCACCACAAAAACATAAAAATAAGTACTTTCTCTTTTGTTTTCTTAAAATGTTTATTCACCATAATGTAGTATGGGGTTCAAAGTACTAGAATACCACATAATATCAAAATCGCCGAAATAGGACATTTTCATCTATTTTTGCTCTTTGCCACAAACGAACGCCAGCGACATCCGACGGGTTTTCCCAGGCCACCACACATATAGTCCCAATGTACATGTATATATAGTCTTAGCATGTACATGTATGTATATATAGTCTTAGCATTTGTTAAGACTGATGGAGTCGAGGAAATAATAAGACATCGGCAACATGGTGATAAAGACAAAGTGCTTCAAATGTTTCCTCACTCCAATTAAAATTCAGGTGCAAAAAAACACGAAGCGCCTATAAATCAAAGACGACCCAAGGAGGTGAGAGAAGACGGAACGAAACGGGAGCACGGGAGAAAAAAAACGACAGAGAGAAGAAGAAAGCGGAACGTACGTTATAAGTTGGGATACGCCACGACACACGTGAAGTCAACTGACAGCCTGATCGTCTGATCATCATCAAACTGTCACTAAACTAAAAACAGATTATGAGACGTACGACGTTCAAAACAAAACGAGGACAGACACTCTCTCTGGTGAAGCCAGTAGCCGCCAGTAGCCGCCATCTCTCTCCGCGCACCGAAGCTGGTAGGAGTAGGTGGAAGATATCTGCAAGCACAGCATCTCTCATAACCAGGCAGGAGGAGGAGGAGGTGGAGGAGGAGGAGGAGGGGGAGGAGGAGGAGGGGGAGGAGGAGGTGGAGGAGGTGGAGGAGGAGGAGGAGGAGGTGGAGGAGGAGGAGGAGGGGGAGGAGGGAGAGCAGGGAGTCCAAGGAGGCCCCTGTAGAAGTAGGTGAAGGATATCTGCAAGCACAGCATCTCTCATAACCAGGCAGGAGGAGGAGGGAGGAGGAGGAGGAGGAGGTGGTGGAGGAGGTGGAGGAGGAGGAGGAGGAGGTGGAGGAGGAGGAGGAGGGTAGAGCAAGGAGTCCAAGGAGGCCTCTGGAGGTCAGCCGGCTGCGGCCAGGCGGCGGTGCGGAGCACGGAGGGGTGGGAGGTGGGAGGTGACCTCCTTTGTTACATAACCTGGCGGCCCCCCCGATGTGATCATTGACTGCTTCGTCTCAGGCGCCACAGGGATTAAAGGGTTAAGGTCATGGAGTTGTAGGGGGGGAGGGGGGGGGGGCTAGGGGGGCTAGGAGCTACTCGCTACCCTCAGGGTCACAGGGGACGCTAGCATGTAGCATCCCCCCCACCCCCCCCCCCCCCCTCTATCTCTTCTCCATGCTAATGATGTCTGCTCTGCACTGAGAGGTCACAGTCAGTGTCAGGATTAAGGAGACTGCAACGCAAGCAGCATTACTGATCAATGCGAGGTTATGGGGGGCGGGGGGGGAGGGGGGGGTTATGTTTGTTTGTGGTGGAAGGGGGGGGGGGGGTGTAGGGAGAAGGGGGGGTGCATGGGTGTGCATTAGGGCATGAGTGTTAATTCAGATTTTCTGCAGCTCAGCGACGGCCCTATGGAGGAGCCTTGCAGAAGGTGTCAAGGTCGCGGACGACACGTACGACCTCTAGAGATGCTGAAGTCGCTAACCGCTAACCTTGGGTTACTGATGGGCCGGTTCACATTGGTGTACCCCCGACTGAAGGACATGGGGGGGGGGTATTGTCTGTATCTAATCAGGAGGCCCAGGAGGAAGGAAGGCTTACATACGTACCTAGTCTCTGGGAGAACTCGAAGAACTTCTTCAGTTTCCCCACCAGGGGGACCACGGCCGACCACGCCTGCTCCTGCAGCGCCTCGTCGTTGGGGTTCTGGATCGCCTGGAGGACACGGAGGAAACCAACAATTTATTTATTTTACGTAATTTTGGGGGCAGTCCCACTCATATTTTTGATTTTATTGGACAGATACAGTGAAGACAGACAGGAAAGTAGAAAGAGAAAGTAGAAAGAGAAGAAGGGAGAGAGGGCATGTCAGCAGGGCATGGGCCTGATTTCGAACCCATGCTGACATGGGCATATGTGTGCACTGTAGACCGCGGCGCTAGACCACTGGACCACCCCAGGCCATCCAACGACATTGTTATCTACAACCCGATCCATTGGGTTTTCATCCCTCTTGCTGAAAATGGGAATCCTGATTGGATCAAGAGTCGAGAGAGTAAATACAGTTTTTGGAGACCTGTACCGTACCTCTCTGATCTCCTGGCCGGCTCCCTTGTAGGCCTGCAGCTCGTCCAGGATCCCCCGAGCGTCCTTCAGCACCACGTCCACCTGCTCCCACACCTCCCGCTCTGCGTCTGTGGGCTGGGCGTCTGGAGGAGAGACACAACGCAGTAGGACGGTCAACAGAGAACATATTCTCAGAGACTGACACACACACAAAGGGTGTAACCAAGTAACTGGCAGAAGTCAGTTAACCTCAGTTAACCGCCGTGGTCTGAACTCTCTAGAGCAGTGGTTGTCAAACCTCTCCACGGGGACCCCCAGCCGCTCCACATATTTGATCTGTTCCACAGAGCAATGATTTGTACTTGATTAGTTGAATCAGGTGTGCTGGTGGTGGTGGAACAGATCAAATATGTGGAGCGGCTGGGGGTCCCCGAGGAGAGGACTGCTCTAGAGCCACCTCCTGCGTATTCTGAGTGAGTACATCCTGGTCCTAGCAGGCCGAAGCTATGGTACAGTAGATGGCCTGGGGGCAAAAAGAGACAGAGAGAGTAGGTCTGCAGCTACATATTTGAGGAGAGGGCTCTAGTGCTTCTAGATTGATATTCCAGACACACAGCAGCGTAGAAGATCTGGGTGATGGAAAGTTCTGGAAAGGGGAGGAGGCGGATATACTTTTCTGGGAAGAAGATCAAGACGTGGATGAAGGGAGGGGGCGGGGGGGACGTGGGGGAGGTTAAGACTAAGGGGCATCTTTCATTATTAGTGTGATACTGCATAATAAGAGATAAGAATGAAGGGGAGGGATGGTAATTAGGCTTAGGGAGAAAAGTCAGAGAAGAAGAAAGAATAATCTCACTTTCAAAATCGAGGAAGAAGTTGGGCTCCTGCTCCAGATCTGTGCAAGTCAAGACTTTCAGGAGGTTCCCCATGTTACGATACCTGTCGACACACAAAACCAGAGAGACTTAACGACACAGGACGACTCAACATTAGGTGTAATAATACTACTACATTAGACTTATATAGCGCTTTTCTAGACACTCAAAGATGCTTTACAAACGGGAAAGATCGAGTAGTAAAATAAAAAGAAACAAAAAAAATAGATCAAAGAAAGTATAGGGGTCTAATTAATTTTTAGATTACTAAATCTAAGTGTCTTTGGGTTAGGGTTATCTACTCTGTATACTGCAAGTATATACTGTATAGATTTCGGCGGAGAAGCGGCGAACAAGCGACGCCAGCGTCCTCTCTCGCCCGGCATTGTAGCAATGTCGCTAAGATAAGGAGCTGAACCTCTCTGGTGCCCCCCTCCCACCCGCCTTCGGTTCCGCCTCTGTGCTCCAGCGCTCCTCATGAACCCAGTAACACAGACCCACAGACCCACAGACCGCCAAGATGTACCAGGCTAGAACCAGCACTCCCCTCGGACCATGTGTGGTTTTCCTGTGCCCACCAGATGTCTCCCCCCCTCCCCCCCCAAAAAAGCCCAGAAAAGCACACCCACTCCTTAAAATAAGGACTGATTTACAGCAATGCGTTAAACTCGATAACTTTAAGTGCAACTGAGTGTGACTTCAGTCAATTCCCTCCTGAGGAGCCTCCGCCATGGATAGACAAAGAGCCGTTACATGCAAAGCAGCCGTATACTGTATATATATATACTAAATATACATCATCCTGCATATCGCTTAGGGAGAAAGCCACACATCCTCCTGGGGTTACCCCCTCTTAACAACACTCACACATGGATTCAGATGATCAGATCCAGGCCCTAATCTACAGTACATCAATGTTTCTCACACACATACTGAGCATTTTGAATTTCCAATCTTTGCAACCAAAGTCAGGTTTCCTAGAGCTAGAGTTGAGGCGGCGGAAACGGTTGATTCTTGGAAAATGAGAGGGTAGGAGAGAAGGGGGGGGGGGGGGGGGGGGGGCGTGTGGGGAGTGAAGATAATCCCACCGCCGCCACAGACCCCAGTGTGAGAACTAAGCCCCCCTATCCTCCGCCACCTTACGGTACTATGCTCCTTGTCAATGCCAAGACCTACAGATTTCACATTACCTGGAAAACACATTCAAACCCCCCAAAGAAGCAGGGTGAGACTAACCACCCAGTTCTCCTCTGCTGCTTCAGTGGGAGAGAGAGAGAGAGGGGCCACAGCTGCTTATCTACTGCACTGGGTCTTCAGACACACACACACACACACACACATACAGAGACACACACACACACACACACACACACACATACAGACACACACACACACACACACATACCGACACACACACACACACATACACACATACACACACACATACATACAGAGACACACACACGGACACTCACACACACACACACACACACACACACACACACACACACAGACAAACACAGACACACACACACACACACACACACACAAGCGCGCACACACACACACACACACACGGAACGGATTGCTTGGGGGACCCAGGGATTTAAGTCCAGCAGAGCCCGTAAACACTGTCAGGTAACACACCAGACACACACACACACACACAGACACAGACACACACACACACCAGACACACACACACCACACATACCTCTGGATACTCTCATGGCCTGTACCCACACTGACAGAGCTGAAATTACACTTCACATTAGTTAGGGCTTATACAAACACTGTCACCGCAGTACGGGGGGCTGTGAGTAATACTACAGTACAGGACCACACATCCTGTACGCGCCGCTCTCTACTGTACAAAAACTGCCTGATAGATTAGCACATCAATGGCTCTGCTACAGTATTACCTCAGGATTTATGACAGGGATGTAAAATAGCGTCAGTATATACAAGGTCTGCTATATACATGTGTGGAAAGGTACCTCTGTCACCAAGATAAAATACCCTGTACTTACATGAGCATTATATGGGGTGATATGCCACACACACGCACCACGCAGTGCCAGTGTTGCCAGATTGGGCGTATTCCCGTATTCCCGCCCAATTGGGCTAGTTATGATCACACTGGGCGGTTTTTAGACTGTGGTTAGGCTGGAAAACTATCCCATCTGGCAACACTGACGCACGCTTCACGCACGCACACCTGAGGAGCACAGCTCCCTGCAGTCTGTACAGAACAGAGAGGCCAACACTGTGACAAAACAAGACACTGAACCAGTGACGGTGAAGAGGGTTGGTGACAGGTCACAGCTTGGTGACAGAGTGAAGACACAGACACAGACTGAACTCTGTTGATAGATCGGTGACAGACTGAAGACTAGTGGCTAGGTTGAAAAGCTACGTCCGTTTAAAGACATTGTTATAGGTTCAGGTTCGCAGGAGGTAGAGCAGGAGGTAGAGCAGGAGGTAGAGTCGGCGTCTAAAGATCGCAAGGTTGGCAGATCGGACACATGTCGAAGTGTCCTTGGGCAAGACACTAAACGCCAAATTGCTCCCAGGGAGCGGGCCGGCGCCTTGCATGGTAGCTTGCCGCCATTGGTGTGTGAATGGGTGAATGAGAGGCCGTTGTAAAGCACTTTGGATAAAGGCGCTATATAAGTCAGTCCATTTACATCCATTTACTAGTCACCGGGTTAGTTATGCTGAGGAGGTAAACAAGAGTGTGAGTGTGAGATTAAAGTCGAGTCACAGTGACAGTTGACAGTTAGAAGTTGACAGTTAGAAGGTGAGTCACGGGCGTCACAAAACAGTGTTGACCCCTCGCTCACGGCCTAATGCGCGAGACTCCATCTTGGGTAGTTCATCTGAACGAGGCAGCCAGTACCCCCACCCGCTTGCCTGTGTGCAAAGTCTGCAATCCTTACCTAGCAACCCGCATCATCAATAACAGCCCCTCCCACCCTCCCTCCCTCCCTCCCTCCCTCCCTCCTCTCTAGACTGACCCTGTTTCCACATCACCCCCTCTTCTCTGCCCACCAGGGGGGGGGGGACCGGGGGCGGAGGGGGGAGGTCACAGACCTGCCACCTGCCTCCTGCCATGCCCAGCCATGTCCACCAGCGCCTCCGCTAATGTGACCTGACTCGCACCTCCACCACCCCTACTGGCACATCACTGGCTGCCATCCTGCCACACCTGTGCTTAGCCTCGGAGGAGAGGAGGAGAGGAGGAGAGGAGAGTAGAGAGGGAGCCAGAGAAGGAGAGTCATCCATCTTTAAAACGGAGAGCGCAGGGAGGGAGGGAGGGACAGGGGGGGGGACTGGGACAGAGGGGGCTTTCACTCACCACGCCCTACTGATCTGATTCCTACTGTACAGTGTAGTGTGTGCCCGTGGTGGCGGTGTGTGTGTATATATAGTACAGTAGTCAGGGTGTGTGTGTGTGTGTAGCCTCTCTCTTGTCCCCTAGTCCTCTGCTGCCCCTCCCAGGCAGCGGTGGTGGCAGGCTGAGCTGAGCTGAGCTGGGTTAGAGAGAAGGAAGGGCTGGCCAGGCACGGGGGTGCCAAGAACACTGGCACCGCTCAGCCCAGAGGCCCACAGCGCCTCTCTCTCATTCTGTCTGCAATGAGGTCATTCTAAGGACGGGGGAATTTGGAGTGGCGGTGGGTTGGCCCGGGCTGCATTTGAAAGTCCAACAGAGAGAGCGGGAGAGGGAGGGAGAGGGGAGAGAGAATCCTCAAGCCTCCAGGAATAGACCAATCGCGGGAGAGATTAAATGAGGACATTCTTCATCTTTCCTGTTTCGCCGCGCCAGCAGAAAATGTTTTTGAAACACGGATGTCGAATGACAGAAGCGCGGCCAGGTTGTCTCCCGGAGCGGAGGGGAAACATCAAACTAGTAAACCGTCAGTAAATAGCCTAGACACTCACACCCAAAACCTAATTAGAAAACACCTGCGGACATCCCTGGACCCAACCTGCCTTGTGTCAACAGTCCAGGTGGGTGGGAGGTGGTGTCATGGTGAGGTGGGGGGAATGCTTTCTTGGCACACTTTGGGCCCGTTAATACCAATCAATCATGGCTTGAATGCCACAGCCTACTTGAGTATTGTTGCTGACCATGTGTGGCCATGAAGGGAGGCAATGTACCCATCGCTAATGGCTAGTTTCCAACATAATAATGCACCGTGTCACAAAGCAAAAGTCGCCTCAAACTGGTTTCATGAACATGACAATGAGTTCAGTGTTCTTCAGCGGCCTTCCCAGTCAGTCACCGGATCTGAATCCAATAGAACACCTTTGGGGATGTGGTTAGAACGGGAGATTCACAGCTTGAAAGTGCACCTGAAAATCCTGCAGGGAGTGCGTGATGAAATCATGTCACCATGGACCAGAATCTCAGGAGGACTGTTTCCAACATCTTGTGGAATCAATGCCACGAGGAATTGAGGCTGTTCTGAGAGCAAAGGGAGGCCCCACCCGGTATTAGTATAGTGTTCCTAAAAGAGCTCAGTGAATATATCAATTGGTATTCAAGCAGATAATGTGTCCTTTTTAAGCCAAAGTGTGTGTGTGTGTGTGTGTGTGTGTGTGTGTGTGTGTTTCAGTCATTCGTGATAATTGGTGGGTTGATATAATGTAATATGTTGGGTGTGGTGACAGAGAGAGAGAGATAGATAGATATAGAGAGGTAGAAGGAGGGAGAGAGACAGGGAGGGAGAGAGAGAAGGAGGGAGAGAGAGAGATAGATGGAGAGGGAGAAGGAGGGAGAGAGACAGGGAGGAAGAGAGAAGGAGGGAGAGAGAGATAGATGGAGAGGGAGAAGGAGGGAGAGAGACAGGGAGGAAGAGAGAAGGAGGGAGAGAGAGAGATAGATGGAGAGGGAGAGAGAGATAGATGGAGAGAGAGATAGATAGAGAGGGAGAAGGAGGGAGAGAGACAGGGAGGGAGAGAGAGAAGGAGGGAGAGAGGGAGATAGATGGAGAGGGAGAGAGAGATAGATGGAGAGGGAGAAGGAGGGAGAGAGACAGGGAGGAAGAGAGAAGGAGGGAGAGAGAGAGATAGATGGAGAGGGAGAGAGAGATAGATAGAGAGGGAGAAGGAGGGAGAGAGACAGGGAGGAAGAGAGAGAGAGAGAGAGAGCACATTTAAAACCTGACAGAGTGGTGGAATGTGGGGGAGGGCTGTTCCCTGCCCCCCCCCCCCCCCCCTCCGAGGGTCTAGACCCCAGCGGTACTGACGTGTCTGTGGGGGAGCCTGGGCAGGCTGGGTTGTTGTTGTTTTGGACCTACCCCCCCCACCGGGCCATCGCGTGCTCTCCTCCGCTCAGAGCAGCGGAGGCGGGGGTTCGTCTAAGGCCAGGGGGCACTACTACTACTTCACTACCAGAGCCCCCCGCCGCCGTCCTCCCATTGGCTGAGCCGCCTCTCCCCAATACTGTGCTTGTATCCATGGAACCGTAGAAAAAAAGAAAAAAAAACTGGTGCCATTGAAAACAAGGTGGCTAGCCAATCAGAGACCAGCGCTGAGAGACGAGGGAGGGGGGGGGGGGGGGGGGCTTCAGTACTGTAGTAGTAAGTCTTGAAAGCACATGAATATATTAATACAGATGAGGTAATGCGCCAAAAAACACGGGATTAGGCGCGGGGGCGCGGGGAGCATGCAGGAATGTTTTTGATTCTTCGGGAACTAGAACTCCGTGTTAAGCGAATGCCGAACGGCACAGTGAAACTCACCAGGATTATTATTGCGACGGGGTAAAATTGTCGCAATAATAAAAAAAAGAACGTTACGATTTTTTGACGGAAATAACTCAAAATTAAAAGACACGGGCTGTCATTTCACATAATATTTTAGAAATGTTCCCTCACTAAAAAATAAGAAATATTGAAATGTTTTAATGTTAGAATGTTATTGTTTTTGTCATTTCCGAGTTGAATAATAAAAAAAAACACAGGACTGGCAAATCAAACATGACAAATAAGACTGTCAACTTTATTGTCAGCGTCTTTGAGCCCCGGAAAAGCGGTACATAAAAACAATGAATTATTATTATTATTATTATTATTATTATTATTATTATTATTATTATTATTATTATTATTAAGACTGACGTTTGTGCAGTAAACCCATGTGAGACCAGAGTCAGACCAGAGCAACAGAGCATCACTACCGGAGACCCCAGCAGTGCCACGCCCTTCCATCCCGCAGCATCATGACCCCTGCATGCTCCTCTTAATGTCACCCCCCCCCCCTGCACCCCCCTTACCCCCACACCCCCACCCCATCCCTCTAGGAAAACACCCAAAATAACCCCCAAACGGAGGCGCTGCAGTGTCCTCAAAACATCCCAGGGAGACGGGTGGTGATGATGATGGAGGGATGGAGGGATGGAGGGAGGGGGGGAGTGCTGACATTCCACTACTAGAGTCTGCAGCAGCAGCAGAAGCAGCATGAGGATCCACGTGTCTCAGCCTCTTACTACGGCAGTGCCCAGCCCAGCCCTGCCAGCGGGAAAAACAACCTCCTCCCCCCCTCCCCCTCCTCTCCTCTCCCTCCTCCTCCTCCCCTACCCACACACAGACGCAGACACAGCCCTGGCGAGGAGGAGTCACGTGGGTACTGCCGTGGAGAGGCTGAGCGCTCGCCTGGGGCGGGGTGGGGGGGGGGGGGGGGAGTGGTGTGTGTGTGTGTGTCTGAGTGTGTGTCTGTCTGACTGTGTATGTATGTGAGTCTGTGTGTGTATCAAACTGCTATAATTTTTTAAGGAAAAGTATTATTTTTTCGTTTTAAAATAAGGGTAGTACAGAGGATAGTGAGTGAGTGTGTTTGTGTGTTATATATCTGGGGGAGGGAGGGAGGGAGGGAGGGAGAGCGTCAGTCAGACTTGCCTGCTGCATGGCGGGGCAGAGGCAGCTTTAAACTTGACCTAGATTCTCCCAGTGACACGCCACATCGCATTAGCCTAGCGGGCCGCCCCCCCCCCCGGACCTGACAGAGCTGGCCCCATCCCACACATACAAAATGGGGGAGCGCTACTACCGAAATGGGGTTGGCATGTATCCCCCAGCCCCCCCCCCCCCTCCCTGCCTTACCCATCCACCCCTCCTCCCCTCCCTCACCCACCTCATCCACTGATGACACACCCCGCCCAGCTGACTCAGAGAGCTCACTGGGGCTCATGGACGTGGGGGAGGGGAGGGGGCTGTGTGTTTATGTTTGTTTATCATTTGAACTTGATTATCCCGCGGCCACGCCCCCATGGTACTAACAATATTTATTTTTATTTTATTATTTTTTTACCCTCAGAGATTTAAGGGGGGAAGAAAAAAAAATTCGGTCAAATGCTGAGGCTTTAAACCAATAACAACCGTCTGAAATATTCCAACTGTCCACTGATAATGTAGACATCACCACCGCCCTGCTCTTGACTTGGGAAAACCACAATTGCACAATATTCTTGCAATATAATACCCTAGTAATACTGTAATAACACTGTAGCCATAGTAACACTGTAATAATACTGTAGCCATAGTAACACTGTAACCCTAGTAACACTGTAATAATACTGCCCTAGTAACACTGTAATAATACTGTAGCCATAGTAACACTGTAACCCTAGTAACACTGTAATAATACTGTAGCCATAGTAACACTGTAACCCTAGTCACACTGTAATAATACTGTAGCCATAGTAACACTGTAATAATACTGTAGCCATAGTAACACTGTAATAATACTGTAGCCATAGTAACACTGTAATAATACTGTAGCCATAGTAACACTGTAATAATACTGTAGCCCTAGTAACACTGTAATAATACTGTAGCCATAGTAACACTGTAATAATACTGTAGCCCTAGTAACACTGTAATAATACTGTAGCCATAGTAACACTGTAATAATACTGTAGCCATAGTAACACTGTAATAATACTGTAGCCCTAGTAACACTGTAATAATACTGTAGCCATAGTAACACTGTAATAATACTGTAGCCATAGTAACACTGTAATAATACTGTAGCCATAGTAACACTGCTGTAACACCAGCACCACATTGAGGGAGAGGCACTGCAGCACCCAAAAATACTACGGTTTCTTTCACAAGAAAACATCCCTTGCATGGATACTCAAACCTGCAAACGCGCCTGTGCGCCTGCGCGTGTGTGTGTGTGAGTGTGTGTGTATGCGTGTGTGTGTGTGTATTCCTCAAAACTGTGATGAAAAAAAATCATAAACAAACTCCACGCTGCACACAAACATCCACAGCAGCAGCAGATCAGGGAGATGAAAGCAGCAGCGGCTCCAGCTAAGCTCTCCTCTTTACACCGGCCCTGATCAAAGGCTGCAACCATGGAAACAACCGCGTACACAAGAGTGTGTGGAAACAGCTGCCCATTGATATCATATATTGGGGGACCGTAAGAGGCTCTTCAAACTCGCTTCTTCCATCAGTTATTATGAATACGCCATTATACCCTTCGCCGTAGACATCATCCGACACACACACACACACACACACACACGCACGCCGTAGCGCCGAGGGATACTGAGGACTTCCTACAAGACAACAAAAGACAGGATCCTTTTCGAAAAATCATTTGGAGAGAGAAAAGAAAGGCAGGTGTATCGTCTTCTAAAGCCCCTCTCCTCAGCTAGCCTTGTAGCTAGCGTGTGAGTAAACCACTGGCGCCGGCGGTACAGACAGTCGTCTGAGGACAGCCCGTATCTGAGGACGGTTAGCGACACTCCAGGGGAGACCTGCCACCCAGACACATCTTCTGACGGCTTCAAATACTGGGTAATAATAGGGTAAGAACGGTGGTGCTCCCCCAAGCCCCAGACCCCCCTCATCCTCCACCCCCCTCCCCTCCCCCCGAAGACTCCTCTGACTCCTGGCTCTGGGCTGGAAGTGTGTGTGTTGGGGGGAGACTGTCTGCATGCTGTAGGCCAACACCACCTCCTTAAAGCCCTATTCATATCTTTACACCCCTCGAACCCCCTCCCTCCCCCCCCCATCCCCAAACCATCATGACCACAAACGACCTTCTGACTGGGTGTGACTCTGGGATGAGTCGTGGTGTCTTCCAACCTCACCGCCCAAAAGTGGGCAGAATGTATATGTATCTATATCTATGTATCAGTAGAATGTATCAGCAGTCTAGAATGTTCATCACTAAAAGGACAGTGTATATTAGATGACAGATACACACTCTGTACACACACCAACTGAGATTCAGTGTGTGTGTGTGTGTGCGCGTTTTCCTGGAGAAGAGCCCTGACAGTATTAAGGGTGGGGCACGGTGAAGTTTGGGGGGAGACGGCGGTTTGTTGGCCAGGCGAGGAGCGCCCTCTGGTGGAGGGAGAGAGGCGCGCCTGGAGGACCTTGGTGGGGTGAAGGGGCCACTCCCAAATCCTGAACCACACACACACACACACCGGCTGGAGCTACTGTACTGGATAACAGACACACTAGCGAACTATGGCGTTGGAGGGGTGAATTAAATTGTAACGTTCCCGCGCTTGTTCTTTCTCCAACACAATCAAACACAAATGTTCCATCGAACCGAATCTCAAACCGATTCATCCCACAAAAACACCAACAGATCCTGACATGGACGCTTTTGTCATTTATTATTCGCGGTTTGGTTTTAAAATGTTCAAATAAACACAAAGAAATCATCATATTTACATAGAAGACTTCCAGTGGAAGGTGTGTGCCTTAGCTTTAAAACGACAGAAAAACAAAGAAAGCCACACACACACTGTGGCTCAGACGCAAATGACTTTCTCCACAAACCAAGGTTTTCGTTCCAACCTGCGTTCTTCAGGGTTTTTTTTGTGTTTTCTTTCTTCTACGTTTTTTTGAATGACATCTTTAACTACAAACCACTATCAGTTGAGATAAACACATCAACCTGTTGAGTTTGAAGTGGGTTCAGCCAGCGCAGCTGAGAAAAAAACCCACAGAGGACACTCCGGGTTCATTGGGATGCAGTCAGAACCTCCACTGCAGTCCACTTGATCATCAACCAACACGCCCACGAGTACACCTCAGCTCCCAGGCACTGCAGTAGCACGCTAAGCCACATCTACAAACATGTCTCGCCGGGTGTCATGCAGTGAACATGGATGGAGGAAGCGGCGAACCGCCTGAAATAGATCAACAGTGACACCCTGTGGACATTCGGAGAATTACAATCGGTTTTATAATGGAAGAAACGCCATAGGTCTTGCCTATGTAAACAGACAGAGAGAGGGAGGAGCTAGTAGTGGGTCTCTGGGGACCTTAGGGGCTGAGGAGGAGGGAGGTATAGAGCGCAGGTCAGCCTTCCAGGCTTGACATTAATAATACAGCAACAGTCAGTCTGAGTGGTGGGTGGGGTCGGTCTGGCCCTTTAGCTAACACAACAAGCGTCGCACACTTAGACCTATCAAAGCTCATCACTTATGCATGGGTCTGCTCGCGGCTCCGAAGGCGCTGGC
Source organism: Nansenia antarctica (assembly GCF_963989245.1). Classification (NCBI taxonomy): domain Eukaryota; kingdom Metazoa; phylum Chordata; class Actinopteri; order Argentiniformes; family Microstomatidae; genus Nansenia; species Nansenia antarctica. The sequence continues at coordinate 27,479,338 of NC_137683.1, read as the reverse complement.
GTCTCCCGTATGGCCCGCCGATACTTAAGCCATCGATAGGCCTCAACCTGTATGGATGTACGCTGGAGGTGCATTCCAAAACAAGGGAAATATTGAACACCCCCCATCCACACAATCCATAAATGTGCTTCTATTTTGTATTGTTAGCTACTATTACTATAAAAGGATTGTCTTCTAAAACAACAAAACAGAAAAAGGCCACAGACTCTAAAGGCCTAATTGTCAGACAGCTCGGCTACACTGATCCAGTAAATAAAAGGACCACAGACAGAGACAGCTTGGCTACACTGACAGGGTTGCCAGATGGGCTGTTTTTTTGGTGGATTTGGCTTTTTTTTTTTACTGTGGTTAGGCTGTAAATTGTCAACCCCATCTGGCAACCCTGTACACTGATCCAGTCAATGAACTATGAAAGCAGTAAAGCAGTCTCAGGAAGGCCTCCAAGATCTCCAGGGACCCGACCCACCCTGGGCACGTACACTTTATCAGGCTGCCCTCGAAAAGGAGGTACAGGACCCCGGCCGCTAAGACAAACAGACTGAAGAACTGCTTCTACCACAGGGCCGTCCAGGCCCTGAACACAGCAAAGACCTACGTTCTGGGCCCTGGACAGTCTGGACGGATTGTATGGCAGCTGCTGGACTGAAAAAATCAGGTGTAGTGCTGAGGCACAAACATTTACATTTCAAGCCTGCAAACTGTGACACTTTAAATAACGTGAAAAAATACTATTGTGCAATATTACAACCCTAGTTGACTATCTGTGCAGTATAGTACAGTGGATTGTGTACATAGCCTTTATTTATGTAAACCAGCTCCTTACCTTCTTGTGATTTTATTCTTTTTCTAAAAGTGTTTTTTTGTTTCCCTTTCCTAACACCAGGGGAGCCACCCCTCCTAAATTTCGTTGTTTGGTACCTGTACTGTAGCAATGACAATAAAGTCCATTCATTCATTCATTCATTCAAAGCAATGCTGCCAAGCTTAGCACTGGACAACGACAATTAAACATTATCACAATCATGTGTGAACTAAAATAGGCTACTAACTATTCAAATTCACAACATACAACAACAAGTATGTACGTTTGAATAGCAGCAGCAGCATTCAAGCAGCTTTGAATTACAATATCAATGTAATACTTCAATTCTATTCCTCGCCAGCAGGGGGCAGTATAACCCTGTGGTTTCGCCAGAGCAGCAGAGAGCAGCGTGGCCTCAAGCTAGATGGCTCCACCTCCCCCTAGCCCAGCAGACAACAGCTAATCCATCCTCACTATTCACAGTAGTGATTCACAGGCCTGCCGCATTCACTCAATCAGCTCCTCTCCTAATCTTTACACCACTCAACACTTTCTCCTTCTCAGCCTAAAGGTGCACACACATACATACATACATACATACACATACACATACACATACACATACACATACACATACACATACATACACATACTCACACTTACACAAATACACTCACTCACACACTCTCACACACACACACACACACACACACACACACACACACACACACACACACACAGTCCCTACAGTCCCCAGAGCCCCACACACACACATACATACATACATACATGCATACATACATACCTACATACATACATTACACATACATTACACATACACACTCACACTCTCACACTCACACACACACACACACACACACACACTCCAGGGCAAGCATGCTAAAATAGCTTAGCGTTGCGACTAAGCTTATGGATTTGAGTCTCACGACCATCGTGGCTTTAGCCAAACCCCATAGGCTACTAACTGTATAGACACAGAAATACTACACCTAGCATTGACACTACTGGGAACTATTTCAGTAAAGCTAAGCTACCCTCCAAATGTCATGCAGCTTAGAAATAAAGGTTTACGTAACATTGTGCGCATTCACACACAATGTATTTTTGGCCCTGAGGTAGTTTGGAGTCATCTCCACCTACGGTACTGCAGTCAGGAAGCAAAACCAGTCAGAGGGAGGCAGGTAAACACACAGCATGCAAGCGCCGATTACGATTACGCCACTGAGTGACAGCTACTCCGGCTGCGTCACGGCAACAGTCTCCAAGGAGACCAGGTGGGAAAACACAAACAGGGGTGGGGGTTATTATAAATGCCATGAGCAGGAATCAGAAGGAAGTGATTGCTGTTGACGGCTTTTTAACAATCCTGGCTGGCACCCTGTTGGTGGAACGAGCTCCCCACCGCTGTCAGGACTGCAGAGTCTCCCTCCCTCCCTATCTTCCACCATAGAATGAAGACCTCCATCTCTTCTGGCTACACCTTAACTGTCCCTCCTGAAGACCTCCATCTCTTCAGGCTACACCTTAACTGTCCCTCCTGAAGACCTCCATCTCTTCAGGCTAGACCTTAACTGTCGTCCCTCCTGAAGACCTCCATCTCTTCAGGCTACACCTTAACTGTCCCCCCTGAAGACCTCCATCTCTTCAGGCTACACCTTAACTGTCCCTCCTGAAGACCTCCATCTCTTCAGGCTACACCTTAACTGTCCCTCCTGAAGACCTCCATCTCTTCAGGCTACACCTTAACTGTCCCTCCTGAAGACCCATCTCTTCAGGCTACACCTTAACTGTCCCTCCTGAAGACCCATCTCTTCAGGCTACACCTTAACTGTCCCTCCTGAAACCTCCCCCATCTCCCTGTTCAGTTTATCTACTGTATATATACAAAAAATATATTAAAAAAGCATGATTATGATTGCCAATGGCCCCTGGCTCGAGCAGAGATTCCCTTTCTTGCAATGACTGATGGACAGATGATTCACTTATATAGACAAATTTGCTGTCTAAAAGTCGCTTCTTTGGATAAAGACGTCTGCTAAACGCCACAAACGTCAGTGTAATACTGTGTACACCGGTGTCTCAGTGTCTCTGAGCTGAGGAACATTCTAGGCTGAGTTTTGGTCCGGGCTTGTTTTCCGCGTAGGTGCGGTGTTGAAGGAAACCACAGTAAAAGCCTCAGTATGACATGATGAACACAGACAAACATGAGCCTCAAGAGAAGGAAACGCCGTAAACAAGAAAGTCAATCCCAACTGACACTAGCGGTCTGACAGTTCACACAACCAACCAACCAACCAACTGACTTTTAACCAAAAGAAGAAGAAAAAAAAAAAGATTCTATTTGACAAGAGGCAAAAAAGTCTAAGCTATTGTTCGTATTCAGATAATTTACCACTCTTCATTGCCTGCCTTCCTTTGACGTGTTAGTCACAGGCGAACGCTAGCGACCCTGTGCCCCCTGGTTACATAAGCACCCGGCCTTGGGGGAACAGGAAGTGGAAAGCGCCCGTGTTACTCAAGACCATTTTTACGGCCCACAATGCACTTCATTTCCGTACCAGCGACATTACACAAACACGGCGCGCTCGTATGTGAACCCTGACGGGGCCACAAAAAGTGCAAATGCAAGCATTCCTTCAGACGGAAATAAATCACAACAGGACACACATGTTTTCAAAAAAAGACAAAACGAACGACGATATTACATTAAGAACACCCAGTTCCAAGTCGATAAAACAAACGGAACTCATAAGTGAAATCGGTCGAAAACTAGGTCGATTCTCAATGCGACGCCTTTACTAGCCGGATACACCACGATGCATTAGCGAGCAGAGAAATGATGACACAGGTAAAAGATGTAGAAAACACAGTCAGGAAGTGTGGAGGTTTACCAGCAGAAGAGGAGCTCTGGGGGCGTCGGGAGGAAGGCCCAGCCTGGAGGATGGCTGAGGGTCTCAGTCCTCCAGCGGAGGTCAGGCTCTGGAACAACAACAAGGGGTCACAGTCAGGCATGATGGGACACGTAGTCACGTACCTACAAGATCCTTTTAAACAAGTGAGTGAGCGGGTGGATATCAACATTTTAATGGGGTTTTTTCTGAGTGGGGCAGTCCCCACTCATATTTTTCATTTTATTGGAACAGATACAGTGAAGACAGACAGGAAAGTAAGGAGAAGAGGGGAGAGAGGGCATGGGCCGGATTGGAACCCATGTCGACATGGGCGTCAGACCGCGGTGCTAGACCACTGGACCACCATTTTAATGTTTTTTGTGGTCCTCTGGGGTTCAGGTAGTAGAACCTGGCACAACAACAAGGGTCACAGTGAGGCATGATGGGACACGTAGTCACATACCAACAACATCCTTCTTTTTTTTTTAAGTTATTTTTTCCCACTCATATTTTTCTCGTATTCCATCTCATACACCATCTCATATTCTCATATTTTCTCTTTTTATTGATAGAAACAGTAGAGACTATGACAGGAAGGTTGGGTGAGAGAGAGAGAGAGAGAAGGGATGACATGCAGGATATGTCCGCGGCCGGAATCAACCCGGGAACCCTGCGGTTACATAGTCGACGCTTAGGCTACGCCCCAACGGCATCTTTTTAAACAAGTGTGAGCGGGTGGACGTCAACATTTTATTTTTAGTTTAGTTTTTTTATGTTTTCAGTCTCACTCATATTTTTTCATTTTATTTGACAGATACAGTGAAGACAGACAGGAAAGTAAGGAGAAGAAGGGAGAGAGGGCATGTCAGCAGGGAATGGGCCGGATTCTAACCCATGCCGAAATGGGTATATGTGTGCACTGTAGACCGCGGTGCTAGACCACTGGACCACCCCAGGGCACCGTTTTAATGTTTTTTTTCTGGTCCTCTGTGGTTCGCCAGGTAGAACCTCGTTTCCTGGTTCGTTTCCTGCTGGGACCATTATATACTGAAAAATGTAGGCCTACGCACTCACTGCAATGTAAGACTCTTTGGATAAAAGCTAAATGGCATATATTGTATTGTATATTGTAAGCATGTCCAAAGTCCTTGGTTCATCTAAGTTCAATACTAGACGCATGATCGACTTCACTACGAGATGTGTGTGAGTGACTTCAAACACTTTGCAACACCCACACAATGACAAATATTCTGATTTCAATCAGCAACTCATTTCGTGTTCACTGAACACAAGGTGCAGCTTTTGTTATGTGGTCATTCCAGTCGAGGGTCTTGGTCGACCATGGTTAAGCACAGATCTGTGCTTCTCAGACCAGTATTGTCATTTCTCCAGATGTTTTGGACACAGGTGCAGCCTCATGATCCTTTTGCAATCTGGTTTTCTTGAGGGCAGTGTAGGCAAGCACTTTAAAAAGGACATGGAAGGCACACACACACACACACACACACTTCCTATTGTGCAATACTTCCTCTAATTCAGAGTGCACTTCGACTTTTCCACTGCACTCCTTCGCCTGCTTCCTCCAGAGACTACTATACTGTCTGCCTGACCAGAACCTCCTCAACATGAGACCCAAACAAACACTCAATCCAATCATACAGACCTACGACTACAACTACAACAGCAGGGAAAAAACTACTGTACCCACACTGCCCTACAAACATGCTTTGTCATCCACCTTTGAGACCCAAACACTCAATCCAATCATACAGACCTACGACTACAACTACAACAGCAGGGAAAAAACTGCTTTACCCACACTGCCCTACAAACAAACATGCTTTGGTCACCCACCTATAAAGGCCTTTAAAAACTTTCTGCCAACCCACCAACCAGCCCAGGGCAGGAAAAAAGCTAGAAAAGGCTTTCGTCGGTGACCCCAAGAGAAACTAGTCATGACCGATTTGAGGAACTCTCATGAGAAGAATAGGCTAGATGCACTCGAAGTCACTTCAGATGTGGAAAAAGTATCCCCCGAAAACCAAACTTTACTTTACCTCAGTTGAGTTGTGCAGACATTTCTAGAGTGCAGCTCAGTAGACTGTGAGACCATTAAGGACTGGGCTGGGTGTCTCTCAGGCTAGTGTCTCTCTGCCGGCCTGCATACAAATGGGCTGCTATAATGGACCGGGTGGCGGTCATGCATGAATGTGATTGTGATGGGACTTCTATCCCTGACACTAAAGCCACCGCCACCACCACCACAACCAAAAGTGTTGTGAGTCGAGGAGACAAACTGTCAACATAGTACGACGATAAACAACAGTGATGAAATAGGATGCCGTGAAATTGCGCACGAAACATCAAAAGGGCACTTATCTCGGAATTGAGATGGTTGCCGAAAAATCCACACATTTCGAAGTGCCTGAAGTATTCTCTGCTTGCCTCCGAGGGCTTTTTTTTTTTTTAAAGGTTATTTCTTTCTGAGTGGGGTCACAGTCCCACTCATATTTTCCATTTTTATTGGATAGAGAGAGTGAAGAGGAGGACAGGAAAGTAAGGAGAAGAGGGCATGTCAGCAGGACATTCGAACCCGATTCGAACCCATGCCGACATGGGCATATGTGTGCACTGTAGACCGCGGTGCTAGACCACCGGACCACCCCAGGCCTCTGAGAGAGCTTTTCCTGTGTGCTTGGAATGATGGAATAGGGAGGGAACTGTTGGCTTTACTAATAAGCTGTCAAATGTGACACCCGAAATACTCCCTTCCTCTCAGCGGCCTGTACGATCGTTGTCCGACCTCATTATCCCGCAACAAACGAGGCTATAACTTAGGTCGGTACCTCTGCAGCGAGCCTCTCTGCACCCCCGCGTTCCAGCTCAGTGACATCCTGTGCCAAGGAAATCACGGAGTCAGTTATGCATCGCATGCAGCTGGGGATTTCAAGGTTGGTTAGGCAGAACGGGCCAGTTTCTAGACCTCTGCTGGTGGTGTTTAAAGCTTTAAACTCCCAAACGCTCGGGAGGAAGACAGGCGTATGAGTGGATGTTTGATTATGAAGCTCTTCTACCATCTGGATAGTTCAGGTCTGGGGGGGGGGGCTGGGTAGGCTAGTTGGTGTTATTTCTAGACTAATACATCTGCATAGTACAATGCCTTTCACTTTCTAGTTATTGTGGTCATAAGCGGTTATTATGAATGAATGAATGGACTTTATTGTCATTGCTACAGTACAGGTACCAAACAACGAAATTTAGGAGGGGTGGCTCCCCTGGTGTTAGGAAAGGGAAAAAGAAAAACACTTTTAAAAACAATCACAAGAAGGGAGGAGCTGGTTTACATAAATAAAGGCTATGTACACTATCCACTGTACTATACTGTACAGATAGACGACTAGGGTTGTCATATTGCACAATAGTATTGTTTCACGTTATTTAAAGTGTCACAGTTTGCAGGCTTGAAATGTACATGTTTGTGCCTCAGCACTACACCTGATCATCATACCGGACATGAGACAACAGAACAAAGGAGGATTTAAATGCAGTTTATATCTAAATGGACTGCACTTATATAGCGCCTTATTCCAAAGCGCTTTACAATGGCCTCTCATTCACCCCTTCACACACATATTCACACACTAATGGCTGCAAGCTACCATGCAAGGTGCCGGCCCGCTCACTGGGAGCAATTTGGGGCTCAGTGTCTTGCCCAAGGACACTTCTACATGTGGCCAGCCGGGACTCGAACCGCCGATCTGCCAACCTTGCGATCATTAGACGCCGGCTCTACCTCCTGCGCCACAGCCTCCCCCGGTCGTATCTGGACAGTACACGAGTGTAGGATGGCAGCTGCCATGACAGCAGTGGTTGTTTGTGTGTGAACACGTTGATAACGGGCTGATAAACAGGTCTCATACTGCATGTATTTGACACATCCCGAGGGTCTGCGTAATGCAAGAGAAACAACATATCGATCCGTTATCATGTCAGCATTACTAGGACAGCTCCATCCAACAGATCCAGATCAGCAGTCTCTCTCAGGGGCAGAGAAAAGCAAAGCGGTAGCGGGAATGGTTGTTGAACATCGTCGATTCCTTGAAGAGAACGACCTATACTGTACAAAATGAAACGATCGATCGATTCCGCTGTCGAGAGAGAGAGGTCAATAGGCTATGTGGGACAGCAGGGTAACCTAGCTACGCCTGCTGTAG
>NC_137683.1:27451410-27466410 GCF_963989245.1 Nansenia antarctica | reverse complement strand
AGGGAAAGAAAAGAATACACAATTGATCACAAACAAAACATTGATCTAACTGATGGCTGAGAATATGGGGAAGTGATTAACGCAGTGAAACGAGCTGAGCTCACACGGGTTTGAGAAGAAAGGGTACAGACGTGAGATTAGCGCTCCTAATCGGTTGAAGGTGAAATTCAACCTCGATTTCAGTTACCGAGAGTCAAATTGTACCGTTCAGTAACACAACCCGAAAGTGTGTCAACCAAATCAACTGTCCGATCCAACACTATGAAGTTATAATCCAACAATGCAACATTCGTGAGCTTAGAATGATCAGGTTCTATCTCCGTTTAGAATGATAAGGTTCTATCTCCGTTTAGAATGAGAAGGTTCTATCTCCATTTAGAATGAGAAGGTTCTATCTCCGTTTAGGGCAGTTCAGAGATATTGAGCGTCAAAGTTTTTACATTCCATTATGTTTTGTGAGATGGAACCTTTGTATTTGATTAATTACTAACTCAAAAATGTCAACATTTAAAAAAATAACACCACACAGGCATTAATAAACACCTAATGGATCAGATTGTGTAAAAAAAACCTCAATTTTGACAAAAATTGAGATAGAACCTTATAATTCTAACATCACGATGTGTCGCGCTATTAAAAGTACACTACAATTTCGCATAAAACTTCTGGATGTAATGAATGATATGAGCACGGGATTTCGAAGCACATGTACCCCAGACAAACTCAAGCCACCTCCCTCCAGGCAGCCAAGCCAAGCCAATCTCTCTCTCCCCCCCTTGGAAAGAAACTGATAGAAAAAGTAACGAGCGATGAGCGACAATTAAAAAGCTTGTCAATACTTACAACTGTGTGATAGAAGAGGATGAAAGCCAAGCGAGTAGAGAGTAGGATCCGTAGATCACATAGCGAGGACAGTTATTCCCGGGTATGAATGTGCTTGTCCCGCTAGTGAAGCCTTAGATCACAGGAGCAGGGCGTGTTCCAGGGAGTGGGACGGATGGCTTTACTCTGACTGCGAATGAATCCCCAAGCTGACGTCAAAGAAGTCAATGTAGCTTCAATGTTGCTAGAGAGCCGTTACAATGCAGAGAGTCAGAGTGAACGATATGCATTAACCCTTTAATTATATATTCATATTCAGGGCTGCCAAGTTTCACCAAAAGTTTGGAGAGAGATTTTTTGGCGGTGGAGCGATCCAAAACTGCGCCCCGGGCCGATGTAAAAGTTGGATGGGGGGCGCATTATAAATAAAATTAACAATTAACAATTAAAACTGTGCACGTTTTGGCGGCAGCGGCCCCTCTCTCCCATCCAATTATTTGTGCTAGTTTCCTGCAATTTTACATGTTGTTCATAATAAACCAGCACAAGAAATTAAAATAATTAAAATTCTATAAAACAAGACAAAAATTCAGACAATATATCATATTTATGTAAGTCTTAATAAACAAATACAGTAGCCTACAGAGTCTAAAAGAAAATTGGGCCCCATCAACAGGACTCAGCCCCTTGGTCAGCAGCAGAAAGACCCGTGGTCATCATCTTATATACAGTGCATTGTTCATAGATGGCTATCATATGAAAAAATACTATTGTGCAATATGACAACCCTAGTTGACTATCTGTGCAGTATAGTACAGTGGATTGTGTACATAGCCTTTATTTATGTAAACCAGCTCCTTACCTTCTTGTGATTTTTTCTTTTTCTAAAAGTTTTTTTTTCTTTCTTTCCTAACACCAGGGGAGCCACCCCTCCTAAATGTCGTTGTTTGGTACCTGTACTGTAGCAATGACAATAAAGTCCATTCATTCATTCATTCATTTCATCATGTTATACAGTACATACCAGGGGTTTTCCTGGGTCAGAATGAGGCCTTGGTGGTTGATCTTGTGCGCGCGTAGCGCGTCCATTTTTTTGGGGAGGGACCCCCAATTGTTGTATTGTAAATTGCAATTACTATTTATTATTACTATTGTAGGAGCCAGATATGGTCCTGTGATACGTGTTGTAATTCACTGTGTGGGCATGGGGTGGCGCTGTCACAATACCTGAGGCAGGTATATCAGGTAGCACATTTGTTGTTGTTGTCGTCAGGTGTTGACCCCGGAAGGGCAAATAGGTTTGACCGCAAGGGCGCTAAGTTTGTTATTGTTATTGTTTGTACCAGTGATTAAGCCATTGATGGCACATAGTAACACAATAAATGTTTATTATGCAGCAAACCAACGACTACGGATCTTATATAACCAACAGCAACACATCAAACTAGGACGCACGGCGCATCAACCGGACAATCCGTCGGGTTAGCATCTCAGTAGCAAGTAGTAGACTATGCTCCTTTAACAATTATTATTAATGTACCTGGTTATGTTACAGTAGAGAAACAAATGCATTTATAATGACTTACGCCAAATTGGTGCAACCCAGTCCAGTAGACCAGATACGATGTTGTAATGTATGCACATATTTTGCTACCACGGTTGCCAGACGGAATTGACAATGTCCAGCCCAACCGGTCTAAAAACTGCCGAATCCACCCGTCCAGTGTGACCAAAAGTAGCCCAATCTGGCAACACTGCTTGCTACGTTCTTGCAGCTCGCGTGAACACAGGTTCTTCCATCAGCGCTCGCCTGCCGCTTCGACTGCAGACTCAAGTTAACGCGCGTGCAGAAAGATGCCACGAAACTCATGTCCGGTAAAACAAATTGTTATTTCTCGCCGTGAGAAATAGAGATGCGGCGTGAGAGCGTGAGAACTGGTTGAAATGCGTGTGTCTCACGGTGATTGCGTGAGACTTGGCAGCCCTGTTCATATTTCATATTTTCATATTCCAGAATATGGAGTTCCGTTATAAAACATGTTTGTGGTGTGTTCATGTTAGATCAGAGAGCCAAACATTAGGCTATATGTCAGTTTTGAAGAGAAGAGCTAGGGATTTTAACAGTTAGTGTAAATATGCACATAATCTAGGGCTGTAAAAACCAGACTCTTATCAGTTATACCTTGTTACTAAAGATTCAAAGTTGATCGGATTAGGCCTGTTATCTAACTACAGCAGTGAGATAGCCCTAAGTAAAGTAATTCGCTGGAAAATCCGAGATCAAAAGCAAAAGAATAAATAAGATTTTAGATGAACTCATTCTGAAAACAAAAAAGCGAAAAGATCAGCTGAAAATGTTAATTCAGTCAAAGAACTGACAGATGAAACAGAAAAAAAGCCAATTGCAGTTAGATGAGTCACCCTCCTGCCATCCAGGATGAGTAGATTGCAATTCATGTGAGAAGATTTACTGGGTCAACTGCACTGAGCCTTGCCTCTCCACGGAGGCTTTGATAGTTGTTTCACACAGGATACACAAACCCAGGCCGCACTCTGGTTCTTCTGACTGAACCGTGCGCCCTGCCTAGCCTACTGGTCTTATCTGGCGAGCTGACCCATTAAACTACAGTTCAGAGAGTGATTTATTCCAACTCACAAGGACACATCATCTCTAGGATTGGGGGCTTTGCTTGCTTGCTTGCGTGCTTGCTGCGACAGCCATTAAGCAGCCTAACTGTAGCAACTGTGCTATTTTGAACAGAGTGATTTTTATCTATATAAAGAGCATTCAACCGAGGGGGGAAGAAGTATCTTTAGCATCATAAGACGGAGTGTAATCTGTTTCTCAGACGCACCGCGCCGCACAGAACAGAACTGATGAAATAATGCTAGTCTGAGTCTCCCCCCCCGAAACAAATCTCCTTATCTCCCCCCCAGCCAGATTTATGTTGGAACTGGATTTAGAGTTTTTTGATGTGACACAAAACAAAAGGAAGTCTGTCTACTTCTCTTAAACGGTTTTGCTTCCTCCTCTCTTAGCCCTGCTGTGTGATAACAAGACAGAATATAAACTACTCTTATGTACTAGCCTACCTATGCAGTTCCTCACCATGTTGTCCATTGGCCAACATTTCAAACCTTCCTTCCTCTTTCTCCCAGAAGCTTCACCAGTCACTCGATCAGCTTAAAAACAATGACTAATGTACTAATTGGGCAGCAGTACAACTTCTTGTGAGTCATAAACACTTTGTAACCTGAGACGCTGAGACCAGGAGATCGGTGCTGTTTCTCTCTGGCTTGAAGCAACAGAAGACCCTTAGCACATGCAGGAGTCACACAACAAAGGCCAGGCAGCATGCCTTTATTTACAGCATCTGTTCCTGCGGGGGACCTGCAGCTGTGTGTTTGCCCCATACAAGCGCCATGCTGGCAGAGCCTGTTGACTCTCTGATGACTCAGTGGAAGTAAAGGTCATAATGATGGGCCGCAATGTGTGAGTGTGTGTCTGTCTGTCTGTCTCTCTCTGTCTGTGTGTGTGTGCGTGTGTGTGTGTCTCTCTCTCTCTCTCTCTCTCTCTCTCTCTCTCTCTCTCTCTCTCTCTCTCTGTGTCTGTCTCTCTCTGTGTGTCTGTCTGTCTGTGTCTGTGTGTTTCTCTGGGTCTGTCTATCTCTCTGTCTGTGTCTGTGTGTGCGTGTCTCTGTCTGTCTGTGTCTCTCTGTGTGTCTCTCTGTCTCCCTCTGTGTGTGTGTGTGTGTGTGTGTGTGTGTGTGCGTCTCTCTCTCTCTCTCTGTCTGTCTGTGTGTGTGTGTGTGTGTGTGTGTGTGTGTGTGTGTAGGGGGGTTTCTCTCTCTCTCTCTCTCTCTCTCTGTGTCTGTGTCTGTGTCTCTGAGTGTGTGTGTGTGTGTGTGTGTGTGTGTCTGTGTGTGTGTCTCTCTCTCTCTCTCTGTCTGTCTGTCTGTGTGTGTATGGGTGTGTGTGTGTATGTGTGTGTGTGTGTGTGTGTGTGTGTGTGCGCACGTCTCTCTCTCCCTCCTCAGAGGTCTGTGCTATTTTATGGGTCACAGAGCACCACCCCCACTGTGATATCTGAGTAAATGGGTTAGTTGTGGTGACATCTCACCCATTTAGATCTACAGAGGCCGGCCCGCTCCTCAGCATATTATATTCAGAATCTGCTACACATTAGCCATGTTCTCGTCCCGATTTGGTCTACGGCACATGAGAACTGAGAGGCCCTCGATTTGGCACTCGACATCACACGAACAGACTACAGCAGCCAGTCACAGCAGACATCACCAGCACTACATTAACACCAGCTTCCTGAACTGAACCATTGTCAGTTCCACGTTCAGGACAACCAGACAATGCAGAGAGGAAGAGGGGGTCAAAGCAAAGTAGTTCATATCCAACAGACACACAGAGCCTGGAATGAATGAATGAATGAATGAATGAATGAATGGGCTTATGATGATCGTCAGTTAAGAAGTCAAGACATTTTGAAGAGAATACACATTTATGTAACAATGCACAAGCGCTATTATTATATGCCGTTTCATCCTTGAGGTCTCGTCATTCATAATCTTGCTCATCTTGTATGGATCACCACCCCCCCCCCCCCCCCCCCCATGGGTCATAATCTATCCCAGCCATAGGCTATTTTGTAACAATTTAGGGGACGATCAGATCTGTTACAAAACTGTTGAGATTGTCATAAAAAGCGACAGAATCTGAACACATACGCGTTGATATCAATGCAAAAAGGTGATTTAAGGAATGAATAGTTGATGGTTAAACTTTTGAAACAGCAGTAAAAATAGGATGTCATAGCCTAATTCTGCTGCTTTGGAATAAGGAAGTTATCAAACCAGTCAAACGGAGCCTATACACACTAACTAAGCGATCTGCCACATAGCATTATTATAAACCAATGGTTCAATGAACCAAAACCACAAACGCAAAACGATTTTTACACTCAAGAGTAACAGACTTCCCAAATGCATGATGCGCTCAGTCTGTCCTTATAATAATATGATTGCCTTTTTTTTAAACCAATTTAAAAAAGACCATAATAACAAACGGATAGGTTGTGGAGATGTTTAAGTTGTTTTTTTACCTTGATGCTCAAAGTGCAAGAAAAAGGAGGTGGAGGTCCAGAACAGGTCCAGAACCACGCTTACAGCCTCGAAGAATAAAAGCGCTTTGCTCCTCTCAGCTCTCTCTCTCTCTCTCTCTGCTGTTTCCGGGTTAGACGTCGGACGTCATCCATGCTCTGACATAATGATACGGCTGCGTTCGTAAAGTCGCTCTTGGAAATCTGAGCAGCACTCATGTAAACCATGGAACGCCTCTTGTCCAATCAAATTACCTGGTTCCTTTATGACGTGGTGCGCAGTGTGCGTTCCGACGCTATCAGAGCGAGTTTAGGAACGGACCCCCGCGGGTTTTAACACCGCTCCCCCCAGCGAGAGGTTATTGCAACTATAAAAGGAAAACTGAGTATTATCCGATGGTGGTTAATGCATGAATAAAAGGTTGATGTCATTAGGATTAGAGGGATTAGAGACTGTAACCATTTTGCCGTTGCCAGATTATCCAAATGACAGTCGTTGCTTTAGTAACATTAATCTTGCAATGTCTCAGTGAGTGAGGGGGTCACTTCGTGTTACATTTCAGTTGACTTTATTTATTCCAAAAGTTTCGCCACCACTGCTATGCACCAACAAGCAAATACACATTAAATGAATGAAAATCAATTATAAACGCTAGACCATTATTATCATTTTCATGTCATGTTTGAAATTGACACAAGTAAACTGAAGGCATGGCAAGGCAAGGCAAGTTTATTTGTATAGCACATTTCATACAACAGGGGCAATTCAAAGTGCTTTACATGCATTATTTAAAAATACAGCAAGAGGAGCATAAGTAAATAAAAATTACAATGAATAAAAGCAAATATAAGAAGTAAATAGATAAAACATTTAAAAAGACAATAGTTAATGGAAAAAAGACATTGATGGAAGTGTTTGTGTTTAATCATAACTGGTGCAAAACATGAAGGTTTTTAGCTTAGATTTAAATATTTTAAGGGTTTGGGCCTGTTTGATTTGAGCACACCTGAAGGCATGTGTTCAGCCTCCATAATATTATGTAGAATCTAACAGTTGCTACAGTTGACCACACACCAGTCCGTTAAAGATTCACCCCTCTGTTGCCCCCTTCCTTCCTTCCTTCCTTCCTCCCTCCCCTTGGTTGAATGACCAATCCAACATGATTGTGACATGGAAGACAGATGGCCAGTCTGCTACTGTGGGGCAGTGTAGGTGAACACACCTGATTGCAATGAAACAATCATGCATCTCCTGCAGATCATGACTATAAATGCTCACACAATATCCCAGTTCTTTCCCGACGGTGAGAAACGCGACAGCAGTCTGTCAGAGAGGAAACGGAGAAGTTGTTCTAATTCGAGTGTGATAACCAAACAGAGAGATCTTTGGGGGGTAACGTTTGTGTCAACAGACTATCATTATCCTGTTAAAAATGGGAAAGGAGAGGACGCACGTTAACGTGGTCATTATAGGCCACGTGGACAGTGGGAAGTCCACCACCACGGGCCACCTGGTCTACAAATGCGGTGGCGTGGACCCGAGAACCATCGAGAAGTTTGAGAAGGCTGCGGCCCAGGTGAGTAACGGGTTGGCCTAATTGGACATTAATTGAATGGCTCTTTATTGGCTTTATTGGTTATTTATGGCTTTATTTCTTTTTTGTTTACAGATGGGCAAGGGCTCTTTCAAATACGCCTGGGTCTTGGACAAACTGAAAGCCGAGAGGGAGCGAGGGATCACGATTGACATCTCCTTGTTGAAATTCAACACTAACAAATACGTCATCACGATAATCGACGCCCCGGGCCACCGGGACTTCATCAAGAACATGATCACGGGGACATCACAGGTGAGTTGCGTGCAGTGCCAACAGTAGTGGTCTAGAACATTTCAAACCTGCAAACTGCGACACTTTAAATTAATGTGCAATAACACTATGTGCAATATGACAACCCTCGTGTACATAAGGTTCAGAGATAGGAAATGTTAGGATATTTATAGCATAGAGTACAGCACAGTGTTTTATGTGTATAGTATATATAGCCTTTATTTATGTAAACCAGCTCTTTCCCTTGTTTTAGTATTTTTTTTCCTAGCACCAGGGGAGCCCCCCCTCCCAAATTCCGTTGTATGGTACCTGTACTGTATTAATGACAAAGACCATTCATTCATAGTGGTCACCCACCACCGCGCTTGTTGTGACATTCTGACCATCTTCTGATGTCTAGGCTGATGTTGCTGTCCTGGTGGTCTCCGCTGCGAAAGGCGAGTTCGAGGCCGGTATCTCACGGAACGGCCAGACCAGGGAACATGCCCTCCTCGCCTACACCCTCGGTGTGAAGCAGATGATTGTCTGCGTCAACAAGATGGACCTGACGGAGCCTCCGTACTGCCAGAAGCGCTTCGACGAGGTGGTGAAATGCGTTGGCGTGTTCACAAAAAAAATCGGTTACGACCCTACATCTGTCCCCTTCGTGCCCGTCTCTGGTTGGACCGGAGAGAACATGCTTATCCCTTCTCAAAAAGTGAGCTTGTTTTTTTTGATAACATACTTTTTGGGGGGCACATTTTTGGTTGCCGTTCACCTGACCATCTTCTCCTGTGTTGTGTAGATGTCCTGGTTTAAAGGATGGAAAGTCAGGAGGAAGGATGGGAATGCTAGTGGAACAACCCTGCTGGAGGTGCTGGACTCCATTCATCCCCCAATGCGCACAGCCAACAAGCCCTTGCGTCTGCCCCTGCAGGATGTGTATAAGATTGGAGGTGAGTCGTGGCCCATGATGGGTCTATTGCAGTGGTTCCCAAACCTCTCCTCTGGGACCACCAGCCGTTCCACATATTTGATCTGTTCCACCACCAGCACACCTGATTTAACTAAAGTGCAAAGCAATTATGGTTTGTACTTGATTAGTTGAATCAGGTGTGCTGGTGGTGGAACAGATCAAATATGTGGAACGGCTGGTGGTCCCCGAGGAGAGGTTTGAGAACCATTGGTCTATTCCAATGTCATTGAAAGAAATGGAAGCCGCCACACTCAGGTTCCAGATGCAAAGTGTTGTGTGGACTTGACAAAGGCTACGGCTGAAACCGTTGACCTAATCAACCACACTTTTTGCATCTGGAACCTGAGTGTGCAGCTTCTATTTCCTTCATTTGGAATTTGCTCCGTTGCCAGCACCTCGCCTAGATTTCCTGCGATGTTCTCCTTTTCAATTTACTCTTCCAATGACATGTAATTCTTCCCTCACTGAATGCCACTGAACACCTCTGGTGCTTTCCCATGTCTCTCTGCCCCTCAGGCGTGGGCACTGTTCCAGTGGGGAAGATCGAGACCGGCATCCTGAAGCCTGGTATGGTGCTGACGTTCTCCCCTGCCAAGCTGACGGCGGAGGTGAAGTCCATCGAGATGCACCACCAGGGGCTGCAGATGGCTCTGCCCGGCCACAACGTGGGCTTCAACATCAAGAACGTGGCGGTGAAGAACCTGAGACGTGGAGACGTGGCTGGCAACGCCCAGCACGACCCTCCCTTGGACACCACCAGCTTTGTGGCGCAGGTATGTACGCAGGGGGCCTTCTGTTTAAGCATGGCTCGTCCTAGAAATGAATCTAGTCCAGTGGTTCTCAAACCTCTCCTCGGTGACCCCCCCAGCCGCTCCACATGTTTGAGCTGTTCTTCCACCACCAGCACACCTGATTCTACTAATCAAGTACAAAGCAATTATGATTTGTATTTGATTAGTTGAATCAGGTGTGCTGGTGGTGGAACAGATCAAACATGTGGAGTGGCTGGGTGTCCCCGAGGAGAGGTTTGAGAACCACTGATCTAGTCGAACCAGTTAATCTTTCCTGGTCTTGGGGCGTTTAGGAAGTATAACTAATGTCGTGCCACTGTGGCTATTTTGGTCCTCACTGAATCCCATTTTTGCGGTGCAGGTCATCATTCTGAACCACCCCGGTAAGATCAAGGCCGGCTACTCTCCGGTGCTGGACTGCCACACCACCCACGTGACCTGCCGCTTCGACGAGCTGAGGGAGAAGATCGACAGACGCACGGGTAAGAAGCTGGAGGATTGGCCGGCGCTCCTGATGTCTGGAGACGCGGCCACCATCAAGCTGGTCCCCAACAGACCCCTCTGTGTGGAGAGCTTCTTCACTTTCCCGCCCTTGGGTAAAGAACACTTAATCTCTCTCCATGTCCAGACTCTATTTTTAGCTGAACTCTTACCACCTCCTCAACAAATGGCTCCGGCTTTTTTTCGTCCTACTACTGGCAAATGAGTTCTCTTGAATCATCCCAAGTGCTTATTTTATGTGTACAAGTTGTACTCATCCAAACCGTGGATTCTTATCAGTGAAGTAATTGTTTCTCGTGTTTTCCCGCTCTTCAGGTCGTTTTGCGGCGAGGGACTTGAAGCAGACGGTTGCTGTCGGAGTCATTAAGTCGGTGGATAAGGACCAAGGATCAAAGAAGCTTGCACAGAAACTTAAAACAGAAACAGTCTTAAAATGAATTTATTTTTAGCTGGTATGAGAAGAGCTTAAGGGTCAAGCGTTAAGTTGTACTGTTTGTATAATTTTAAGTATTGCAACAAAGCACTTTTGTTTTCGTGTTTTTTGAGAATAAGCTGGATTTTAGCTTGAGGCGTCCTGAATGACTTGTTTAATTGGCTGGCCCTTTTTTGAGTTTTAGATTGACGTGACGTCTGTGCAAAGAACTGTTGAAATGAGAACTGTGAAAAGAGCTTCTGACTGAAATAAAAGGTCCTTTTGAAATTTCCCTTTTCTTCCAATTTGTCATCAATTTGTGGGAAATTTGAAATTACTGCATTGAACATTTGCTGTTTCTACTGAATCATTCTCACACTGGTAGTGTCTCATTAAGCTTAAAGCCGTGGTTCTAAAACCTCTCTCCGGGGACTCCCAGCTGCTCCACATATTTGATATGTTCCACCACCACCACACTGATTCAACTTATCAAGTACAAATCATAATTGCTTTGTACTTTAGTTGAATCAGTGTGCTGGTGGTGGAACAGATCAAATATGTGGAGAGGCTGGGGGTCCCTGAGGAGAGGTTTGAGAACCCCTGGCAAGGTCATCAGGTATGTACTAGCTAATGACGGATTCTTGTTGGCTGAGTTCTAATTTAAAATAGAGGCACGAGGATTTATTTAAAAATATATATATACATTCCTTCCATTTGACAAATGAAATCAAATAACCCAGGTCAATTACAACAAAACACTTTTATTATACAATGGAATGATTGGGGTGATGTTTCTTTACATGGAGTGTAAACCAGTGGAACTGCAGTCAACAGAGTGGTGAACGACATGAACACACCAGTCCCAGATCTCTCCATCTTGAAATAACACAAGCAACAAGTGCACACTGCTGTTAGACAGGGAAACCTCGACCGCCTCTTTCTTCATTAAAGTCCCCTGAAACTGGTTACATAGTTTTCCTTCATGTTTACAAAGTAGTTACCAGGCCTGTCTTTTGTGACAAATTTCCAATCACATTTCACAATGAGATCTTACGTTGAGTGGCATGAACCCTTTATGTGAAACAAGATACTAATTGGAGAGCTGTGAACATTTTGTACTTTGTCAATTTAGCTAATCCCACTAGGCCATCTCAGAATGGTTCTACTACTTATTGCTTTAGATTCGAGCTCCCGACAAGTGAACGGTAGTGGCTATCGGAGCGCAGCAGGCCAACCTGTTAACCCCTGCTAGAAAGTGGCTCTTAAACCCCTGAGTTTGAGTGGCTTTTATAACAGCACTCTGCTCAATTCCAGTCATTGTTTACACCATGCACAGAGAGAGTCTAAGAACAAGTGTAGAGAGATGCCCTGTTCACACACAGGAGCGCCCAGCGGGAGAGAACAGTATCAATAGGGGGCGGGGGGGGGGGGGTCGACTACTGGGTGACCTGTGAGGTGTACACACAGGGTCTCTGATATCTCTGATATTCCACCGTACAGCAGCAGCGGGTGTGTCGATACTGTAAAACAATCATAACACATGTACACACACAAAAGCGAGCAAGAACAAGGAATACATTTAATGAATACATAGTTCATCCTCGGATGAGTTATCATGGTGGGGTTGAGAGGGAGAGAGAGAGAGGGAGAGACATCAGAATGTCGTTTTGATGAGATTGTGCCTTTTCTGTCTAGTAGGGGTGTATAGGGGGGAGAGGGGAGGGTGGGGTAGGGGCTTCTGACGTCTTTCACATTCTCATATTTGGCCTTTTTCCAGAAATACAAGCTGACGACATCAGCTGACGATGACCGATAGTGAAATTAATTAATACAGATACGATTTTTTTCAACACTTACTACCCTGATACTATCTGGCAGGCAGAGAACATGTATGCTTTTTGTTACATGTTTTGTACAATTAAAACATGTATATACAGTACACACCCACTCATACGCACACACACACACACCCACACACACACACGCACACACACACAAATATATATACATACATATATACACAGTAACAGCATAAACAGAGACTTTAGGTAAGTGCTAGGTTTGGATGGGTGGCTAGCGGCCTTGTTAACCAGAGTGGCGGGCCATGCTCTAAGGGTTTTATATAATACTGGTAAGAGGAAGAAGGATACACTCATTTCTATGTACAAACTTGGGGATGTGCTCAACATCCCTGGGCTAGAAGAGCCTACTTGGGTTTCGTTTCTTCATTTTGTGTTTTTCTCTTTTCTTTTCTTTTTTTGTTTGTTTGTTTGTTTGAACGCTTTTGTTTCACGTCAGGTTGTTGTTACGTTAGCTATTTACAAGGCGTCTAGCGCGGGGGAGTGGGGGGCGGGGTTTTTAGTGCAAGCCTGTCTGTGGCTGTCAGTCACTCAGGATGTGGACAAAGGACATGGGGAACACCCCTTTCCTCTCCGGGTGCCCTTCGATGTGCCCCATCTGGAAGGAAACACAGAGAGAGAGAGAGAGAGAGAGAGAGAGAGAGAGAGAGAGAGATAGAGAGAGAGAGAGAGAGAGAGGGAGAGAGAAGGAGAGAGAGAGAGAGAGAGGGAGAGAGAGAGAGGGAGGGAGAGAGAGAAAGAGAGAGAGATAGAGTGAGAGGGAGGGAGAGAGAGGGGAGTGAGAGGGGGGGAGAGAGAGGGGAGAGAGAGACAGAGAGAGAGAGAGGGAGAGAGAGAGAGAGAGACAGAAGAGAGAGAGAGAGAGAGAGGGAGAGAGAAAGAGAACAAGAGAGAGAGAGAGAGGAGAGAGAGAGAGAGAGAGAACAAGAGAGAGAGAACAGAGAGAGAGAGAGAGAGAGAGAGAGAGAGAGAGAGAGAGAGAGAGAGAGAGAGAGAGAGAGAGAGAGAGAGAGAGAGAGAGAGAGAGAGAGAGAGAGAGAGAGAGAGAGAGAGGGGATGGTTTAGTCCATAACTGTGGTTAACTCTGGCATGTCGGGGAGTGAAGCTAGGGGCCATGTTAGGATATCCTAATGAATCAATGTATCGTGCCATCATGCATTCTAACTGGTATGCTAGGGTGGCTGTATTGAACCAGTGGTGTAATACTGTACAGGGGGTTATACAACAGATAGATCCGGTCCATTGTCCCTATTGGTCAGTTTGCGTTCCAGCCGTGCCGATATCCATGATGACATACGATACACACGGCTAAATGGAACGTTGACACATCTTTTCATATTACTCCGCGTTTGTGTAATATTACCGTTATCGAAGTTACATTCTTACAGTTGCTTAGCAACCGATAAACAACTGTTCAGCGGATTAATACACTTACAATAAAACATAGTTCCATTAAAATACATGAATTAAAAGTTTGTCTTTTGTGAAATATCGATAGATAAATGTGGTAACCGTTGTATAAAAGCATTATGGAACGACAAGCCGTGGTATATCGTGGATATCGGCACAGCGAGGGGGTGTAACGGGACTCCGCTTCGCGTCGTGCCTAACCACCCCGCTAGCTGTGCCGATATCCACGATATACCACGGCTTCTCCTTCCATAACGCTTAAGTAAACCAGGGGGCCTGTTGTTGTTGTGGTCTGTACTCACCCACCACTCCTGGTCCTCCTCTCCTGTCACTATGATAACCTCTCCCTCCACAAACGTCAGCTCGTCATCGTTATCAGCCTGGCAGTCGTAGATGGTCTTCACCCGCCGAGATTTATTCTTCTGGACACCCACACACACATAAACACGCACACACGCGCACAAGCGCACACATTACAGAAATGTCAGGTCGAGATGTCATGTTGAGGGTTCAGTACGTGGGCTGGCTGTATAAACAAATTCATCGTAGTATCGTACTATATAAACCTTTCATTAATATTGTATAGTATTAGTAGGCTCTACTATGTATGTACAGTAATATAATAGTAATAACTTTGTATAGCGCTTTTCCTGCAAACGTTGCAGCTCAAAGTGCTCCAATCATTATATAATCATAATTTAATGATTTAGTCCATTTAAAGGCAATATTTAAAAGATGGGTTTTTAGTCTTCAATTGAACATGTTTCAATTTGCTGAGGTTGCATCCCTAATGTAAACTGGCAGTGCATTCCACAATTTGGGTGCATAAAATGAGAATGCAGCCTCACCAAATCTCCTCTTTTGTACATGTGGTACACAGAGAAAGCCACAGTCAGAAGACCTGAGAGCTCTATCGGGCTGATATGCTAGCAAAAGGTCTTTCAGATATTCTGGTGCTGTGCCAGTGAGAGCTTTATAAACAAGCAGAAGGATACTATGTATGTACCGGTACTATTATGTTCTTGTTTTTTTGGGGGTGGGGGGGTGGGGGTTTCCACATACAGTGGGGGAAATAAGTATTTGATCCCCTGCTGGTTTTGTAAGTTTTCCCACTTACAAAGATTTCATTGTCAGTGGGCAAACTTCCAACATCGGCAGGGGATCAAATACGTATTTCCCCCACATTATAAATGTGTGTGTGTGTGTGTGTGTGCGTGTGTGTGTGTGTGCAGTATATTCCATTCCTTACCGTGTTAATCTTCCGGGGTAGAGGCACCGGTGTCTCTGGACCGCTCGTTGGACTCCCGTTGG
>NC_137683.1:27433859-27438859 GCF_963989245.1 Nansenia antarctica | reverse complement strand
GTTCAGAGGGGTACCAACATTCAAATAAGCATAATATTCTTCAACCATTTCAATGTATGTCAGATTTCAATGTATTTCAATGTATGACACATCATTTGAAAGCTTACAATCTTGCACTTTCTTTCATAATCTGGAAAAAAAACAGAAAAATGACTTTGCCCTACTTGAGGACTTTTCCACCTGACCCTGTCACATCTAAGCACTAAGGCTGACATGTTGTTTTACTTTCACCATCACTCAGTCTGAGTGATCTGCAGTGTACGAGACCCACCACTAGAGGGCCTCGGCTCGACTCAGACTACAGTTGCACCATCCACCACTGGAAACCATTGCATCATTTTGTGTCAAAGTGAATCCATGAGTGTGCGGTCTGTCAGCAGGGCCATGTGGCAGCTCTGGGCAGTTCCCTTTAAAAAAAAAAAAAACCTCCCAGAATGCAAAAGGCACCGCGAGGGCAAACCTCTGAGCATAGAGCAACACCTCGACCGCGTTCGTAAATTAGCTCTGAGAGCGCCGGAGGGTCCACGTGACTGCCTCCTCTTGTCCAATCAAATTACTTGGTCCCATTATGACATCAAACCCACTGTGCGCTCTGGAATTTACGAACACGGCCCTTATATCAGCTAGCTAGCACTGGTGGCTACATGGACATAAGAGTGTAAACACAGGGCTTTTTACAGATAGCTGAGTGTGTGAGAGAGGCTTCTGGCCTTGACAGGTCTATGACAGGTCTATTCTGGACTCCAGTAGACGGGTGGAGTCATTCCAGAGGTCGGCAGGAAACCAATGAGTCAACAGCAGCTGGGCGGCTGTGGCGCAGGAGGTAGAGCCGGCGTCTAATGATCGGAAGGTCGGCAGATCGGTGGTTCGAACCCCGGCTGACCATGTGTCGAGGTGTCTTTGGGAAAGACACTGAACCCCTAATTGCTCCCAGTGAGCGGGCCGGCGTCTTGCATGGTAGCTTGCCGCCATTGGTGTGAATGTGTGAATGGGTGAATAAGAGGCCGTTGTAAAGCGCTTTGGAATAAGACGCTATATAAGTGCAGTCCATTTACCATTTTACTCTGAGCATAGACCAACACCTTATCATCAGCTAGCTAGCACTGGTGGCTAACATGGACATAAGAGTGTTGACACAGTGCTTTTTTACAGATAGCTGAGTGTGTGGGAGGCTATCCTGGCTTTGACAGGTCTATGACAGGTCTATTCTGGACTCCAGACACGGGCGGAGTCATTCCAGAGGTCGGGGCAGGAAACCGACAAGTCAAAACACGCAGAAGGGCATTAGAGAAGAGAGCCACGCAGAGATGAGAGGCTAGGACGAGACACATTGTGTCTAAGTCCAAATCTCCCACAGCAGCTTAAGCGTTTAACAAGGCCTCCCATCTGTGTTTCGGACAGTCGTTCCACACCCCTAAAGGAGCTTAGCTTGGCTCTACAGGCGCTGAGCACCCTGCCTCCACTGAGTCACTGGCTAGCAAGCGCACTCATTGTCAAGCTCTCTCTCTTGTCATAGATTTGCGATGATGTCCAGCTGTACCGCAGTGCTACAGAGCCGTACCGTGACCAGCTTGATAGAGGAGGATTAGGAGAGAGGAGAGAGGAGAGAGAGCGAGGAGAGAGAGCGGACAGCAGCTTAGCCGAGAGGCATCGGAACTACTCAGCATCCCGTAGCGAGAGAGAGTTCAGAAGAGCAGTTCAATCTGACTCCAGTATATCTCTACACTATCTCTCTGTCTCCCTCTTTCTCTCTCTCTGAATATCTGTCAACGTTAACGACGACCGATGTTTAACACGCTCAGGCAGACTGGTGCGGCGGTATCTGCGTGTTAAATGAAGCCTCTCTCCTACTAACTACACACCCAGCGGGATTGCGAGCGGCGCGAATGAATTATGTAACGGCGGTCGGGCGGTGATGTAACGGTGTTGTTTCTCTTCTGAAAACGTGGGGCTTCTTTTTTTTCGGAGTGGCCATCGCCATCCTCGCCTATGTCGGGGTGTGTGTGTGTGTGTGTGTGTGTGTGTGTGTGTGTGTGTAAGGGTGCGTTTGTGCTGACACAGGAGGACGAGGTGATTAACTGAGGGGGTGTGGGGGGAGGTTAGAGGGCTGTGTGTGCGTGTGTGTGCGCGCGTGTGTGTGTGTGTGTGTGTGTGCGTGTGGGTCAGAGGCCCTTGGTGTCTCTGCCCTGGGAATGCTGAATCTGCTTTTTTACAAGAGGGGAGGAGGATCGTGTTCATGTCAGAGGAGGAGGAGGAGGAGGAGGTGCTGTGTGGTCCAGAATGCCAACCACAACAACATCAGCTACAACAACAACTGATTGGGCGTCGTATCCGTTAAGGGCAGCTGGGTGACATTGCGGTCTGGCTGTCTCAGGGTTCCGTCCCGGGGGGGGGGGGGGGGGGAGACACCGTACACACATCTGTGATGACGAGGCAGAGGGACGGGACGGGATCGATGTTCGGGCAGCGCCCTTGGACACAGTCGGAACATCCGAAGGGCTGTTTTTTTTTTAGAGTTCCACAGGTGGAATAAAAAACGCTGAAGACAGTCGAGGTGTGTGTGTGTGTGTGTGTGTGTGTGTGTGTGTGTTCTCCCGTGACAAAGGTGAACGGTGAGTAAGCACGAAAGCAGGAAGCGGGGGTTTGTTTTAGACACACACACAACACACACATGAATCCAAAGAGGGTGTGTGTGTGTGTGTGTGTGTGTGTGTGTGTGTGTGTACCTGAAGCCCCGCAGCTACCTAGCTACAAACGCGACGGTAGCAAACGTGATTCAGAGCGTCTTAAGAGCGGACATAAGAAGTGAAGTGAAGTGAAACTTTATTTATATAGCGCCTTTCGTACACAGATGCAACTCAAAGCACTTAAGAGTGTAAACACAGTGCTTTTTACAGATAGCTGAGTGTGTGGGAGAGGCTATCTGGCTTTGACAAGTCTATGACAGGTCTATTCTGTGGGAGCAGAACACCGAGGCCCTCACAAAGAAGGCCCAGAAGAGGATGTTCTTCCTCCGGCAGCTGAGGAAACTCAGGCTGCCGAGGTCCATGATGGTCCAGTTCTACACGGCCATCATAGAGTCCATCCTCACCCACTCCATCATCACCTGGTTCCCTGCTGCAACGACCAAGGACAAGGCCAAGTTGCAGCGGGTGCTACGTTCAGCAGAGAGTGTGATCGGCTGTCCCTTGCCCTCCCTCAACTCCCTGCATGACACCAGGGCTCTGAGGAGGGCAAGGAAGATCATGGCAGACCCCTTCCACCCCGGCCACGGCCTCCTCACCCTGCTTCCCTCTGGAAGAAGGTTGCGGCTGCCTAAGGCACTGAAGGCCCGCCACAGGCTCAGCTTCTACCCCTCAGCCGCCAGGCTGATAAATGACTCTGGCTTCCCCCTCCCCCCCGCCTCCAAGTCTGCCCAGGACTGAACTGGACTCACTGTAAAAACTCTGCACTGCACTTTACTTTATACCGCACTATCCAATGCACTGTTGTCTGTCCTGTGTTGTTGTTGTTGTGTTGTCCTGTTTTTTGACATGTGAAAAAAGTATAAACGCACTTGCTGTGGTGACAAAGCAAATTCCTATATGTGTAATGCATAGTGGCAATAAACGTTATCTCTCAATCAATCTCAATCTCAATCTCAATCTCAATCTCAATCTCAATCTCAATCTGGACTCCAGAAGATGGGTGGAGTCATTCCAGAGGTCGGCAGGAAACCGATGAGTCAAAACGGCAGAAGGGCATTAGAGATGAGAGCCACACAGAGATGAGAGGCTAGACTAGGCGGCCTGGGTTGGTCCATATACCCATGTCCTCTCTCCTTTCTTCTTCTTACTTTCCTGTCTGTCCAAAGAGGGTGTGTGTGTGTGTGTGTGTGTGTGTGTGTGTGTGTGTGTGTGTGTGTGTGTGTGTACCTGCGGCCCCGCAGTCGCAGCAGAGCTCGTTCCCGGGCATGCGCAGGACGTCCTCTATGATGGCCTTGGTCAAGTCGTCCAGGCCGTCCTCCCCCCCGCCCTGCTCCCCCCGGAACGCCATGGTCAACATCTCCTCCTTGCTGTTGGTCAGCACCGAGATCCAGCTGTCAACACACACGCACACACACACACACGCACACACACACACACACACACACACACACAGAAACGAGCACACACACAGAAAAGCGCACGCACGCAACACACACACAGCAACACACACACACACACACAGACGGGAAGAGAGAGGACAGAGAAACACAGAAAGAGTTTAGAATCAGAATGTTAGAATGCAGCTGCATGTTTTAAAAAGATATACGACTGAAGAATGTTTGCCACGGCATTCTAGTAAACGGCGGCGGCCCGTCTAATGTGAACATGTGCTGCGTGTCCTGACAGCCTGACGTCTCTGTTCCCCTCTGAAACAACCAGCACAACACACCCGCCTGTTTACCCTGCCATCTGCCTGCTCCCACGCACGCCAGTACCCACCCATCACCAGCTGACAGCAGCACATCTGAACAACCTCTCCTCTAGTTAACCCAGGAAGTCCTTTAACGCAGGATACTTTACTCCCCACTGGGAAGACACACACACACACACACGCTGACACACACACACACACACAGACACACACACACACACACACACACACACACACACATGTTCCCCTAAAGCTTCCCTGTGTTGTTTACCGTGCAGTCCTATGTGTGTGTGTGTGTGTCTCTGTCTCACACACAGACACACACACACACACACACACACACACACACACACACAGACACACGGCGCTCATTGCTCATTAAGACAGGGGCAGGAAGGAAGGAGCCTTTGGAAGATAAGTCTTAGGCGCTGCAGTTTGGCCTCCTGTGGTTCGGCTGCCAGCCTCCGACACACACACACACACACACACTCACACTCACACACACACACACACACACACACACACACACACACACACACACTCCCACACTCATTAGGCCTGCCTCCTGTGTGATGTTGCTGCCTGCTGCCTGCTGCCTGACA
>NC_137683.1:27418859-27423859 GCF_963989245.1 Nansenia antarctica | reverse complement strand
CGATTAAAAGAGCAGCATTAGAGCTAACCTAAGGGCTTTTAGTGGTTGATACGATATAAAAAACTCAGAGATGTATGAAGGTGCTATGCCATTAAGACCATTTGCAGGTAATTAAAAGGACCTTAAAATCTAGGGAGCGCAGTGCAGGGCAGCTAAAACAGACGTGATAAGCTCTCTCTCCTCGGCCTTCGTTAAAAGTCTAGAGGCAGAATTCTTCTAATCTAATTTCTTAATTGATTATTTTTTTTTGGGGGGGGGGGGGACCAGTAAAAAAGTGCATTGCGGTAGTCTAAGCTACTAGTAGATAAAAAGGAATGAATTAGTTTCTTAGAATGTTTGAAGGTCATAAGGAGAGGTGGTGGGGGGGAGGATGAGAATTAGAGTGGTGCAGTGGGTCATGTTTAATGTATACGGGTGCCTAGCCCTTTGGCTCCTTGCACAGATATCTGTCTCCCTCCCTCCCTCCCCCCCCTCCCTCCCTCCCTCCCCTTCCTCCCTCCCTCCCTCCCCCGGTGTGTCCGCAGCAGAATGCTAAGTACATCCTGTCAGGCAGGATCATCCATTATGGATCTGAGGATCTGCCCGTGGCACACACACACACACACACACACACACACACACACACACACACACACCTGAATGCAGCGCTGTACACAGCTGACTAACAACTGTTTTCACACTCTCTCTCTCTCTCTCTCACTCCCCCCCCTATCTCTCTCTCTCTGAGGGGGAGCCCCGCTCTCTCTCTCTCTCTCTCTCTCTTCTCTCTCTCTCTCTCTCTCTCTCTCTCTCCATACCCATCACTCCCTCCCTCATTTCACACGTCCAAACGTTTTATTTCTTCTAAACTAAACGTTTCCCGCCGCCCTCCTCTTCCCTCCCTCCTCTTCCCTCCCTCCTCTTCCCTCTCTCCTCTTCCCTCCCTCCTTTTCCCTCTCTCCTCTTCCCTCCCTCCTCTTCCCTCCCTCCTCTTCCCTCCCTCCTCTTCCCTCCCTCCTCTTCCCTCTCTCCTCTTCCCTCTCTCCTCTTCCCTCTCTCCTCTTCCCTCTCTCCTATTGACTCCCTCCTCTTCCCTCTCTCCTCTTCCCTCCCTCCTCTTCCCTCTCTCCTCTTCCCTCCCTCCTCTTCCCTCTCTCCTCTTCCCTCCCTCCTCTTCCCTCCCTCCTCTTCCCTCCCTCCTCTTCCCTCTCTCCTCTTCCCTCCCTCCACTCCCCCCTCATTTCACAAGTCACAACTTTTTATTCCCTCTAACTAAACGTTCCCCCCCTCTATCAGACAGCCTCTAAACTGTCTCCATTATGCAGCCCCCCTAACAACCTCTCCCTGATTCCGTCTCGCCCGTCCCTCTCTACCTCCCTTTCTCTTTCTCGCTCTCCTACTCATATCAAACTAGCACCAAAACAACAAAACGACAAGCCCATGGATCCACGGTGGCTCCAAGCTGAGTAGTCTACCAGAGAGAGAGAGAGAGAGAGAGAGAGAGCTGCGTTGTTGTTCTGATGTTGTGGTAGTACCTAGCAACGCCGCGCCTGTCAGCGCCGGTCCGAGAAAAAAAGAGCCTGTCAATGACACACACACACACACACACACACACACACACACACACTCACACACACACACACACACCCCTATAGCTCACACTCTGGCACTGAGGGACGCCCATTATTTACCCACAAAACCCCACGGCTGTCAGAACACATCTGCATGACCCTCATGCATATTTATGAAAGCTAAATGTGACTCTGCAATAATACCCCGAGACCTGGGAACCACGCATCACATCGGACACAGAGAGGCAGAGCGGGAGAGAGGGGAGAGGAGGGTGTGTGTGTCTGTGTGTGCGTATGTGTGAGAGAGACAGAGAGAGGGGGGGGGGGAGAGAGAGAGAGAGAGGGTATGGGGAGAGGAGGGTGTGTGTGTCTGTGTGTGCGTATATGTGTGTGTGAGAGAGAGAGAGAGAGAGAGAGAGAGAGAGAGAGAGAGAGAGGAGAGAGAGAGAGAGCATGAGGGGGAGAGGAGTGTGTGTGTGTCTGTCTGTGTGTCTGTGTGAGAGAGAGAGAGAGAGAGAGGGGGGGAGAGAGAGAGAGAAATGAGAGAGAGGGAGGGTGTGTGTCTGTGTGTGTGTCTGTGTGTGAGAGAGAGAGAGAGAGACAGAGAGAGTGAGTGAGAGAGACAGAGACAGAGAGAGAGAGACAGAGAGAGAGAGACAGACAGACAAAGAAACAGAGAGAGAGAGAGAGAGACAGAGAGAGAGAGAGAGAGAGAGAGAGAGAGACAGAGAGACAGAGAGAGAGAGAGAGACGAGAGAGAGAGACAGAGAGAGAGAGACAGAGAGAGAGAGAGACAGAGAGAGAAGAGAGAGAGACAGAGAGAGAGAGAGACAGAGAGAGAGAGCAGAGCAGAGAGAGAGACAGAGAGAGAGACAGAGAGAGAAGAGAGAGACAGAGAGAGAGAGAGAGACAGAGAGAGAGAGAGAGAGAGAGAGAGAGACAGAGAGAGAGAGAGAGGAGCAGAGAGAGAGAGAGACAGAGAGAGAGAGAGAGAGCTTATGCTAAGCTTTTCTAAAGCTGGTCCCCGGCAAGAAGCGAACGGTCGACAACGTCCGTACAGAACCACGTCCCCGAATGTACGCAACGATCAACAGCGACCGTACACCTGAGCGTACTGTACTGTGTGTGTGTGTGAGGGAGGGAGTACTTACTTGCAACTGTGCATGGTAATACTTGATCAGGTTCTGTAGAAGATCTTCCTTTCTTGTCTTGTGATCTCGTTCACATTGATCAGGTACTGTAGGGAAAAACCCACAAGACTTTGAGGTATTTTGTGGAATGTAGATTTCCATAGGAATGTAGGTTAGGACATGAGTTTAGGGGGTACACTGCAGGGTTCTAAGCAGTGTTAACACTAGAAGAGCCATGAGAGTAAAAAAAATGTTATATCTTTGCACTCAATCAAATTTCAGACCCTCCTTTCATGACTTTTCCTTGATATGTTCTACCACCCAGTATCCTTACATTTTCAAAATCACATCAGGATAAGCTAGTATGAAGCTATTTTGCAGTTTTTCTGTGTAGGAGGCAGGCTAATTTACAAGACAGCCAACTAGTGGTCGTTGTGGGTAAATAGCAGCTTCCCATTGTAAAGACTATTGACCCCCGAGGCGGCTCTTAAGCCCAATGCACACGGCGTGGGATTTTGGCGCACCGCCGAATTCGACTCCATTGTTTTGAATGCATCTCAATGAGACAATGCACACGCCGTGCGATGCGATAATTGTCGCACGACAACATTCGATTCTCCATTCACATTCATTCATTCATTGGTGTGAATTGAGAATCGAATGTTGTCGTGCGACAAAATCGCACGCCGTGGTGCATTGGCCTTTATAGTAGGTAAAAAAAGGCACGGCTGTTCTAGTGTTAAAGCCCTGTTAGGAAAATAGTTTTTTTCAGCAGGCACTTACAGAGTAGAGTATGAACACTCATGCACTCTGTATGATAATCCTATCAGAAAGCAAATACAGGGGGAATGTACTCTATGCTGAAAGATGAGTCTTTCATCTGCGCTGCCAAGACCACTTGGAGTAGTGGGAGTTCGGGGGAACGGGGCTGGGCTGTATGACGAGAGTGAGATATCCCTCTCTGCTTTGTTCTACGTGTGTTTGAAATGCATAAACAAAAAAAAGATGTTTTTCAAGTAGTTCTTCCTCAGAAGCAACAACACAGAAGCCGTCTGAAGATAATTCAAAATGAAAATAATTCTCCAGACGGAATCCGTGCCCCGGGCAAACAAAATGAATAAAACATAATCTTAATCTGAGTGTGTCCCATGGCGTGCTGCCGATACAGAACGTCGTGCAGAGAAGAGTCGCTGCTAAAGAGCGTTTCCACCTCCGCAGAGGAATGTAATTTATCCCCGAATTATAAACTGAGGCTCCCCGTGTTCCCCTAAAGCTTCCCTGTGTTGCTTATCATGCAGCCCTGTGTGTGTGTGTGTGTGTGTGTGTGTGTGTGTATGTGTGTGTGTGTGTGTGTGTGTCTCTGTCTCACACACACACACACACACACACACACACACACATGTATATTTTCATTGTGTGAGAGTGTGTGCGTACGTGTGTGTGTGTGTGTGTGTGTGTGTGTGTGTGTGTGTGAGACAGAGCTCACCCTACCCACTGTAGCACCACACTGGAAGCAACACAGTAGGTAGTAACCAACATCAACCACCCTGTGTGAGATCTCGCAGAATCACCTCAGATTGGGAGACTCTCTCACTGCACGCAAAACAACAAGAGCTTTACTAAACTCGGGGCGGCTGTGGCGCAAGAGGTAGAGCCGGCGTCTAATGATCACAAGGTTGGCAGATCGGCGGTTCGAGCCCCGGCTGGCCACATGTCGAAGTGTCCTTGGGCAAGACGGGCCAGCGCCTTGCATGGTAGCTTGCCGCCATTGGTGTGTGAATGTGTGTGTGAATGGGTGAATGAGAGGCCGTTGTAAAGCGCTTTGGAGCAGCAAAAAAAGCGCTATATAAGTGCAGTCCATTTACCATAAACTCCTCGGTGAGAATCTTTTAACTGCTCCGATTATGAAAGTCCCACTGTGAGGCACTACGACTACGTTCATATGTAAACGGTCCCGTTATGTAATCTGAGCAGAATAATCTGTGGATATAATAGAGAGAGAGAGAGGGGCGTAGGCGTTGGACGCCCCCGCTAAGAGAGCAGCTCGCTGTCAGATCTGTAGCGCGTCCAGGGTTGACGGTTTGTTCTGTTACTCAGGAGGGGCGGGGGGAGAGGGGCAGGGGGGGGCAGCTTACTCACAAGCATGTGGTTACACTCTCACTCACTCTCGCTTCTCTTAATATTCAATTCACAAAACCTCAATATCTTGTCGGCCCCCTTCGCTTCCCTGTGTGTCACCACCACTACTCTCTATGCACTACCCCTTTCACCACGGGAAGAGGGTAGACAAAGGGTTGACTTTAGCTAGTCACAAGTACAA
>NC_137683.1:27415042-27418659 GCF_963989245.1 Nansenia antarctica | reverse complement strand
CATGGTAATACTTGATCAGGTTCTGTAGAAGATCCACTCCTTTCTTGGTCTTGATCTCGTTCACTTTGATCAGGTACTGTAGGGAAAAACCCACAAGACTTTGAGGTATTTTGTGGAATGTAGATTTCCATAGGAATTTAGGTTAGGACATGAGTTTAGGGGGTACACTGCAGGGTTCTAAGCAGTGTTAACACTAGAACAGCCATGAGTAAAAAAAATGTTATATCTTTGCACTCAATCAAATTTCAGGACCCTCCTTTCATGACTTTTCCTTGATATGTGTGTTCTACCACCCAGTATCCTTACATTTTCAAAATCACATCAGGATAAGCTAGTATGAAGCTATTTTGCAGTTTTTCTGTGTAGGAGGCAGGCTAATTTACAAGACAGCCAACTAGTGGTCGTTGTGGGTAAATAGCAGCTTTCCCATTGTAAAGACTATTGTCATTTGACCCCCGAGGCGGCTCTTAAGCCCAATGCACACGGCGTGCGATTTTGTCGCACCGCCGAATTCGATTCCATTGTTTTGAATGCATCTCAATGAGACAATGCACACGCCGTGCGATGCGATATTGTCGCACGACAACATTCGATTCTCCATTCACATTCATTCGTTCATTGGTGTGAATTGAGAATCGAATGTTGTCGTGCGACAAAATCGCATGCCGTGTGCATTGGCCTTTATAGTAGGTAAAAAAAGGCACGGCTGTTCTAGTGTTAAAGCCCTGTTAGGAAAATAGTTTTTTTTTCAGCAGGCACTTACAGTAGAGTATGAACACTCATGCACTCTGTATGATAATCCTATCAGAAAGCAAATACAGGGGAATGTACTCTATGCTGAAAGATGAGTCTTTCATCTGCGCTGCCAAGACCACTTGGAGTAGTGGGAGTTGGGGGAACGGGCTGGGCTGTGTGACGAGAGTGAGATATCCCTCTCCGCTTTGTTCTACGTGGGTTTGAAATGCATAAACAAAAAAAATATGTTTTTCAAGTAGTTCTTCTCAGAAGCAACAACCCAGAAGCTGTCTAAAGATCATTCAAAATGAAAATAATTCTCCAGACGGAATCCGTGCCCGGGCAAACAAAATGAATAAAACATCATCTTAATCTGAGTGTGTCCCATGGCGCGCCGATACAGAACGTCGTGCAGAGAAGAGTCGCTGCTAAAGAGCGTTTCCACCTCCGCAGAGGAATGTAATTTATCCCCGAATTATAAACTGAGGCTCCCCGTGTTCCCCTAAAGCGTCCCTGTGTGTTGCTTATCATGCAGCCCTGTGTGTGTGTGTGTGTGTGTGTGTGTGTGTGTGTGTACGTGTGTGTGTGTGTGTGTGTGTGTGTGTGTCTCTGTCTCACACACACACACACACACACACACACGCACACACACACATGTATATTTTCATTGTGTGAGAGACGAGAGTGTGTGTGTGTGCGTACGTGTGTGTGTGTGTGTGTGTGTGTGTGTGTGTGTGTGAGACAGAGCTCACCCACTGTAGCACCACACTGGAAGCAACACAGTAGGTAGTAACCAACATCAACCACCCTGTGTGAGATCTCTCAGAATCACCTCAGATAGGGAGACTCTCTCACTGCACGCAAAACAACAAGAGCTTTACTAAACTCGGGGCGGCTGTGGCGCAGGAGGTAGAGCCGGCGTCTAATGATCACAAGGTTGGCAGATCGGCGGTTCGAGCCCCGGCTGGCCACATGTCTAAGTGTCCTTGGGCAAGACGGGCCAGCGCCTTGCATGGTAGCTTGCCGCCATTGGTGTGTGAATGTGTGTGTGAATGGGTGAATGAGAGGCCGTTGTAAAGCGCTTTGGAGCAGCAAAAAAAGCGCTATATAAGTGCAGTCCATTTACCATTTACCATAAACTCCTCGGTGAGAGTCTTTTAACTGCTCCGATTATGAAAGTCCCACTGTGAGGCACTACGACTACGTTCATATGTAAACGGTCCCGTTATGTAATCTGAGCAGAATAATCTGTGGATATAATAGAGAGAGAGAGAGGGGCGTAGGCGTTGGACGCCCCCGCTAAGAGAGCAGCTCGCTGTCAGATCTGTAGCGCGTCCAGGGTTGACGGTTTGTTCTGTTACTCAGGAGGGGCGGGGGGAGAGGGGCAGGGGGGGGCAGCTTACTCACAAGCATGTGGTTACACTCTCACTCTCACTCACTCTCGCTTCTCTTAATATTCAATTTACAAAACCTCAATATCTTGTCGGCCCCCTTCGCTTCCCTGTGTGTCACCACCACTACTCTCTATGCACTACCCCTTTCACCACGGGAAGAGGGTAGACAAAGGGTTGACTTTAGCTAGTCACAAGTACAATAGAACAATAGAATGAATGAATGAATGAATGGTCTTTATTGTCATTGATATAGTACAGGTACCAAACAACGAAATTTGGGAGGGGGGCTCCCCTGGTGCTAGGAAAGAAAAAAAAAAACGGAAAAAAAAAAGAAGGGAAAGGAGCTGGTTTACATAAATAAATGTACACTATCCACTATACTATACTGTACAAATAAAACACTGTGCTGTACTCTATGCTATGCTATACCTATTCTAACCTATTGCTGTACTCTATGCTATGCTATACCTATTCTAATATTTCCTATTCTCTGCAACCTTATGTACCCTAGGGTTGTCATATTGCACATAGTGTTATTGCACATTCATTTAAAGTGTCGCAGTTTGCAGGCTTGAAATGTACACATTTGTGCCTCAGCACTACACCTGATTTTCAATCCAGCAGCTGCCATCAATCCGTCCAGACTGTCCATGGCCTAGAACCTAGGTCTTTGCTGTGTTCAGGGCCTGGATGGCCCTGGGGTAGAAGCTGAGCTTCAGTCTGTTTGTCCTTGCGAACATGGTCCTGTACCGCCTGTTCGAGGGCAGCCGAGCAAAGTGTTCGTACCCAGGGTGGGATGGGTCTCTGGTGTCTATGGTGACAATACTGTATGCTAGCTCCTGAAACTTAACACTAGAACAGCCATGGGTGGGCTCACTTGACCCCTGTAATCTTGACTTTTCCTAGATATGTGCGTTCTACCACCCAGTATCCTTACATTTTCAAAATCACACCAGGATAAGCTAGTATGAAGCTATTTTGCAGCTTTTCTGTGTAGGAGGCAAGCTAATTCACAAGCCGGACAACTAGTGGTCGTTGTGTGTAAATAGCAGCTTTCAATTGTAAATATTATAAAAACAATATAAAAAAGAATTGGCTCTTATAGTCTTATAGTAGGTAAAAAAGGCACGGCACTTCTAGTGTTAAAAACCAACGTGTGTAGAGCTCACGGTAAGTGCAGAGATCAGAGATCTCTCCTCAAAAGAATTGCCAATTAGACGTATCTTTCTTAGGTTTGGGTTGGCATGGCAACGCCAACCTGGCAACACCAACCAACGTTCTGACTCACCTCACACATCTGCAGCTGGAACAGACGGCGTTCCTTCTCCATCTCCTCTGCGATCTCGGCGCCGGTGATCTCCGTACGGATCATCCCATGCTGCTTAGCGTGCTCCCGCTTCTCCTTCTCTATCTTTGTACTGACAGACAGACAGACAGACAGGCAGACAGGCAGACAGAGAGACAGAGAGACAGAGAGACAGACAGACA
>NC_137683.1:27402542-27407542 GCF_963989245.1 Nansenia antarctica | reverse complement strand
GTCAGCTAAATGGCATGTGTTATTCTATTATTACACGCTACATCACTAAATATTGTAGCTTAGTTGGACCATGAGTTATTGTTTTTTTTCTGAATTGGGTCAGAATCAGATTCACATAAAAATGTGTGTGTCCGCTATACAAATGTGTGTTTTCCTGAGTGTATAAATATTTTCCACCTGGCAGTCGTCCCTAGTCTGTGGAGATGAGCTTGTTGTCCCATCACTAAAACAGTGGGATCCATCTGCGCTTGTCATTAGGCAGGAGACAGAAGTTGGGAGGGTGAGCGGGTTTTAAACCCCCGACTCCAGACAGGGGCCAAGGGAACGCGGGGTCCAGGTGAGAAAGGTTCAGTGGCCACCGAGTTCAAAGACACAAAACCCAAGACTTTTATGTGGAGAAACAGATGAGACACATAACTCTTTAACAAGGGGGATGCTCTTAAACCGTCTTCATCGGAAAAACACAAACTCAGTGGACGCCGTCCAACGCTCGGCATGTCACACAAACAATGTTTTTTCTAGAGCGAATATTGATTGCTGTGGCGCTGACCCCGACTACCTTTTACAGATAATAGGTTTTCAGTGTGTTTCCACACAGGTTCGTTCAACGACGTGTCTCTTTTGGGGGGATCCGAACCGGCAACCCTTCTGGTTAATGACGGAAAGGAGAAAGAGGGAGGTTGTGGTCTCACCTTGGCCTGAGTTGTAGATGGCCTTGACTGACTTCTTCACCTTCTGCAGGGCAGTCCTGTCCTGATCCAGCGCCTGCGGAACAGAGGGAGACGCAGAGGAGGAGGTTGTTAAAAGAGTTTATAGCCGCATCATACACTAGGCTGGACTTTGACATCCACAACATTACAAAAATACTGCTGTAAAAATGTCAAGTGTTATTCACCGTACAGTACACAATCTCAACTGCGATCAAACCGGCCACCAGGTCAGAAACATCACAACACTTGAACAGTTTCTTCCCCAAAGCCAGAGCCCTCCTCAATAACTCCTGATCATTGCACCTTGCACTTGTTGCAACATGTTCTTGCACTAAGTTGTACAGTATGTTTATTCACTCATATTGGTACTGTATATTTTGTCTTGAGTATTGTTGTGTTGTTGTATGTACTGTAGCTTGTTCAGCATGGTAGAACACCAAGTCATGTCCCTAGTGCACCCGCACATGGCGAATAAAGTTGAATTGAATTGAATTGAATCTCGTACTCAAACAGCACCACCTGAACTGAATATGACAGAAGCAATTGCTAACTAACATGAACCACATTGTAAGTCGTATCCCTCCAGGCATTTCTATTGCCTGTGGTGCAACGCTGTCCAAAAAACAGAAAACACCAAAACCCCCAGAGATACCGAGGATATCCTGCCTGTGCCTCGAGGTCCCTGCAGCGGTGCTAAAAAAAAAACTCCTCCTGCAGCAACACTCAAAACACAAACAAGCTGTCCCTAATTATAATGAAGTTTTCTACTACTACTTAGTTACCGGTCATATTTCCCGGATTATGATGCGTAGTAACAGTGTGATTGAATCAAAGGCAGATGTTTGTTTATAGGCAGACTGGCATGTTTTGTTAAGCCTGCTGCCAGAGACCTCCAGATCCTCTCGCACCGCACAGAGCTTGCAATTAGAAGAATGCTGATGTCATGCTTTTATCGCCGCTGAGGGCGAAGTAACTCCGAAAACTGTTCCCCGGCTAGCAGAACAACGCCTAGGCTATTTGGGAATCGGCCTTGTTATCAAAACGCCGCGCTGTTGTGCTCTGTGCTCGGTCTCTCTGCATTTCAGAGCTGACAATCCTCTCCCTTGTCTTGTTATCAATGCAGTATTTTCAGTATCGTTTTCCTCCCCACTGCAGCTTAAATTACTATGAGGTTAGAGCTATCAAAACAAATGCTCAGATTAAGCGGATTTGATGGGATAGCATCACAAAACAGACACATGCGCATGCACACGCACAGACACACACAGACGCACACACGGATGCACCCACGCACGCACACACACATTTTAAATGCTTTATTTATGTCCACATAAATGTACAATATCTAAAGGACATAAATGCTATCTGTGCATTCTGACATTATGAAAACAGTCAGTTACAGTAGTGCTGAGCTGACAACCAGTTATGCCTACACATAGGATGTTATTCACACCAAATGATAACAGTGGATTGACAGAGACAGTATCAATACTGCAAAACAGACAGTATACACATACACACACACACACACACACACACACACACACACACACACACACACACACACACAGACACACACACACACACACACACAGACAACACATCCTGTAGGTCATAGATGAAAGTGCTCATCAACCCCCTGAAATTTTCCAATGACTTATTTTCCTAGTTTTCCTACGTTGGTAGGATTAAAAAAATAAAATAAATGAGTTACAGTGAGAGCGACATCGTAGATGTGAAATCCCTGAAGGGAGATCATTTTTGTTTTCAACATTTCTTTCCTGCAGTCAAACACAATCCATATTTCCCCCATTAAAAATGGCAGGGAATAATATAACCATTACGCTGCCACGTTCACTTACGTCGACGATAAACACCAACATAAATATATGGGGGTTGGGTTGGGTTGGTGGGGGGGGGTTCTGCTGGTCAAAGGGAAGGAAGAAGGCACGACATGAATGTGAAGCTAATTAAATTTCACGATGTAATTAAGCCGACCCCTAGTTTCCCCTGGACAATTTTACGCGGCTCTTCCCCAATTATGGCTGAAGCAGTGTGGTGGTGGAGCCCCTCTCTCCCCCGGGCCGCCCCTCTCTCTCCCTGGGCACCGCGCTTTGATCTATCTCCTCTCACACAGGAGCAGGACCTCATGTTAGTGTGGATACAACAACTCGTGAGCTTAGAATGATAAGGTTCTATCTCCGTTTTGGGCAGTTCAGAGATATTGAGCGTCAAAGTTTTTACATTCCATTATGTTTTGTGAGATGGAACCTTTGTATTTGATTAATTACTAACTTAAAAATGTAAACATTTTAAAAATAACACCACACAGGCATTAATAAACACCTAATGGATCAGATTATGTAAAAAACTCAATTTTGACCAAA
Organism: Nansenia antarctica; assembly: GCF_963989245.1. Lineage (NCBI taxonomy): Eukaryota > Metazoa > Chordata > Actinopteri > Argentiniformes > Microstomatidae > Nansenia > Nansenia antarctica. The sequence goes on along the minus strand of NC_137683.1, from coordinate 27,404,445 downwards.
AATGTAGATTATAACCTTATAATTCTAACGTCACGAACTAGGGCTTTCTCCACACAGAGAGCTTTTTCACTGCTTCTATCCCGACTAGAATCCGAAATTAGAGTGGAACTGTGTAGTGTATCGCATGATGAAAGCCTAAGTGTTGTCTAATTACGAAATGATTGGTTGATTACACCACATTCGATACACCACTCTTCACCGCAATAAAAACGAACTATCATCCGATTGGACACGTCACGCAATTGGGTTTCTTTTTGTTGGGGTCTATTGTCTACGGCGGTTTCTCAAACAAACTGTATCTGTTGTCATCGTACGGTTGGCCTGAAGAAGTTCTATGACCGAAAGCTTCCAATAAACGTTTTTTTACACAGTGTTTGAGTGTGCGGATGTTGTTATTTTGCACTCATCATGTGGTATGAAATGCAAAATCATCACACAGACCGAGGAGACAGACAAGGTCATCAGCGACCACATCCTCTCTCTTCTAAGACCAAAACATTTCCCCCAAGTTGTTATCATGTTGTGTTTGTGCACTGTTTTCAATTTCCATCACCTCAGGCAACACTTGAATTCTCTCTCTCCACTTTCTCCGTTTACAGCAGTTCCGTTCCTTTGGGTGTTTGGGCAGGTTAGGCAAAGGAAGTCACTGTAAGCCCCTCTCACCGATTTAAATGTGAAACTGGCTGGTGTTTCGAGCAACCAGGCGGCAAACAAATCAAAAATGTGATTGTTTACAGGTTAATACATGTGGGTGGGAGAGAGGCAGTAAGGGGTTAGAGGTCATGCAAGGAGTGACCGGTGAGAATGGTTATTTCTCTCATGGTCTTATTAGGTTCAGGAGTTAGATCGATTCAAGATGGCCGCCAAACGAACCCCAGGGGACATTCGTTGACCTTGTTGAAGAAACCTTAACTAGACACCGTTAGGATCTTAAAAATAAAAAAAAGTTACAAAAAAATGTTGTTTGGGTACATGGGGACCTATTTCTCCTACTAGACTATACTCACTTACTAATTTAACCCTTAGAACTATGTGCCCTGTCCATGCCTGTATCTTTGTAAGTATTGATGTATTTCAAATACATTTCTGAGCAAAGCTGAAACCTTGTTCATGTGGACGGGAGGAGGCATCAGCCAGCTTCTTCACATGCCCCCCCCCCCCCCGTTAAACCCCTAATCCAGCTCTGAGTATTCAGCAGGGGTAGTACAGTGTGAGCTCTGCAGCAGGGGTGCGGTGTGATCTGCAGGGAGAACAGATTGACTCTCTAATAGCGCCCACGTTTCGAGCAGCTGGTCCCCTTAACCAAAGGTCACCCGTAATCCCCCCCTGTGTCTGCGCCTGTAATTAAATATGCAGCTTTGATACGAACATGCTTTTACATCATCACAGGACACACCGCGCAGAGCCGCCCCGCCACAGCGCCGGCCGGGGACGTCTGCTGATGTTGTTTTCTCCTCCCGTGTCCTTCAGACTGCACACTCAGGGGGCAGAGGCCGCTGTCCTGTGGTAGAGTCCGTTTTTTTGTCTCCCCATAGAAGATACAGTGCTAACTGCTACCCAATGAAATGGTCGTCAACAAGACCGTTTAAAATTGACAATGAAGTTCTAATAGTGTGTTTTTTTTATGAATATCCACACTCATTCCTTGAAGTGTTCCAATGTTTCTTGGAAGCGTACTCATAGTATGCATGATTGTGTAACAAACTGTCCCACCGCAGACCGCAGACTCAGGGGGCAGAGGACGTTGTCCTGTGGTAGTATCTGTCTTTTGTCTCCCCATAGAAGAAGATACAGCACCATGGCCTGGGGTGGTCCAGTGGTCTAGCACCGCGGTCTACAGTGCACACATATTCCCATGTCGACATGGGTTCGAATCCAGCCCATGCCCTGCCGACATGCTCTC
>NC_137683.1:27360042-27397542 GCF_963989245.1 Nansenia antarctica | reverse complement strand
AAATGTTTAGCTAACTTCACCCGGCACCAAACAACCAATCCAATAATAATGTGACCTTGTCTGGGAGGAGGGGGGAATCATTATCAGAATAAAACTATGTTAAATAATTATTAGAATAAGTTAGGCTGCGCTACATCGTCAGTCCACACATTTATTATTCAAAACTATGGAAAAGGGTGAAACTACGTTGTTGAGAATCACAACTGAGTTTTTTTACATCATCTGATCCATTAGGTGTTTATTAATGCCTGTGTGGTGTTATGTTTAAAATGTTGAAATGTTTTAGTTAGTAATTCATAAAATACAAAGGTTCCATCTCACAAAACATAATGGAATGTAAAAACTTAATATCAATATCTCTGAACTACCCTAACTACCCCCACAAACTCGCTAGTCAAGCCAAAATACAGCAGCGAAATGGATTGAACTGCTACCTAGTTAACTAGAACACTACTTTACATTGTTACCTAGTTAACTAGAACACTACTTTACATTGTTACCTAGTTAACTATAACACTACTTTACATTGTTAGCAGGCTCACAAAACAAGCCGTGTTAGTTGACTAGCGATGTGTCATTGATTTTCTACAAAAAAAAAGTCCGTCAGGAGTTTTTTTTTTTTTTTTTTTGCTTTAATCCCTGGGCTCCCCCGCACACCGTGGTTTAATTCGCACACTGGTTATGACTACAAGACACTCCTACCACACCAGCATATGGCATCTACCACTAATGAGTGTTCGAGAAAGTGAGTAAAAAGCCTCACACACATAGTCCTCCTGTAACATAAACAAACTATAAAACAAGAAGTAGGCTAACTGTGCTAGATTGCTATCGCTAATCTCTCCGTTATCAGTGACTGGGCTGATAACGTCTACCACCTCAGTGTCCGGCTCCTATAACCGCAGAGTTAATAAACCCGAAAGGCATTTGGCTACGACGGCCAAAGAATTAACCACTTTCATAAAACCCTGTCAGAAGAAGTTGCTGCATATCTTGCTAGTCCCCAAGAGTGTGCGTTCCACTCCCACCGCACGGCCATGAGCCCCGTCTGCCAGAGTCACAGTTTGGATTCCTTTTGCGCCTTCTACAGCATTCCTTGAAGTTTTTCTGTGGGACTACGTATCCGATTTCACTGTTTTATGGGATTCTGTTGGGTTAAGAGTGCAGCCTAGCCTATATACCAAAACCACAGGTGTATCCAGTCCCCACTGTGGCCACTGTGATATCCATATACTCGATGGGAAATACTCCACGCTAACAGTCGTACAGTATGTTCACTGAGTGTGTCCCCATAGACTCATTCTCTCTCTCTGTTGTAGACTAGACATAGCTCTTCTTTCTGCTGCAAGACAATGTCACTGAATACGTGCCCCCCAAGAAACCATTCAGCAGATAGTTAGACTGTTACAGCTGAAACATGTTGGCGTTTTATCCATAGAGAACAGCATCATCGCCATACTACAAATAGTGAGATTTCCTCTCCGATCAGAAGCCAGGATAGTGGTACTCCTGGGCTGCAGTGTTCAGGGGCGGGGTGGGGGGGGTGGGGGGGGGCTTGTGTGTATTGCTACATCTGAGCCAACAAGCCAGTCCCCTGGCAGGCATGTTTAGCACTTCAGATGAAGAGCTATATCAAGTGCCCAGCTGATACAACACACACTCACACACACACACACACACACACACACACCTACACACACACATCCCACACACACACGTGCACACATACACATCCCACACACAAACACACACACACACACACACACGCACACACGTGCACACGTGCACACACATACCACACACACACACACACACAAATACACACACAGTCCAGGGCATAACACCGTCATCTCTGTCCAAGATGGAGTGTTTACCCCCCAGGCCAGGAGAGTACGGGGAGAACGCATCAGCGAGCAGCCTTGTTTCTCCACCCCCCCAGGGCAGACCTAGAGGAGGGCCGCGGACCCCGGCACTGCTGAGGTCATAGGAAAGGGGAGGGGGGGGGGCGGGGGCCTTGTTCGTTGGCACACAAATGAAAGGAAAGAGAAAAGCTGATTTGGGGGAGATTCTTTTCTTTTGGCACAGAGAGAGACAGGGCATCCCACAAGCATTGCCAAGCCCCAAGGAGAAAGCCTTCTTTGGATGGACCCCCCTTTAAGGCTAGTGGCTAGCCCCATCCAAAAGTCTTTAAGAAATCCCCCTAATCGATATTTCTTAATCTGTACGTTTTTGTCTTGTTCACAGCGGGAGGGAGGGTGGGGTGGTTGGTGTGGCTTTGTGTTTTGTGTTTTTGTTGCGTTCGGTTGCTTTGTTTGTCGGTCGGTCGGTCGGCTGTCTGAGAAGAGGGAAATCTGATAATCAGTCGGCGGCCGGACCCCAGCTGTTGGCCTACCTTCCTGCCACAGCTGCACTGCATATATCATCAAGGGCTATTAACAGACAGAGGATTAGCCCCTGACCAGGCTTAGACTCCGGCAGTGGGGCTTTCAGCCTCTGATCCCCTGCTCTTTCCTTGATTTAGGCAAGGGAGAGTAGGGAAGGGGGAGGGGGGGGGGGGGGTTCCACATCTGTCTGGGGCCCTCTGTCAAGCAGGACTGGTGTTAAACGGAGACTCTTCCCTCCATCGCCAGCCCGGCTCTCCCCCCCTAATGGAGCAACGAGCTCAGCAACGAGCTAGCCAACGAGCTAGCCAACGAGCTAGCCAACGAGAGAGTCTGATGAGCTTCCACTTTTTAAACAGCAGCAGCAGCAGCCTCCAGATTCGACCCCTGATGTGCTACCAGGTGACATAGAGCCTCAGGGGGGGGGGTTATGAGTCAGATGTTAAAATGTTGTCGGTTTACCTTACGAGCGTTTAAATCTTTTGTGTGCTGTTTATATGACGGGTTTTTGCAACGCGGTTGTGAGCTGGCGTGAACGATGTGATAGGAAGTCAGAGAGGTCCAAGTCATGCAATAACTATGCTGCTTTTCACTGTTACGTTGTATTGGCTTTGGTGACAAAGGGGAACAATTCTAAAAATGCCACAACTTTATTCATAATTGCCATATCCTTCCTGAGTTGAGAAAATGTTGTTGAGGTAAGGAGGCCTTAAATAGCCTTCGTTCGCTTTATGTAAAACCTGTGGTGTATGTTGAAACCTGCGTCACTCTCGTCAATAATTCATTGTTTTGCAGATGACGCGTTCTACTTATCTAACCATGCGACAAGACGGATAGACTAATGTAGCTTTACTAGTCTCTTCTCTTGCCAAGAGAAAATATCTACATCTATAGGTCTATCCATGTATGTCTCGTTTAACCTCGCCCAATCAAAAAGAGGATGGCAGATGGACACACTGATTGGCTGCACAGCACTACATGTAGCGTTCTGATTGGATGTGTTGCATTGGGAGGCTAAACTCAGTGTGCCTTACTCAGGCAAATTGAGATGTAATCTCCTTTCATTGTAAACAACATGTCAAAACAAATGTGTGCCTTAAGGATAAAGGCATCTGGATAAAGGCTCACATGATGATGTTTCATTGCTATCCGGAGGTGCTATGAGCTTTTTCAGGAAATAGGCCCTCAAGCTCTCGTTATTAACGACTGTGTGTGTGTGTGTGTGTGTGTGTGTGTGTGTGTGTGTGTGTACCATCGACTCTGCTCAAGTCCTATACAATAGCTGCAATGTCTGTGACATTTTCGCTCGTTCAAGTGAAAAGCAACGGCCTATTGTTCGTCCGGTTCATGTTACTCCTCCCTAACAACTGAAGACATCAAAGCCGTGAGATTGTTCTCACTGAAAAAAGACCTGGAAAAAGCTGAGGGAAGTTGTCGCTGAACCGTACCGATTGTGTGTCGATTTGACAAGATGGCATATTCTCAATTTCACTGTCACCTCAAGTCAGGTGGAAAGTTACAAATGAGACGGGTCTTGAAAAATGAAACGTGGAAGAGGAGGAATCTGTTTGGAGAAATAATTCACAGCGCCTGAGATGGATGACAACAATAAAATGAAATGACAACGTTTTCCCTCGCCCTTCCCCGCTGATGCGGTGTGAGAGGCATGCCCCGGAGGAGAGCCAATCCAATGAGGCTTCCCCTTGTATTCCCCGCCGTTGCATTCCTGGCAAATGGTTCCTTTTGGTTTAAGAACCAAGCGCAACACAATGACGCAAACTATCATCTGTCGGGCTGAGAGACAAGGGAGTGCCTCACGCTGGGCGTCCAAAGCGCCTGACTCTGTCTCATTCTGCGATGACTCAGTTGTGTTGGACGAGGAGAAGAAGAGAGATAGTAAAAAAAAAATCACAGAGATCAAAGAAGGTTGGAAAACTGCAAGTTAAGTGTCTCATCTCAAGATGGTGTGGATTTTTTTCTTTCCTACCACATTTTCAGACAATTTTTCCTATCAAAGGGGAATCCTGCTTCAAATTAGGTCCCTTTATTATTGAGGGAACGAGGCAGAATATACTGTCACATCAAAGATTTGGCTATGAAATATACTTCTAACTCTTCATCATTAAAACGTATCTCGTGGTCTGGGGTGGTCCAGTGGTCTAGCACCGCGGTCTACAGTCTACATTATGCCCATGTCGGCATGGGCTCGAGTCCGGCCCATGCCCTCTCTCTCCCTTCTTCTCTTTACTGTCCTGTCTGTCTTCACTGTATCTGATGAAAAATACGAGTGGGACTGCCCCTCACTCAGAAAAATAACTTGTCAAAGTGTCAGCTAAAAACATATCTCTATTGTTGAGCAAAGGAGAAATCAAATCGCATGCAGTGCCAGCTTTCATTTCTGCCCTCTACTTCAACGCCGTCATTTCCTGTTATGCGAGACACATTGGTAAGCTGATGCCATTATTTTTAGCCCTCTAAATGCTATCTTGCCATCTTGTCGTTCATTGTTTTCCATATTATGTCTTTTTAGTACTGATCCAAATATAAACAACAGTAAACATCTCTGGGCTTTCCTCCTGTTATGACTGGGATATTGGGTAGTGTACGTAGTTAGTAAGGAGGACAGAGGAGGTGTGTGTGTGTGGGGGGGGGGGATCATGAAGTTCTTTGTCTCTTCAGCAGTAATCAATAATGAATGTGTGGAGTTGAACTAAGAAGTTTTGTTCTCACTGCGGCATCTCCCGTTCTCTGCACCTTTATGACTCTGACACAACTCCCCCCCTCAGGTTACCTCATGAAATATTCACCCTGTTCCTTTGCATAATTTACCTTGTCAACATACTGTGGAAACGGACGACTAGGAGATACAGTTAGGGGATGGGGAGGAGGGGCTGTAGTGACGCAGAGAGGATAGATAGTGTTGAGATACAGGTTTTCAAGTAAACTCTCTAGTAAATGAAGATGGAGAAGGGTGACGTGCACTTTGACTTTCTGGTGTGGTTATGTTGAAACTCCAAACAACCAAAATAAAACAGCTACTTTGGCCAAAATAAAATCTGTACAAATATTTTTTTTACAAGACAAACATTTTTTTCGTACTGATTCTTCCCAGAGTTCATGGCAACACCGAACAGGTCCTGGAACAACTGCTTCACTTTTTTCCTGGGTTTGGAAATCCATAAACTCAGAGAGAAACTCCCCATGCCTTTTGAATGGGGGGTTTGTAGCAACTGGCTAATTGTCTAGGAAGGTGTTCTGTGGACTGTACTGTAGACAAAACGTTTCAGAAAAACCTTGATTCAGTCGGCATCTTGTCTTTGTTTAAAAAGAAGTAAGATTATCCGTTGCTGCCTGGTCATTGTTGCCAGCATAATGGGTCCTGGGTCATGTGATCCCAGCTAGAATTCCAGAGCGGGCTACTGCAGCCCGGTGCACATGGCAGAACCTTCCAACAGATGTTTTTCGTTTATGCTGCAGTCTCTCTCTCTCGGAGCTGGGAGGCACAGAGCCAGCGAGGTGATTCATGACGTGAGCCTTTCCTTGTTATACTAAACCAACAGAAATGTGCTCCGTGTGGAGAATAAACATGGCTCCGGTCCTGTTTTACTGATTTTTTCTGTTATTGAACTATAAACCTTCAGGGACAGTGATGGGGACTTTAGAAATGATAGGACACACAGTCACAGACATCAGCCTACAGAGCCAGCAGCTAATTCTGCATGTTAATGTATTATCCATCTAGGAATTGAGCAAAATGCAGATTTGCGAAACGACGTGCCCACACTTCATTGTGCAACATGGGGGAAATAACGCAGCTGCAGACGTAATCCAGTTAATCCACTACTTAATTCATAGGGAGAATTTGCTTGCGGGATGGTTATAGCATGATAATAACACTGCTATCACTGGAGGAAATGTAGGCCTGCACTGTGTTGTTTTGTGTCTTGTACAGAAGCTCTCTCTTCACTGCTCTAGGACCTCTTTATTTAGAGGCTTGTTTGTCAGGAGATACATATCCTAACATCTTTCTTTGTTCTCTGAACAGCCTTGGTGAAATGACAGAATGCAGTAAATTGCGAAATATAAGGGCCAAATGTTATCAGGGACTGTTTCGACATCTTTGCTACTAGGCAGAGGACATGTGAGTTCACTGGCAGCAGTGTTGAGAGGGTGGCTATCACCACGTACTACACCCAGTTGTGTTCCTTTCACTTTTGAGAGTGTTATACCCATAGAGATGTTGTATTTCTATGGTTAAACCAGTGACTGTTACCATAGAGATGCTGTATATCTATGGTTAAACCAATGAGTGTATTTAAGACTTGACAAAGGCTACGGACGAAACCGTAGTCCTATTAAACCACAATTTGTTGCATCTGGAACTTGAGTGTGTGGCTTCTACTTCTTTCAAACCAATGAGTTTTATATCTATGGTTAAACCAGTGAGTGTTACCATGGAGATGTTGTATATCTATGGTTATACCAGTGAGTGTTACCATGGTGAGAGCTGTCTCTGTAGTGTAGCCTATTCCATCTTTAGTTTTGTGGGATATTAAAGGAACATCTCATCAACTGTCACCACGACTCAACATAAAGTTATTGGTTGTCTTCTTCTTTAGAGCCAGGAAATCTGTGAGAAAATATTTATCAGACCAAGAAGTAATATGTCCAAATGATGAACTCTTACAGCAATGTCAAAAGAGCTTTGTGCCAGCCACTGAGGCGCGTCTACGCTCAGATGCGTTTCAGTAAACACTAACCCTAAGTAACAGATATACGTGCTAGTGTGGCCCTTACGGATAGAAACAAACCAGGCTAATAGCTAATTCCAAAACAATAACCTCCCTCCTCCCTAAAGCTCCTTATAGAATGTCAAAACCCATGTGTGATTATTACCCCCGACTACGTCACTGAGGGTAAAAACCTCAAACTAGCCATACCTAGCTTTTGATCAACAGAACATTCGGCATTCGGAAGCCTGTTTGTCCACAAATTCCGTAATGTGAGCTAGACAACGATTATGAGGTCACAAATGAATGAAGTGTCCCTTTTACGTGACAAATTAGGTCATGTTTTGGCGGCTGTAACGTGGAGTGGCAAAGGTGCACCACGCTGCTGCCTCGCTTTGTCCCATTTTCTCATGGCGAAGCCCCCGTGGCAGACGAGGGCGGTGTGTGTGTGAGGAGACATGGCTTACCATGGTCTCCACCTGTCTGTCTCCATTACACTCACTTCGCTGATCAGAGGTGACATCACGTGTGTGTGTGTGTGTGTGTGTGTGTGTGTGTGTGTGTGTGTGTGTGTGTGTGTGCGCGCCTGGGAGCTCTTTCAGCGTGGATTGGGAGGAGAGGGGAGGCGATTATAGATTCATATACATTAGCAAAACAATAGAGAGGTTATGCTGATGCTAAGGCTGATGATGTAGCCGTTCTAAATCTGCATCATTCTCAATCCAGATATCTCAGTCGGTGGCTAGAGGGTTTGCACTCTCTCTCTCTCTCTTTCTCTCCCTCTCCCTCTCTCCTTCTCTCTCTCCCTACCCCCACCCTGCGTGTAGACAGGCAGCACTCTGCTTCAGCCTGGCAGCTCTGCTCTGGAGCAGTGTTATGTAACAGAGAACCGGGCCTATATGCACGCCCTCCCCTCCCCTCCTCTCTCCTATGCAATGCTATCCATCCCCTCTGCCTTGCAACACTAGTCAAAAGGCAGCACAGGCAGCAGAATCTACAAAAAATCATATAGACAGACAGAAATAAGATATGAGCAAACCAACCAAAAGACAATCATCATCACAACAAAGGCGTGAGCACATTCTTTGCTGAGCCTTTGGGGATTCATTATTGTTTATGATCTATGTTGTATCAGGAGGACAGTGCAAAGACAAGTATGTGTGTCATATGAGTTATGTGCTTATGTTTATTGGCAAGGGATTAGGATTCAACTCAACAGGTGTTGTGTTGATAATTGAAAATAAACTAAAGAGAGATCTATCAACCACATGGATGAATTTGACCTACAGGGAGGACATGACCTGAGGTCCCTTTAGACACTTAACCTCCAGTTCAGAGGCAGACAGACAGGATTCTAACTCTAACTGTGATGGACTGGGGGCAGATAGAGCTTCTTTATAGGTGTGTTAAGGACATTACTGTAATAAGGTGCAGGCCTATGAGTTAGAATAACTACAGATGGCATGTTTCTACAAATTGTAACATAAGTGACACAAAGTTGCCTATGGTGCCAGAGCTAATTGATCACATACAGCTTATAACATGATGATAATACATCATTATAAAGTATAACAGCGCCTTGGGTGGAATGCTCTTACCAAATGCAATCAGTTCCTGTTCCTCAGAACAGTGCTTTCTGTATGACAGAGCTCCCCTAAGTTTATTCTATAGGCTACAATTAGGGCCCCCCCCCCTCCAACAGATGCCATGCATAAGAAATATTATATTGCTATTGTCCAATAAGCAAGCTATACTGCTTATAGATGAGAGTGTGTTGGAATGGGAATGCTATCATGAAATGTATTGGGGGGTAGGTAAGGCTATGTCAAGACTAACGTCTAACGGCCATCTCTCTTCAGAACAGTGCTTTCTGTATGAGAGCTCCCCTAAGTTTATTCTATAGGCTACAATTAGGGGCCCCCCCAACAGATGCCATGCATAAGAAATATTATATTGCTATTGTCCAATAAGCAAGCTATAATACTGCTTATAGATGAGAGTGTGTTGGAATGGGATGCTATCATGAAATGTATTGGGGGGTAGGTAGGCTATGTTCAAGACTAACGGCCATCTCTCTAGTCTAGTGAAATGCGTGAGTCTCACGGCGATTGCGTGAGACTTGGCAGCTCTGCGGGTCTCTACATAGTGTCATGATTCATCAATGCGCAATGATGTGGCCTTACCTCTTCCAGCACGTTGACGGTGTTCCGGCAGCTCTGCAGGCGGGTGGTGAAGCTGGAGGTGGTCGGGGAGTTGTAATCCTCCGTGGTTTCCGAGAGAAACTCGGACACCGATATTTGATCCGGCATCCTTCCGTCCGCAGGGAAATCGCCCAGAAGGGAAGGGATGGCAGAAAATAAAATGTTTTCAGAAAGCCACTAAATCATGAAAAAATGAAAAAAACTAACTAAAGGAAAATAACTTGATGTCTTGATGACGGAGGTGATAAAAAAAAAACTAACTGTTTACTAACTAAAGATATTGATAAGACGCGCGTCTCTTCTGCAATGTACTTGGTTTGGGTTGGCTCTCCTATGACTTCACTGTCCCCCACGGGAAAAGGGAATGCACACAATTTTCGGACCCCTCCCTCCCTCTGTGCGTCTCCCTTTTTGCTTTAAAATGACCCAAAACACAATACGTTAAGTCCTAAATGTCCCTTGCTCCTTCCTTTCAACAACAGCTGTGAAGCATGATAAAACTGTAAAACAGAATAGCGGATGCCCTCATTATTGTTCAATAAGCCACTTCTTTGCCGTCAATAATCTCGAATGACCGATCTTTAGTCTGTTGTGTTGTTCATAGTCCGTTAGTCTGCATGCAATAGGATCTAATCGGATTGCAGAGGGTTTCGCCTCGTTTTTCCTTCTCTTCTCTCAGTTTCTCTTTTTTAACGCTCAACAACGCTATTATCTTGACATTCACAGCCACTCTCCCTCCCGCTCCCTGCTCTCTCTCTCACCCACCCACTTTCGGATGACAAATAAGGAAGATCTCTGCGCATGCGCATGCCTGTGATCTCGGACATAATACTCGCAGACATTCCGCAGTAGAGACCCCTCTCTAATTCACATTCTAACACGGTATCTAAATGCGATCTACTAATCGTGACGTTAGAATTATAAGGTTCTATCTCAATTTTTGTCAAAATTTAGGTTTTTTTACATAATCTGATCGATTAGGTGTTTATTAATGCCTGTGTGGTGTTATTTTTTTAAATGTTGACATTTTTGAGTTAGTAATTCATAAAATACAAAGGTTCCCTCTCACAGAACATAATGGAATGTAAAGACTTTGACGCTCAATATCTCTGAACTGCCCTAAACGGAGATAGAACCTTATCATTCTAAACGGAGATAGAACCTTATAATTCTAAACGGAGATAGAACCTTATCATTCTAAACTCACGCAATGTGTCTCGTTACTTGGTTCCATTTTCATTTGATGGCAGTTATTATGGTTTAAATTAAAACATTGGACCGATAGGCAGGCCTAATAGCGTTGCACATTTAAAGTGTGTGCATACAAGATTAAGGCATTAAGGCTATGCATTTTCGTGTTAGGCCATCCATGGTGGCTTTCTTTCATCGCCCTTGATAGCGATTGTTAACGCTACAAGTGCGCGTCCTGCAGGTGATAGATTGAAGTAGCCTCGGTATATGCAGCTGCACCTCAATCTCCTGCAGATTATGCTTGAAATGCTCTATTAGCCGCTCCAATGTGAAGAAAAGTTATACAACTATCATGATATGCCCTATCATTCATTTATTTATGGCAAAATGAAATAGGCTATCTCTCACTGGATAGGCCTATGGCCAAATGCCAATTTGGCGAGAAAAGATTTAATACTTCTATCATATATAAGTATTGACATAGATATTATGTTTCTATTCTTGATGTTGTTGTTGTTATTTTTATTGTTATTATTATTATTATTGTTGTTATTATTAATAATAAATATTATTTTATTATTGTTATTATTATTATTATATTATTTATTATTATTATAGTATTGACATAGGTAAAGGTAGGCTAATGATAAACATAGTGTGTGAGGTAGCTGTAGTAGTACTGCTGTGGGCCTACACTATGGAGTCGTCAGATACATGGAGAGGCTGGCTTACCGATTATTCCATAAAGAATCTTTAGAGGAGAAACTTGACAGACGGGTGGACGAGGACCTCATGACTCAACCGTCACCTTGGAACCTAAATCAAATAAATAAGAATCACATGAGCCACCGACACGCTGTAGAGAGTGGCCTATGTCTGGTACTGAGTATGAATGTAGAGTCTATGCACAACGTTTTTAACAAAGACTGTGTAGGCCTACATGTCTACATCTTATATGATCTACCTCAGCTTGTTTGATAGTTACAAATTCCCTTTTTTCCCCAAAAAGGTTACAGCATCACTAATTATAATAATCTGGGTGGTGAATAAAGGAATACAACAGTGTACAGTAGGCTACATTTCGTCCAAAAACCATTGCTACTGAATTAGTTTACCTTCCAAGAACCTGTAAAAGAGAAAGGAGAGAGTGGTGTGCCACGCCTGAACTTACCAAAATCAATACACATCCAATTTGGGATATGAACAGTGACTGAGCGTCCAGTTCTTGACTAATGCAGGAGAGCAGAGTACTTGCTGATGTGCGCATCATATTACAGCATCTTTATTCTGAATTCTATAACATAACTTACTTCAAAAGACCTAAGAGAAGTAGAGAGCAGACAGAGCAGCAGTGATATCTTCTTCCCTGATGAACCCTGAATCCGTCACTGAGCAGGCAGAGGAAGGAAGGGAGAGCCCACCATGTGAGCAGAAAAATAACTACTCACTTACAATGGGCAGGATCTCAGAGCTAATGGTCCAGCAGGAACTGTGGAGGAAATCCAGAGGTACTTAAACAGGAAATGTAAGAGCTGGGCAAGGAGGAAGACAACATCAGCTTGTCCCCTGAAGCTGATATGTTACTTACTGCTAACTGACCATTCTTTTTTTCATGGTTTATTAATAGATATACACTACCATTCAAAAGTTTGGGGTCACTTAGAAATGTCCTTATTTTTGAAAGAAAAGCACAGATTTTGGAACATTGTATTTTTTTTTATAGCTCTAAATTCGTGAGGTTTTTCGGACTGTAATTGTTCAGTCAAAAGTCAAAGTCAAAAGTCACTTTATTGTCCCCAAGACTTGGACATTTTGTTTTGGGCTTACACCACACTGCAAACAAACAAGAACAACAGACAATACAACATGTTAAAACACAGACAGAAGGCAACCCTGATTCAGACAAGAGTAGAAGTAAAACGCTAGTAAGTAAAAATCTATCCAACATTCATCTGGTGCTGTTTAAAAGTTTAACTGAGAGCGGAATAAAAGAATAGATGAGATGTAAGAGATGTCAGAATGTCAGAGATGTAAACTTGTCTCTCTCAGTTGGCTTCAGTAGTAAACAGACTGTTTTTCTATTTTTCGCTTTCAAAGAAACACCACACAACAACAAGTGGTTGTTATGTGGCCAGTCATTTTCCTGTTTTCTTTCTCTATGGTGACATTCTGACAAAAGGAAACTGTGATTCAACAGTAAGACATCTTTCTATTTAAAGTCACTGTGATGATGAGAGGTTAAAACTTGATAACATCTCATTATCTGAAAAGTCCACACTAGAATAAAATAACAGACAGTGTCTTTGACATACTCACTGTATGGAACGATAGGCTAATATATAGTGTGTCATACATCAGATAATGTAAATGGACTGACTTTTATAGCACCTTATTCCAAAGCGCTTTACAATGGCCTCTCATTCACCCATTCACGGCAAGCTACCATGCAAGGCGCCGGCCCGCTCATTGGGAGCAATTTGGGGTTCAGTGTCTTGCTCAAGGACACCTCAACATGTGGCCAGCCGGGGTTCGAACCACCGATCTGCCGACCTTGCTATCATTAGACGCCAGCTCTACCTCCTGAGCCACAGCCGCTCCCTAATAAATAATATCTGATTGGAATCCATCAACAATCCGGTGAGTAGTATAGCCTACAGTGTTGGCAGTGGTAATGTAGGGCTAAATGTTATTCTTTAAAATACAGGATGTTTAGAGTGTAAAGTAAAGAAGGGAGCCAGCAAAGTAGTGCATTTGCTTGCAAAAGTATACACTATCCCTCAACAATACTCATCCCTCTTCAAGTCTGGATCTAAATGACTATATCAAATGACCTGACTTATATAGCGCCTTATTCCAAAGCGCTTTACAAGAGCCTCTCATTCACCCATTCACACACCAATGGCGGCAAGCTACCATGTAAGGCGCCGGCCCGCTCATTGGGGGCAATTTGGGGTTCAGTGTCTTGCCCATGGACACCTCGACATGTGGCTACCCGCACAATCACAATAATCACACAACGTTGATGTGCTTTGCTGATGTTGTGTTCCTCCAGTGACCCTAAGGCACCAATCCTTTCAAAGCAGACAATCCGCCAGAGAATTTACATGAGGTATCCATTTATATGAGACGGTATATTGAGTTACACCACTTATGATAGCCACTGAAAGACTATTTTTAAAGTGGTCCCCAATATCAAATCACTGGTGGTGGGTGACACCTCACGGGTGATTGTAGTGACTGACACCTGATTCACGACGCATGATCTGGGGGCCCCCTGGTGGTCGGTTGAAGGAAGCGAATGTCTTTGGAACAAGGCTGTGGTGGGTGGTGCTCTGATAGAAAATATATTTAAAAAAAACAATACGGTCAACTTATGCCCGTATATTTATTATTACTAAATACACATATGTAAGTATCTGTGTCTGCTTGTTATTTGTTTTTATCTCTCAGATCACAATCCTGTATTTTTTTAAAAAAAGGAACACATTTTTGTCCAAAATGTCAACAACACCGAGTTCTAATAAAGTTGGTTGACACATTTAGGCCCGTATATTTATTCTAAAAATTCACATGTAAGTATCTGTGTCTGCTATTTGTTTTTATCTCTCAGATCACAATCCTGTATTTAAAAAAAAAAAGGAACCAAAATGTCCAAAATGTCAACAACACCGAGTCCTAATAAAGTTGGGTTGACAGCGCTTTGTAACTCCAGCAGGAAGAGAGAGAGGGAGGGGGACCATGTAAGGAGCCTAAGTCCCATTCTTGTACATGTGTGTATAGCGTCAATTCGGCATAAACATCATCATATTCTTCACTCTTAATCTCAACAGCTGTCATTAACCTGACAAAACAAGAAGAAGAAGGACAGAAACGACCACACATTGAATGGCTGAGGGCTCAGCAGGTAAAGTGCTAGCTTAGCTTAGCATAGTTTTAACAGTCCAATGCTCGCGTAGCTAGGCAACCTAACTGAATTTCCTCGCATACCATGTAACTAAACCATACCCCCAGTAGCCTGAGATCACAAGCTTCTACCTTGAGATGCAAATTGCACTTAATAGCCAACGATAGTAAGTTAGCTGACTTTGCTTGCTTGCTAGCCAGCTG
Source organism: Nansenia antarctica (assembly GCF_963989245.1). Classification (NCBI taxonomy): domain Eukaryota; kingdom Metazoa; phylum Chordata; class Actinopteri; order Argentiniformes; family Microstomatidae; genus Nansenia; species Nansenia antarctica. The sequence continues at coordinate 27,382,932 of NC_137683.1, read as the reverse complement.
GCTGACACACAACAACTCTATAACAAGTCTGTGGCTGCCTTGCATTGGTCTGATCGTATGATTGCACTGTTGTCTAGGCTACTGGGTGTACAATTTAACTTCTTTAACCTCTTAATAACTTAACTGAGCTTGGGTTGATTGGTTGGCTAAACCTGCAAGCTAGCTAACATGTTTGAGCTCTATGGCCTGCCTTGCATGATAAGGAGACAGCGTGTCAGAGCCTCAGAGCTTCAGCTTGACAGTCATCTGCTAGCCTGTCAAAGTCCAACCAACACCAACCCAACCAGTGCAAAAGTAACTAGCTTAGCTGCTTGTTGCTAGTTGCCATTCATATTCTCAGCCTTCTAACTAACTCTGCATCTAGTGTGAATGTCTGTCAATGTATGGAGTATTAGGATGCATTATAAGATATAGCGACACCTCTTTCCTTCTCCCTCGCCTCTCTGATACTGCCACTTAGGGTACTGTTGTATATTCTGTTGTATGTTCACAATGCTGCTGCTATCCACTTATCAGTATGTGTGTGTCCCCCCCCACCCCCTGTATTTAGACACACTGGAGCTCAATCCAGATGGGAATTCATTACGACAGAAACATCAACACCAGCAACAGCCCAGGAGGGGTCGGGGGGGCAGAGGGGACTACAACCGCAACTGGAGTGGCCCGCCGCCGCAACACAACGGTCCACAACCACACTACCATGGCTCACCACAGCAGCAAGGCCACTTCCATCACCAGCATCATGTCCATGACAATTCAACTGCCCCTGTGAACTCCCATCCTCCTCCTCCTCCTCCCCACCACAGAGAGGATGGACCGAGAGGGAGAGGAGGACGAGGGGGTGGAGGAGGAGGAGGAGGAGCCGGGAGAGGAAGAGGGGGGAACGGAGGTGGCGGTTGGGGAGGGGGAGGTGGTGGTCGTGGTGGCGGCTCGGGGCGCCTGACCCCCAAGTGGCAGAGGCCCGTGGGGGACGGCGGTGGCTTACTTGGGGGGAACCATGGAAGTGGTGGTGGTGGTGGGGGTGGTGGGGGAGGGGGGGGCTACGGGGGCCCTGACATAGAAGGGCCGAGTTGGCGTAGAGACTCTGGGTGGGGCGACGCGGGGGGGGGGCCTCCCCAGGAAGACCACCAGGACACCCGGCCCAAGAAGCCCAGGAGGTTCAGCCAGGAGCCCCGGAGAGGAGACCGAGGAGGAGAGAGGATCGCCAGAGGGGCTGTCCACCCCCCTCTGGACCGGCAGGAGAACCAGGAGAACCACTCTGCAGGAGGAGGAGGAGGAGGAGGAGGAGGAGGCTGGGAATCCGCCGAGACGAGAGAAGAAAACCTCCCGTCGGAAATGGGCGCCCGGAATCGGAAAGGCGGTAGACAGGCCGAGGACCGGAACCCCCACATTGACCGGAACCCCCACGCCGACCCCCACAAGCGATTCCCTGACCCGAGGCGCCGGACGGGGCCCATCAAGGGGCCCCCGCCGCCCCAGGAGGGGAGGGACTCTGACCGGGGAGCCGCCAGCCACCGAGACGGTCCCGGCGGTCACGGTGCCGAGGAGGAGGAGCCCAGCTGGAGGGGTGGGAGGAGCCAGGGGGGCCAGGGGAGGCGAACCCCCCTGCAGGACAGAGGACAGAGGAGAGCGCCTCCCCACCACCAGGACCACCGGACCGGGCAGAACAAGTGGGACGGGAAAGTGCCCAAGAGCAAAGAGACACAGACAGGTGAGAGAGAGAGACAGAGAGACAAGCTCCTCTGGTCATGTTTGAGTTGTGTCTCACAGTCATCGTTAGACTCATAGCATAATTAAAAGTCATATTTTGGCCAAATTTAGATATCTGCCTAACTCTACTCTCCTAACACTGCTGATTCACTGTGCGTTATTGCCTCTATGACATCAGCCTATCAGAATGCTTGTTACATTCCAAAATCACTATCTGCCCAAGTCATCTCTTTGACAGGCATTTTTGACACTACATACAAAGATGGCTCGGCTGACCACAAGTGAGGCAATTATGCTATGAAGCTAACAATACATAAATAATAAACATTACTCCCCTCACTCAGTCTCGCTGTGTTTGTTTATTGTGATATAGTGATGATGACGGACTTGGTGGTAATAAGGTAACCCAGTTCCTTCCCTCCCTACCCAGGGTGCCTGATCGAGCAGCTGTCTGAGGAGAAGTATGAGTGCATGGTGTGCTGCGATGTCATCCGGCTCATGGCCCCCGTCTGGAGCTGCCAGAGCTGCTACCACGTCTTCCACCTCAACTGCGTCAAGAAGTGGGCCAGGTCACCAGCCTCGCAGGCAGACGGTAGGCCTCTTCAGTCCTGCCCATCAGTACCTCACTGTCAACTCAGCCTACCAGGCAGACGGTAGGCCTCACAGACCATTCAGCCCTGCCCAACAGTAGCCTACCTCACTGTCAACCTCTGGCTCACAGGCAGGCTAGCATTGTTGCCTCTCAGAGGTGACGACACAATAGTCCTCCATAGACGACACAATGCTGCCTCACGCAGACAATGCAGGAGTGCACAGGCTGCAGGACAGAGGGGGTGGCACTGCTACATGTTGTTGATGTCCTACCTACACTGTCCTTCTGATGGGACCCCACCACACAATACACAGCAGCAGCATTTCATATCCCATCAGTGATCGTGATGTGTCTATTACCAACGATGTCACAACTTAATTACAAGACCGTCTCAGCTCATGAGCGTGTTTCCCTCCAACCTATGTCTAATTGTCTAATTTGTATTTCTCAAATTATTATAGATTATTTTAATTGGTTCCTTTTGTTACTGCGCTAGGCTACTGCCTTTTTAGAATTGGTCTGTTTATTTAGTGCAGGATACTGTTGTTACTGCACAGCACTTTATGTTCAGCACTTAATGTCTCTGTGTCTTTTATTTTTAACTATGTTGTTAGTTGATGTTTCTTTAGTTGTTTTTGTTGATATATTTATGGAATGAACTTTGCTGTCATTTCCTCAGAATCGAATGAAGGGTGGCGCTGTCCAGCCTGTCAGAATGTCGTCTTCAAACCCCCCAACTCCTACATGTGCTTCTGTGGTAGGTGACTAGCAGTTACCCATGATGCATCACTAACCAGGGCTGTTGTGAACTAAGAAGAAACTGAGACTTGACAAAGGGGAATCAGATTTTAGATTACCTTTGAACTTGAGTGCAAAATAACAGCATCCTCACACTCAAACACTGCAAAAACGGTTTATTGCGAGCTTCGGTCATAGACCTTCTTCAGGGATAAAGCAGACGAGTGAATGCAGGGGTTTTAAGGGTTCAAACAACATCTCTTGATTTAGCCAATGCACCACACCTGTGTCAAAAATGTCACCTAGTGACCATCAAGTGACCTGTCAAACCTTTGAACTTTGAACCTTGTGATTGACAGGGAAAGTGACCAATCCGGAGTGGCAGCGCACCGAGATCCCCCACAGCTGTGGAGACATGTGTGGGAAGAAGAGGAGTGGAGTGGACTGCAACCATCCCTGTAACATGTACGCCTTCAGCCTGTCTCTCAGCCTGTCTCTCAGCCTGTCTCTACGGGCCGCATAGAGTCACAATCTACGCTTCTGATTGAAAGAAATAGAGCCTCTACTCCTCAGACATTCTACTCCTCAAACATTCTACTCCTCAGACATTCTACTAGCCTTTGTCAAGTCTTAAATGAGACAAAGGCTACGGCCGAAACCGTTGTCCTAATAAACAACACTTTTTTGCATCTGGAACCTCAGTGTTTGGCTTCTATCTCTTTCAATTGGAATCTGCTCTGTTGCCAGCACCTCGCTTAGATTTTCGGCGGTGTGCGCTCTCTTCTTTTCTACAATCTACGCTTCTGTCACAAATTTACCTTTCTTCATCATCACGTCCCTTCTGTTTTGTCTCTGCAGCTTGTGTCATCCTGGACCCTGTCCACCGTGTCCTGCCTTCATTAACAAAGCCTGCATCTGTGGAAGAACCAGGTATATTCATATTCTTTAACAATTCTTGGAACGGAAAAAAAAAAAGATTTGAAAAAGCCCACGGTATGTTTTTCATAACATGTCTGCTCCGTTATTTATCAAACTGCAAAATTAAGCACTTTGTAAATTGTATGACATGTGACAGCGCCACTGCCAGCGTGGTTGGAGAAAGAATTACAAGTGTAGCATTTAGGGTGTAGCACGTGACCTCCTCCACCTAAGGTTAGAGAAGGGAGGGGGAAAAAGATGACTAGTGCAGATTTGCATGAAGAACATGACCGCCAGCGATGGGAACACTAATGGGAACTAATCTACCTAATGGGACCTAAACACCCACTAAAACAACTAAACACCCATGAACAGCTGATGCCATCTCACAAACCGCACACAAACCACTGACTGTGAAACACTTCCTCCTCCTCCTCCTCTCTAGCCAGCCCATGCGCTGTGGCCAGGCCAGCGCCATCCACTGTGACAAGGCGTGCGGCGCCATCATCAACTGTGCCGAGCATACCTGTGCCCAGGTGTGCCACAGCGGAATGTGCCAGCCCTGCCAGCTGCAGGTTGAACAGAGTGAGTCCCTGTACCTGTGATGTCACACAGTAGAACGTCTGAGGAGGAGTAGAATGTCTGATAGTAGAATGTCTGTTAGTAGAATGTCTGATAGTAGAATGTCTGTTAGTAGAATGTCTGTTAGTAGAATGTCTGATAGTAGAATGTCTGATAGTAGAATGTCTGATAGTAGAATGTCTGTTAGTAGAATGTCTGTTAGTAGAATGTCTGATAGTAGAATGTCTGATAGTAGAATGTCTGTTAGTAGAATGTCTGTTAGTAGAATGTCTGATAGTAGAATGTCTGATAGTAGAATGTCTGATAGTAGAATGTCTGTTAGTAGAATGTCTGATAGTAGAATGTCTGTTAGTAGAATGTCTGATAGTAGAATGTCTGTTAGTAGAATGTCTGTTAGTAGAATGTCTGATAGTAGAATGTCTGATAGTAGAATGTCTGATAGTAGAATGTCTGTTAGTAGAATGTCTGATAGTAGAATGTCTGATAGTAGAATGTCTGATAGTAGAATGTCTGATAGTAGAATGTCTGATAGTAGAATGTCTGAGGAGTAGAATGTCTGATAGTAGAATGTCTGATAGTAGAATGTCTGAGGAGTAGAATGTCTGATAGTAGAATGTCTGATCAGTGTTTCCTCTATATGCATTTATTGGTGGCGGGCCAATAAAAAAAAAAAATCTGAACATTTTAGCTGATTAAAATATATCTGATCCTAGATCAGCGCTATAATGGATGTTGACTAAAAGTGCACCTAAATCCACGCCCATCTCTCTCTAACCGCTGATCCAAAATCAGATTAATGACATTAAACATTCAGTTGACGACGTGACACAAGGGCTCCTGATTGGTCTAAATGTGAACTGTGGTATTATTGTTATTGTGTACAGGCCACCGTAGTGACATCAGGGGGGTATTCCATCAACGTCGCTAAAGGAAAATCCTGGCTTATTTTGGATAACTCTCGTCTCGCGAGACTTGTCAGAATATGCCTGGATGTTTTTAGGAACTCTCGCGAGACTTGTCTGGTAGTAGAATGTCTGATAGTAGAATGTCTGAGGAGTAGAATGTCTGAGGAGTAGAATGTCTGATAGTAGAATGTCTGAGGAGTTTGCCATCATCACTGTGTCAGCGTGGTACAGATCGTACTGCATGGTTACCGTCTCAGGGTTTAACTGTTGCTGTCTTCTTGCAGCTTGCTACTGTGGTGAGGTGTCTCGCGAGGTGCCGTGTGGGACTGACAAGGACAGCTTCGACGGCTCGGGGCACTACTCCTGTCAGGACCTGTGTGAAAAGTAAGTTTTAACCAGCAGTACCAGGTTAATGTAACCAACAGTAATGTATTCATGTAACAGTACTGTATTCATGTAACAGTACAATAGTTAGTTCTTGTGGGAACATTGTCTCAGGCTCCAAAGCCGCCACAGACGAGTCAAATCCTCTCCTCCTCCCCCCTCCCTCCTCCTCCCCCCGCTCCTCCTCCTCCTCCTCATCCTCCTCCTCCTCCTCTTCCTCCCCCTCCTCCTCCTGCTCCTCCTCCTCCTCCTCCCCCCCCTCCTCCTCCTCCTCTTCCTCCCCCTCCTCCTCCTGCTCCTCCTCCTCCTCCTCCTCCCCCACCTCCTCCTCCTCCTCCTCCCCCTCCTCCTCCCCCTCCAGGACGTTGGAGTGCCAGGCCCACGAGTGCCAGCAGGTGTGTCACCCCGGGCCGTGCCAGCCGTGCCCGCGCTCCCCCAGGCTGCTGAGGAGCTGCCCCTGCGGCCAGACGGCCCTGGCCAAGCTGCTGGAGCTGGGGTACCCCGAGCGCCGCTCCTGCTCAGACCCCATCTCCTCCTGTGGCAAGACCTGCAGCAAGCCCCTGCCCTGTGGCTCTGATGGTGAGGAGGACGGGGGGTGGAGGGATGGAGGGTCCGTGTGCTCCATGTATCTGAGCGTCATGTGTTCCATACCCGTTATGTTATTGTTACCCCTTCCCACACTGGACATTGCTGCGTTACTTGTTCCCCGTTCCCCGTTCGTTAACTCTGTTGTGTTCTATGTGCTCATGTTCTCTGTTGCTTGTTGTTTCTGTGTTTTCTGTTTTTCCCATGTTGTCAGCGTCTTTGAGTCTTGGAAAAGCGCTGTATAAATACAATGAATTATTATTGTAATTATTATGTCTGTAGGGCAGCCACTTAAAGAATATGAATATGAATTTTACAAGAGTTTTGGGGAGAAACGTTTGACATCAGCTGCCCCGCAGGCTGCGGTGGGGCGTATTGGCGGTCCTACCCTACCCCCTCCTAAACTTTATTAAGTTATTTTTTCAGTAAGTGGGCAGTCCCACTCATATTTCTCATTTTATTGGACAGATATAGTGAAGACAGACAGGAAAGTAAGGAGACAAAGGGAGAGAGGGCCATGCCGACATGGGCATATGTGTGCACTGTAGACCGCGGTGCTAGACCACTGGACCACCCCAGGCCTCCTAGACTTGGATTGCTGCTTTTTATGATACGGTTTCAGATTGGTAATGAAAAGTGCTGTATAAATGTTATTATGCGTTATCATTGTGGTTGTAGGAGGAACACTGAATTGTTTCTTTGCAGTCAAAGGTTATTTTGTTGTGTTTCTCTCTTGTGTGAAGAGCAGTGTTGACCTGTGGCTGTCATTCACATGATCCTTCTGCTTGTTTATAAAGCTCTCACTGGCACAGCACCAGAATATCTGATACCTTTTTGCTAGCATATCAGCCCAATAGAGCTCTCAGGTCGTCTGACGCTGGCTTTCTCTGTGTACCACATGTACAAAAGAGGAGATTTGGTGAGACTGCATTCTAATTTTATGCAACCAAATTGAGGAATGCACTGCCAGTTTACATTAGGGATGCAACCTCAGCAAATATTTTCAAGTCAAGACTAAAAACCCGTCTTTTTAATATTGCCTTTAAATGACTAAATGATTAAATTATCATTATATAATGGTTAAAGCACTTTGAGCTGCAACTTTGCAGGAAAAGTGCTATACAAATAAAAGTTATTATTCTTCTTCTTCCAGACACCATCCACATCTGTCAGAAGCTGTGTCACGAGGGCAGCTGTGGCCCCTGCTCTCTCACCTCCAACATCAGATGCAGGTGTGGCTCCAAGGCCAAGGTGAGCCCAGAATGAACTACACCTTACTACCTGTTGTACAGCTAGGCCTACTTAGTCAGGTTGCACTGTTTTGCTTAATGTCTGTTTTGAGAAATGTCATTGCAGTTGGTGGAGATGGAATTTTGTTATGCCAATGATGAACAATAAACTTAAATAAACTCTCTCTCTCTCTTACTTTCTTTCTCTCTCTGACTTCAGGAGGTTCCCTGTGCTACAATCCAGAATGAAGGTGACATTTTGATGTTTTCAGAGGAGTTGGCGCAAGCTTGAACTGTGTCTGTCACACCTCTTGCATGTTGAGCCAGAAGTAGCAAAAATGTTTTTGTGTTTTTTAATTTAGTTTGTCTTTCCTCCCGACTCCAGGTGAGCTAGTCTTTACCTGTGAGAAACGCTGCCTCAAGAAGCGGTCCTGTGGCCGCCACAAATGTGGAGAGCTGTGCTGCGTGGTGAGTACCAGCAAGACACCTGGTCTGAAGGCTGCCTTCTTCACAAAAGTCACTTTGATACGCTGTGATACACTTTACAGGGTTCCCACGGGTCCTTGAAAGTTTGTGAATTTGAGAAAAGAAAATCACGGTCTTGAAAGTTTTCAAAAATACACATGGGTCATTGAAAGTGCTTGAATTCCCCTCTCTCTCTCTCTCTCTCTCTCTCTCTCTCTCTCTCTCTCTCTCTCTCTCTCTCTCTCTCTCTCTCTCTCTCTCTCTAAAAAATAATAATATATATATTAATAAATAATTTACTTAGCCCGTCAACTAGTAAATAAGTCTCTGTATTGCTTAACTTGACATATATTTCACAATAATAATATCTTAGATTTATATAGCGCCTTTCTCAAACCCAAGGACGCTTGACAATATATTGTTTTGCTGCGCTGCGGTAGAAAAGGCAAGAGACCATCTAGTGTTCACACAATCAAGCCCTAACCCTAACCCTTTTTAATTGTTGTCTGTGAGCGGATAGTTCCTATTACCGGTATATAAATTCTCATCTAGATCTGTCTCAAACTATTCCGTGTTGGGTCCTTGAATTTGAGGGAATTGAGTCTTGAAAGTTCTTGAAAGGTGCTTGAATCTGATGTTTCAGAAGGTGTGGGAACCCTGGTAACAGCAAGACAACATGTGGTCTGAACGGCCTTTTTCACAAAAGTCACTTTGTTACGCTGTCGGCTAATACTTTTGCATTTCACTACTGACAAAAATGTATGTAAAATATGTAATGCAGACACATTAACCCCACAAAGTATATATATCTTTTTACTTTGGCTGTTACATAAGTTGTCAGCAGTTAGTTAAGTTTTTACACAAACACAAACCACCAGCTGACTGCCACTGTCAGTCCAAGCAGTGCCCGGGTGATGTAATCATGTCTTTCCAACGCCGTTGCTATGCCGACGCGCATTCCGGACATTCCGCCGCTCGCCGGACATTCTACCACTCGCTGTGTGCTTACTACCACAGATTAACGTGGGTCTTAAATTAGGAGAAGACAAATGTAATCTTCTCGCACTTGAACAGCATTAAGGTTGATGCAGGCTGACTAGTCAGCTGTAGCTGCCATGTTGGCATGGCCATTTTATGTTAAAAAACCTGCTAGCATGCCAATTTCACACGTGTTTCGCTCCGCTAATGTTACAGAGTTGACTAGCTATATAACTATAGCAAACGAACCCACATCACATCAGCTAAAGTAGTGATAAATATAATTCCAGAACTAGCTACTACTTCATTTCCAATCATAGATAACTAGCCCTAACTAGCTTACTTACTTAGCTAGCTTACTTAATTACTGATATAGACGCATTAAGCAAAGTGTTTAATGCTGTTAGCCAGGATACTACTTCATTTTCCACTATAAAATGGCCATGCCAGCAACAAAGCTACAGCTGACTGGTCAGCCTGCATCAACCTTAATGCTGTTCAAGTGCCAGAAGATTACATTTGTCTTCTCCTCATTTAAGACCCTCATTAATCTGTGGTAGTAAGCAGCTCACAGCGAGTGGTAGAATGTCCGACGAGTGGTGGAATGTCCGGAATGCAAACGTCGGCAGTCCAGAATGCGCGTCGGCATAGCAACGGCGTTGGGAAAGATATGATTGCATCACCCCGAATGGGCACTATTTGGCAGCCTAACAGTATTTGCCACCATAACACCACATCACCCCTGGCTGTCTGCTGAGAACCATCACCTCAGGTGTCTGAGAACAGGACCGATACTACACACACACACACACACACACACACACACACACACTGCCTCTCTCCAGATTAAGATTGAAATGGAAAAGTTGTACATGGCCTGTAGATTTTGTGTCTGTATGTATGTGTCTGTGTCTGTGTCTGTGTGTGTGTGTGTGTGTGTGTGTGTGTCTGTGTCTGTGTCTGTGTGTGTGTGTGTTCTGTCTGTCTGTGTGTGTCTGTCTGTCTGTCTGTCTGTGTGTCTGTCTGTCTGTGCGCTCACTTGTGTGTGAATTTAGGATCATCACTTGTTTCCACCAGCTGTGCCCACCGCTTTCTAACTGGCATCACCCTGGCATATGTTACCCCCTCCTCCTCCTCCTCTAGGGCTCAGAACACAAGTGTTCTCTGATCTGTGGCTACAAGCTCAACTGTGGCCTCCACCGTTGCCAAGAGCCGTGTCACCGTGGAAACTGCGAACCCTGCTGGCAAACCAGTGAGTCCCAGTTGGCATCCCAGCACAGATGTTTATCCTGGTTGGCGTCTGTTCAGACGGTCCTGATAACAAGCCTTGAAAAAGGATTGGGGCTGTCGTTTAACCAGGGCTCTTCAATCATGTATTGTTACAGTACTTAAACATTTACATTTTGGGCGTTTAGCAGACGCCTTATTCCAAAGCGACTTACAATTACTTCGATACATTTGGCTAAGAAAATGAATCATCAGTTCACCAGTTGTAGCAATAATTATTGTTACAGTAGCCTTACTCCAGTCTAGTCTAAACTATTTCCTATTGGCCAACGTAATGGACTGCCAAGTTATTTGTTGTGTGATGGTGTTGTACCTCAAAAGGGGTAGATTTTATTGCTTAAATGGGCGAGCTGTGAATCCAACAGCAGAGCAATCGTCACCCCACCCCACCCTCATCCATGAGGTCAACATTCTAGTTTTAACAATGTAGTAAAACAATCTTAGATTTTGGGGTTCTGATAAGATAAGGGTAAGACAGTTGAACTAAGCTCACGAGGCGTTTATTAGTTATATTCTTCAAGAACCAATGGCTGTATATAATTAATTTTAAAATGTCCAAATGAATGCACGAATCCCAGATTGCACCTTTTAATTGCCATCCCTCATAGCCACACTAGTATTACATTACATTAGATTAGATTCAACTTTATTGTCATCACAGAGTAGATGTACAATACAACAAAATGCAGTTTAGCATCCAACCAGAAGTGCAAATAGTGATATAAGGGCATGATATAAATAGAACAAGAGGTAGTTTAGTTTCGTTTATTAGTTTATTATATCGAGGACAATCCAAATACATGAACCATATAAAATACAGTAAAAAAGGCAGCGTTAGCCTAGTCGGCTAATTTTCGGCTAATTAGTGATGGGTAACTATGTAATATACAGTTTATGCAGAGACAGTATTGTAAACATTGTATCCCAGTCACAGGAGCCATAGGCTAGGTCCCTGTCCCTGTTAATCCCTGCTTGTCTGCTCTGTGTAGGTTTTGATGAGTTGACGTGCCACTGTGGGCTGAGTGTCCTGTACCCCCCCATCGCCTGTGGCACCAAACCCCCCGAGTGTAAGAACCTGTGTGACCGCAGGCACGAATGTGACCACCCAGGTAAAAACACAACATCTCTGGCCTCAAAGTGTATGACAGGAGGGCTACTGTCTGCAGCTCTATTCAGTTGATGCTTTATTGAAATACGTTGTTATATTTATCAATAAGAAAAAGGAACTGCAATTTCGTGACGTTAGAATTATAAGGTTCTATCTCCATTTTTGTCAAAATTGAGTTTTTTACATAATCTGATCCATTAGGTGTTTATTAATGCCTGTGTGGTGTTATTTTTTAAATGTTGCCATTTTTTTAGTTAGTAATTAATAAAATACAAAGGTTCCATCTCACAAAACATAATGGAATGTAAAAACTTTTGACGCTCAATATCTCTGAACTACCCTAAACGGAGATGGAACCTTATAATTATAAGCTCACGATTTGTTTTTGACTATTTTTATTGACTTAACTGTGTTTTAATATGTATTTCTTTGTCGTCTCGTGCTCGTCGTCAGTGTTCCACAACTGCCACAGTGAAGAGAAGTGTCCGCCCTGCACCTACCTCACCCAGAAGTGGTGCATGGGACAGCACGAGGTGACTCAGACTTATGTTTATGTTTATCAGGGTATCCGCAGTGTCTTGAAAAGTATTAAAAGTTGATAAATAAATGTTGGGAAAATCAAGACCCTTAATAAGTATTAAAAAGTCTTATCACGATTTTATGAGGTCTTGAATTTTGTAGGTATTTTTCTGAATTAGACTCTGTCCAAAGAGTTTGAGTCCTAAAAACTTTTAGTAAAAGTTCATGAATTTATTAGTTTTATTAAAAAAACAAAGATGAAACGGAAATTGTGTTGTATGATAGTGGCCTAGTCTATTGCAAACTAAAAGGTCTTTAAAAAGTCTTAGAAAGGTATTGAAATTAACCCAAGATTCCTGTATATACCCTGTTTATGTTTATGTTTATTTGTAAAGGGACAATGCATATTAATGAACATTAAAAGATTTAGCCAGAAGGCTTATTTTCATCATTATTCCCTGGCCAGTTATAAAAATGCTTCCTAAAAAGATAAAATAATAATAATTATCACACAGTAAAAAGCGTACATAGCCAACTTAATACTGTACATGAAATTAATAAGTCATCAAATACAATACAGGTCATTAAAAAAGATAAACGGATAAGCCCATACAATAACAACACAGTACAAGCAAGCAGTACCCTATATGTACAGACATATAGACAACACAGTAACACACAGAAACACAGTACAGACAGCATTCAGCATAGACAACAACGAACAAGCTGACATGACACGGAAACATAGAACATGTAACATTTCAGTGCTGACAGGTTTGTGTGTTAATCATACATTTTTTTAACTGATGGCTGAACGACCTGTAGGTGTTCAGTTCTTTGAGCCTTCCAAACAACACTGACCTCTGACCTCTCTAACCATCAAAAGACACCGGCGTCGTCAAAGATTCACATCCTGTTTCAGGGTTCCCGCGCTGGTCTTAAAAAGCCTTAAAGTCTCAAATCCAGCAATCCGATCTATAAGACCTAATAAGGGCCAACATTTCAGTTATTAGGTCTAAAAATGAGGTGCCAGGTCTTAAGAAGGAAATCAGTCCAACCACATCTGTTTACGCGGAAATTAATCAAGCTGGAACCCCCCAAAAAGCCAATTTGCTTCCTTTTTTGTCTGTATGGCAGTGAAATCCCTAATTTCATCACCTTGAGGATGACAAAAAGCTATCATATGGTGTTGCGAATAGGTCTAAATTGATATTCAAAGAGGTCTAAAAAGGTCTTAAATTTGACTTGTTGAAACTTGTAGGAACCCTGCGTTCCACTAACGCCGTCCTCTCTCTCTCTCTCTCTCTCTCTCTCTCTCTCTCTCTCTCTCTCTCTCTCTCTCTCTCTCTCTCTCTCTCGCCCACAGCAAAGGAGCAACATCCCGTGCCACCTGCAGGACATCTCGTGCGGCCTGGTGTGTAACAAGCTGCTGGTGTGTGACCTCCACCGCTGCCGCCGCATCTGCCACCGGGGGGAGTGCCTGGCCGAGGGGCTCTGCCGCCAGCCCTGCGTGCTGCCCCGCCCAGACTGTGGCCACGCCTGCTCCGCCCCCTGCCACAAGGGAACCGCCTGCCCACGCAGCACCTGCCCTGCCAAGGTAAGAACCACGCAGCACCTGCCCCGCCAAGGTAAGAACCACGCAGCACCTGCCCCGCCAAGGTACCGCTGGACTCACCTGTCTGCAGAAGAGAACAGTCTGAAAAAGAGAGAGAGAGGGAAAAAGAGAAGTCAAAAAGGAAAAAGCTAGAGAATATATATCACCTCTTTGCATAATTGGCCTGGGGAGTAAACGGAAGCAGCAACGCTCAAGGGTGTTGAAAAAATGGGATTGATGCATTTCCGTTGTATATTGGCAGGAACAACAAATATGTTGCAAGTAATAATTTTATTGAGCAATATATTCACTCCACTTTCATATATTTTAAGAACGTCTGTTTTCTTTTAAAAAAAGAGGGGGAAAAAGTAGTATCACTGAATATCCAGATGGGCTTAATCCTAATGCGTTATAGTCCAACTGCCACCCTAAAGGCTTTAGTGAAGGTCCTTCTTTGTCTAGGAGCGAGGCAGCAGCCATTTCGGGACTCATCATTTACATTCATGTATATTCACATTGAGTGGTCCGAAACCGGACAAATGCCTGTTAAAGAGATATTCATGATTTTTTTCTTCATAATTTTGGAGTGGAGTGAATATGTTGCTCAATACAATTATTATTTGCAACATTTTTGCTGTTCCTGCCAATATACTGGAATATACTGGATATAATGGAAATGCATTAACCCCATTTCAACACCCTTGATCGTTGCTGCTTCCGTTTACACCCCAGGCAGATTATGCAGAGAGGTGATATATATTCTCCTAGCTTTTTCCTTTCCAGCTATTGCATTATTTCAATCATAGCCAAATGATACAACTATCAATGTCCTGCAGTGATGGTTACAACTGGGAACCAAGGCCCAGTTGATTCTTTTCTCTGATCCAGGATCAGATCGAGCTGGCTGATTTCCCCTCCTATACGACTCAAAACCAGCCAGATAGATCTGATCCTGGATAGAAAAAAAGAATCAGGAACATTCTAATCCAGATTAAACTTTTGGAACAACTGGGCCCAGGTGTAACAAAGCAACATAGAATGCTGCTACGGAACATTTGCTCTGTTGACCAATAATAAAAAAAAACATAACTTTAAACATGAATATCTCTTCTACATGCAATTTTCTGAAGTCTTCGAACCATATAATGTGATGAACATAAAGGAGATACTGTGGCTTTTGGACTGTTGGGTCAGATATGGGTCAGATGTGGGGAGAAGGCGCAGGGTAATGCTGGACTTATTCTGAACCCCCAAATATAATTGAAGTTCCATGTCTGTCCTCCAGGTGGCACTACAGTGTGACTGTGGCCGAAGAAAGGAAACCGTGGTCTGCACTGAGGCAGTCAGCTCATATCAGAGGTGTGTGAGATGTGTGTGTGTGTGTGTGTGTGTGTGTGTGTGTGTGTGTGTGTGTGTGCGCGCGCGCGCGCGTGTTTCAGTGTCAGACAGACCAGCATTTATTTGCAAAAACCTGTAATGAAACCTGTCTATTGTAAGTGACAGGAGATTGTTGGGGCATTTATGGGAAGTTAGGGTAGGCTATATCCCCACTGTCAAGAATGGGTTATTCACTGTAGCCAAATAAATGCTCTATTGCTGTGAAAAAGACTCTTATTTGTATTTATACGCTATACATCACCCAAGTAATATATCTAAGATTATATAATGTATCTATTATATCTATAGATATAATATCTGTGGCCAGGTGAATACTATATTTAGGGGGCCTGGATATGAAAAGCTTTGATAGGATCCCCTGATTTCTATAACAACCCATGTTGTGTGTGTGTCTGCTGTAGGTATGCAGCCATCGCCATGGCCAGTAAGCTGTCAGACATGCAGCTGGGGGACTCTGTGGACATCGGCCAGTTCATCACTAAGAAGGAGCTGAAACAGACCAGGTAACACAGGACCAAGTAACTAACTAACTAACTCACTCCTTAGAAAACTAAATGTTACTGTAAAATCCCCTTATACTAAATATTTTTTAAAAGTGTGCTTTTTCCGTCTCATTTCAGTAATCATTTGTGAAATGATCAAATCCTGTCCTCTGTGTCTGTGTCTGTGTGTGTGTGTGTGTGTGTGTCTGTGTCTGTGTCTGTGTGTGTCCTGTGTGTCTGTCTGTGCCTGTGCCTGTGTGTGTGTGTCGTCTGTGTGTGTGTGTGCCTGTGTGTGTCTGTCTGTCTGTCTGTGTGTGTGTTGTGTATCAGTCTGGATTGTGACCAGGAGTGTGCGGCTCTGGAGAGGAACCGTCGCCTGGCGGAGGCCCTGCAGATCGACCCGTCTGTGGACCCCTTCAACGTGCGCTCCACCTCCAAGTACAGCGACAGCCTCAAGGACGACGCCAGGTGGGTCTGATGGGTTTGAACTCCGTTCTCTGGTCCAAAAACAGGAAATTAAAACCCATCACTTTGCTCACCACCAAGGCAATGAGACTCATTGACCAATCTTAGTCTTATTGTGCATGTTGTCGAAGGCCACGTTCGTTAATTAGCTCTGAAATTCCGGCAAATTTACGAACGCGGTCATACTGTGTGAGGCAGCGCGAACGGTTACCAGTTGCCTGGTGTCTGACTAGAATTGCAAATTAGTGATTATTACCTACTTGAATAAAACCTACTTTTAGTTTTTCAACCTACTTGAAAAACTTGATATCATGCCCTTATATCACTATTTGCACTTCTGTTTGGTTGCCAAACGGCATTTTCGTTGTATTGTACTTGTACTCTGCGATGACAATAAAGTTGAATGTAATAGTGGTTCTCTTGACTATATGAATGCTGTTTGACCGGTGCCTAGTTAGTGGATGTTAATCTTCTCCACAATGACATGTTCTACTTGTCGTCTTATTTCAGAAAAGATCTGAAGTTTGTCAGTGAGGTGGAGGAAGAGATCAAGAATCTGGTTGAACTTGCAAATAAGGTAAGAGACCGGGACGCATCTTAATACAGGATTCTGATTTAAAGTCCCGTTTAATGAGACTCAATGTTAGCCGTTGATATTTGCAGACCAAGAATGTCGGTCTCCCACCATCAGCTTGCCAGAGTGCTTGTGCATGGAGCCTGAATTTGGCTAATGTGTGGCTAGCATGTGCTCTCTTTGCTATAGGAGTGTTGGACTGGCAGTATGCAATACGGCTTGCTGAAATAAGCACGCAGGTTTGATACAACTTTGAATGTCTTTGGGTATCATGATGGGTGTCCTATCCCTTAATATTAGCCAATGATCTTGTTTGATCTTTTTTTTTTAAGTATCTGACTGGTTCTGTGTGGAACATATGTCCAGGGTAGGGGTGGGCTAAGTGGATAGATAGTTTGACTGGTGATCAGAAGGTCATGAGTTCAAATCCCACCTGGGAACACCACCACTACTGTGCCTTTGAGTATAAGGCACTTAGCCCTAAATTACTCCAGGGGGACTGACCCTGTAATCTCTAATTGTAAGTCTCTAACGTAAGTCACACTCCAAACTGATACACACACACACACACACACACACACAGGACATGATTTTATCATTTCACAAATGCGTACTGACAAATGAGAACATTTAGTTTACAATTAGAGATTAGAACTTACATAAGTCGTTTTGTATAAAAGTGCTCTGCTAAATGGTAAAAATGGTAAAATGTGAAATGTCGTCCAGGGTAAACAGCCAAAGAGGAGCCACTGCTTCCCCCCGATGAACAGAGAGCACCGGAAGATCATCCATGAGCTGTCCGAGGTCTACAACCTAGAGAGCGTGAGCTACGACAGCGAGCCCAAACGCAACGTCATCATCACCGCCAGCAGGTACGGAACACTGGACAGAGGAAGCCTACTCATTGGACCCCAGAGGTTAATTATCCGTTATGGAACGAGAAGCCGTGGTATATCGTGGATATCGGGCCAGCTAGCGGGGTCGTTAGGCACGACGTGAAGTGGAGTGCCGTTACACCCCCTAGCCGTGCCGATATCCACGATATACCACGGCTTCTCGTTCCATAACGCTTTTATACAACGGTTACCACATTTATCTATCAATATTTCACAAAAGAAAGACAAGACAAACTTTTAATTCATGTATTTTAATGAAACTATGTTTTATTGTAAGTGTATTCTTCCACTAATAATAATAATAATAATAATAATATCTTAGATTTATATAGCGCCTTTCTCAAACCTCAAGGACAGTTGTTTATCGGTTGTTGACAGTTGTTTATCGGTTGCTAAGCAACGGTAAGAATGTAACTTAAATAACGGTAATATATACATAGCGGAGTAGGCTAATATGAAAAGATGTGTCAACATTCCATTTAGCCGTGCGTATATATCATGGATTCTGGCACGGCTGGAACGCAAACTGACCAATAGAGACAATGGACCGGAATTATCCGTTGTATAAAGACACCCAGTAACATTTACAGAGGAAGTCTTCTCATTGTACCCCAGGTTAAAGACCCCCAGTAACATTTACAGATGAATTCTTCTCATGGTACCCCAGGTTTAAGACACCCAGTAACATCCTAACATGGAAGTGAACCAGACAGTGGAGGCGAGGCTCTAGGCTGACTAGCAGAAGGAAGACACGTTACAAACGTATCTGCACACACAGCCCTCCGTTGCTTAGCTCTGCTTCCAGCACTGTGGTCGACGCCAGAAACGTCTCTTTAACATTTTGGTAAAAAAAGTAAATCCTGGCAGAAGGGCAGGGTCTTGGCAGGTGCACGAGTAAGGAATCAGCATGTGTATTTTGTGACATTTGCACCTTTAACTGGAGTTAAATTCCATATCTGGATTTTATTTAAACTTTCAAAAGCAGTGTAAGTAATACTCTATGAAAGTGAAATGACCTGTAAACATGTGGGCCAGTTCGGCTCAACTGTCACTGCTGATTACCAGCCAGTCAGGAGACCAGTCCTGCCTCTCTCCAAAACCTACGAGTGTCTGCAGTTATGTTTTCATTTTCATAACATTGTATGCAAGTAAGGGTATATAAAATGCTGCTTGTGCAACATTATCACTTTTTTTTAAGTAATTTTTTCTGAGTGGGTCAGTCCCACTCATATTTTTACATTTTATTGGACAGATATAGTGAAGACAGACAAGAAAGTAAGGAGAAGAAGGGAGAGAGAGGGGGCATGTCAGCAGAGCATGGGCCGGATTCGAACCCATGCCGACATGGGCATAATGTGTGCACTGTAGACCGCGGTGCCAGACCACTGGACCACCCCAGTCTGTGTGAACGTGTGTGCTGTTATATAAACGATGAATGACTTGGCCAGCGAGGAGTGTTGTTACCTGTGTCAGTGACGAGATGTGTGCTGTAACTCTACTTCCTGCTGTAACTCTACTTCCTGTCGTGTCCAGGGGGAAGTCTTCCTGTCCCAACTCCACCCTGACGGCTCTGATCGAGAGAGAGACTTCCACCAGGGCTCCTCCCCCTATCGCCCACATCAAACACCTTAGCAGCAAGTAAGCCCTGTGTCCATACACACTTAGTTTTTGTACATGCACCTTCTCATTCGGTTCTGAAACGGTACGATTTGGATTACCACTGGCTCTGAGGTACATCTCCAGGGAGAGTTGTCACTCCCACCGTTTGTCTTTTGTGTCTGACCTATCGTAGGGTTTAATTTGTACATAAACCAGTTATTTTAAAAACTAATTTCTACCAAAGAACCTATTTTACCTCACATCGTTGCTTTTATGGCGACCTCGTGTTGGATCAATAACACTCTCAGAGCTTGGCACTTTTTAATGTCCCCACGGGTGTCGGAATTAAATAATTTCCCAAGAATTGGGAAAAACTGCTTTCAGCTACTCAGAAATGTAATAATCCACAGGGCAGACTGAGGTGGGAGTTCCTTACACTAGTTTTATTCCCTCGGTTAGGAACCAGCTCACAGACACATGTTCTTGTCTTGATTTATAATGTGTGTATTTAGTATTTGTTGTTTTTTAAGGAGTTGTTTTTTTAATCATGTTTGTATTGTAATCAGGACACAGTCTCAGTGTGTCTCCCTGGATTTCATAAAAATTCAACTCACAAACTACTACTGTCCGTTCTAGGACATGGGGTGTTCTACGGTGTTAAGCCTAGGAGTCTTGGACTAGTGGGAGGGATGAGGCTTTGCTAACAAAGCCAAAGAATGAATGAATGAATGAATGAATGAATGAATGAATGAATGGTCTTTATTGTCATTAATACAGTACAGGTACCATACAAAGACATTTAGGAGTAGGAGCGCCCCGAGCCTCGTGTGTGAACGCGCCGCCATCTTGGAACTCAAAGAGGTTAGAAGCAGATACAGAGGAATCAGGAGAAAGAGCAGATTGTGGTTAGGGAATTGATCCCAGCTGAATTTGACCAGAATCCAGAAAATCTAACCCCATCAAAAGCCTCAAGTCTCTGAATAACATTCTTTTTTAGCAATTTCCCCAAAAAAACATTTTGGTTTTACCACACGTAACCTTTTTATATTAATGTTATGCTCGTATATGTTTCTATATTCACTTTATGTTTTTATCCCTGTTGTAAAGCACTTCTTTGAGCTGCATTTCTTGTATGAAAGGTGCTATATAAATAAACCTTTACTTACTTACTTACTTACTTCCAGTCACTGATTCTGATGTGTGTTCCCAGGACTGACAGTGGGTTGAGCAGCTGGTCGAAGGCGGTCAAAGAAGAGCCTGTGATCGACTACTTTGATGTCCAGGACTGAACCCGTGGGTTGGCTGACCTTTAAGAGAGGCCCAGAATGAGGAAAAACCTCACGACTCTCAAAACATAATAAAAGAATGTGTGTCTGCAAAACTGGGTCACATATCTGTGATGCTATCTCTCCTCCTTTAACGTGTGTTCTTTTATCTCTTAAGAGGCAGCAGACAAAAAACGATCACGACAATATTCTTTAAGGTTTGCAACCTAATAAAAAAGATTATGTTTGAAAATGTGCCTGGAGCGTTCATTGTTCAGTGGCATTCAGAGAAAGTGCTTCCTGCAAATGGAGACTGTACACCACTCTCCAGGCTTATCCGTATTCATGAGATCACAAAGCAATGTACTGTGTACATATACCGCCTTGATTTGAATAAAGCTGTTTACCATGGCGATATTGGTATTTGACTTATTGGCACAATATCATGCTCAGCATCGGCTCACACATATATATACCACGATGAGCCGTGTGGAGAACCAAATTAACACACAGCACCTCTACAACACTAGATGATGGGGGAAATGAGGATCCATTTCTGTGTCCAAAATCTCTGCTCTTTCCCTGGAGACTTCCTCAGACTCGTCAGTGTTTTGGTCAGATGCTGGCGTGTTCTTCTTCGTGGCCTTGATGTGCTGTGTGACAGGACTGGAGATGCCGCTCTCATCCACCTCCACTGGCTTCCGGTGTAGGTACCGAATGTGTTCGGGGTCCCGCCATTACAAATGACTTATCACAGTATGATTGGCTGTGATGACGACGTTACACATTATGATTGGCTGCAGAGCCGTAAACCCACGCCATCTGGGTTATAGGACACATTGTTTGCTAACAATGTGTTACGTCCTCACAGCCAATCATACTGTGTTACGTCATCAGTACTCCGAACACATTCAGTACTGACACCGGTCAAGTCCCGCGTCTCCTACAAAATCCTCCTCCTCACCTACAAATCCCTCCATGCCCGTGCCCCTCAATTCATAGCTTTCATGTGACGTCACAGCATAGTGGAAACGCCCACCTGACAGGCAAAAGGCACTTTTTGCGGGCAAAACCCACTTTTTGCGGGTTAATAACTTTGATTTCCCGTGGGTTAGGAAAATAATTCCAACGTGTCCGGATAGAGGAGAAGACATGGAATCCAAATCCAAAATGGTGTCAATCCTCCACTCCTATCACCGTTGTGTATCTTGATAGTTCTTCATGGGTGAGGTGGTCTAAATAGTAGGCAGCCGGTAAATTGCGTCCACTCGCCATGTTGAGCAATGTTGCTATGATACTTTTTGCCCGTCAGGTTGGTGGTTGCTAGGGAAGAAACCACGTGACTGAAAGCTATGAATACCTATCTGACCTCCTCCAGACCTCCACCCACATGACCCTCCCCGGAACCTGCGGTCTTCAGACTCTGGCCTGCTTGGCACCCCCCCCCCCCGCAAACTAACCTGTGAACCTTCGGGGACAGAGCTTTTAGTGTGTGAGCACCCACCCTCTGGAACTCTCTCCCTGCAGCAATCCGCATCATCCCCACCCTGGACCCCTTTAAAACAGGCCTCAAGTCCCACCTGCTCACCAAGGCCTTCAGTCCCTAGCTCTGTTTTGTTTTCCTGTATCTCTGTAAAGCGACCTTGGGTACCCTGAAAGGCTCTATATAAATTCAAGTCATTATTATTCATATTATTATTATTACTCCATTTACATTTTTTGCATTTAGCAGATGCCTTATTCCAAAGCGGCTTACAATTGATACATTTGACTAAGCAAGTGAATCATCAATTCACCAGTTGTAGCAGGAAGAGTAATCCAGCTCAGGCCAGGGGCCATTGACAGTCTCAGTGATAGATGATGGTCGTAATTTATTTATTTTTAACACAGGAGAAGCAGTACAGGGGGGGTAGAAGTCTTAGGAGACACAGTATACGGGGAAGCAGGTGTCTCAGGAGACACAGTGCTGGGGGGTAGTAGATCTCAAGAGGAGCAGTTAAAGTGTAACCTGAAGAGATGGGTCTTCAATCTATTATTATTATTATTATTATTAACGTAGTACCCTCTTGGCTCTGGGGTCCAGGAGGCGTAGGATGTCGCTGGCCGTCAGTAAGACAGCCATATACATGTCACACTCATAAAGGCCTGTGATCCGTGTCGGCAGGTAGTCCCACCAGGGCAGGAGTTGATCTCAGTGAGCCTGGGCCCCACGCTCCGTTAGCTTTGTGAAGGTTGTAAACTCACATTGTTCTCAAGGCCACAGCGGAGGCAGCAGCATCGTGATTGGCTGAACCCCCCCCCCAGTCCTGAAGAATCTGCCCTAGGCGCTGCAGCCCGAGGTGGGGTGGGTCTCTAGGGTGAGTCTCTGCCTTGTCAAGTCAACCCAGCAGAGCAAGTAAGATGGGGGGGGGCTCGGTGGTAGCCTAGTGGTTAGAGAGGCCGGCTAGCAATCGGAAGATTTCATCCCCGCCTGGTTAACCTGTGCCTGCCGAGAGCAAAAAATACCTTTGATTGACAAGTTGATTGCATGGCAGATAAAACATTATTATTATTATTATTATTATTATTATTATTATTATGATTATTATTATTATGATTATGATTATTATTATGGATA
>NC_137683.1:27345042-27355042 GCF_963989245.1 Nansenia antarctica | reverse complement strand
ACGGCCTAGTAGTAGTAGTAGAATGTCCATCAGAAACATTAGATTGTAAGCACCCATTAACAGGTATGTTCTCATTGGAGTATGTGACTAGTTTCACTTGTGGCTCTATAAGATCGCAGACAGCAAAGCACTGTCAGTAAATACTCTCTGGTATTATAGACATGGATGAGCCTGTATCTACAATCAGCTCAACAGAACGACATTGTCCCTTTGGTGCCACAACATATACTGTATATTACTACTTTTGGGGCGGCTGTGGCTCAGGAGGTAGAGCCAACATCTAATGATTGCAACGTCGGCAGATCCGCGGTTCGAGCCCCGGCTGGCCACATGTCGAGGTGTCCTTGGGAAAGACACTGAACCCCAAAATTGCTCCCAATGAGCGGGCCGGTGCCTTGCATGGTGTGAATGGGAGTGTGAATGGGTGAATGAGAGGTCATTGTAAAGTGCTTTGGAATAAGGCGCTATATAAGTCAGTCCATTTACTTTTATGCAGAACGACAAACTTTTGAAATGTGTCCCACCTTCCCTCAGGAGATGCATGTAGATTAAGCAACTGGGCGTTCCGGTTTATTTGCAAGTTGGTTGTTTCATCTGCCTCTGAAGCAGGAGCAATGTTCCACAGTTTTCTAGTCTGCCAGTAGTCTAGTCAACGTTAGCAGATCCCAGCAGCGGAATATATATTCAAGACATCCTTGGACCCCTTGCAGTTTGCCTACCAGGCAGACATTAGTCTGTATGATGCCACACAGAGCTCACTCCCATTTAGATAAGGCTGACATCACTGTGAGGGTAATGTTTCTTGACGTGACTCCAGTGCACAACACCATACAGCCCTTTACTGCTTGCAGATAAGCTGCTGAGGATGCAGGTGGACTCCTCCTTTGTTTCCTGGATTACGAACTACCTGACCGACAGGCCACAGTGTGTACGGCTGCAGGGATGTGGGTCGGACTGGGTGGTGAGCAGCACTGGCGCCCCCCAGGGGACGGTTCTGGCTCCCTTCCTCTTCACCCTCTATACCTCGGACTTCAGGCACAACACAAACACTCGCCATCTGCAGAAGTTCTTGGACGATTCTGCTATTATGGGATGTGTCAGTGGAGGCCAGGAGACCGAGTATAGAGGACTGGTAGACAGTTTTGTTGGGTGGTGTGTGTGAGTGGAACCACCTGCTACTCAACATCAGCAAGACAAAGGAGATGGTGGTGGACTTTAGGAGGACTAGGGTCTCCCCTGTCTTCATCCAGGGAGAGGATGTGGAGGTGGTCCAGCCAGAGCTACAAGTACCTGGAGGTCCACCTGGACAACAAACTGGACTGGACTGGTAACACAGATGTCCTTTACATGAGGGACCAGAGTTAGATTTATTTCCTGAGAAGGTTCAGGTCCTTTGGCATGTGCAGGACTTTTCTGAAGTGAGGGCCAGTGCACTGCTGTATGCAGTGGTATTCTGAGGGGGCAGCATCAAGGAAGGTGAAACAAGCTTATTTGGAAAGCTGGTTCTGTCTTCTGGAGGCAGCCAATAGGACGATGAGGACTCTGGCCATCATGGACAATCCCTCTCCTACATGACACTGTTGCAGAGCAGAGAAGCTCCATTAGCAACAGACTATTACAGCCACGTTGCACTAAGGAGAGCTAGAGAAGATCTTTTCTGCCTGCCACAATAAGACTACAACTCCTCCAGCTGGCTCGATCAGGGTGATGGGGGGGGGGCTGTTCCTACTGTATATTATAATGTTCAGATGTCTAGTTTTTATTTTTTAAATTATATTATTCAATTGTCACTTTATTCTGTTGTTGTTGTTGTTGTTTATGGTGTGAGTTGCTGTAACGCCTTGATTTCCAATCACATGACATCACCTCCCTTGAAAAGCTGGTATGGGGGAGAGGGCACTGACTGTGACAGGTCATCACGGTCCACCAATCAGAGATCTCTGAGGGTACCACGTTGGCATGTCCAGCCCTGTCACAACACAGCACCTCAAGGCCACGAAGAACACACCAGGCAGCATCTGACTAGTCTGAGATAGACTGAGCTGTGGTCCATCCCTCCTTCCTTGATAACCGACAACTTGGATCCAACTTTAACCACGTCTACTCTTAACCTCGAGAGCTTCAGAGCCAAGAAAGAGGAAGCTTTCCAGAAGGTTCTGTTCATCTCTAAGATGCTTGGGCTGTAACACAGAAGACAATCAAACTGTCAAACACTTCCTGAATCCTCTCATGTAGTTTATCAAGTAAGTATATATCATAACTAACAAGTTGAAGGATGTTATAAGTGGAGGATGTATTGAGTGATCAAACAAATATATATGTGTCCTACTGTGACACAGGCTTTGTTGAGAACTGCCAGAAATCAATGCATGAAACATTGATTTTTTGTTATGCATGACACGCTCTTTGTATTCTCTTCTCCATGAACATTGAAGTAACAAGAGAAAAACTCTTTGTACTTGTCTTGGCATAATCTACTGCACCTTGCCAATTACATGATATGCAATATTATTGATTGAACAATGAGAGGCACTCATTGTGCAAGGTGTAAAGTCGGCCAATCCTTGTGTTTTAGCTCTTTTTGTAGTTCTGCATGTTGCTACATCTGTAGGCATTTTATACATTTGTAACATAATGACCAGGTGCTGTTAGTATCAGTATTCTTAAATCCTGAACTTTGCGTCTCCTCCTCCTTCCCACACAGCCTTCTTTTTTGCGTAATTTAATTTGCAAATGTGCGCTTCTCACGAATGCACGGACATTCTTCTTCAATAATAACGGAGGCTAAATTACCGAATACCCATTGTGAAACCTTTTACTGGGCAGTGTCTGTCGGTTCATGGGGTAATTTGATGACACTCCCTGGCCCTGCCAGTCGCAATTTGTCATTATATCCCGTCTCCAGCAGAGCCCGCGCCTGCGCCTCTTTCCACAGAACTGAGCCTCACCAACCCAACCTGGCTTCATCATCCCCGAGACTCACCATAGCCCCCCTGAGCCACCAGTCTATGCCGAGGCACCAGTCTACCTAACGGGGCAGCGATAGAGGCTAGAGGCGTCGCTACTGGAAGAAGTTGAGGAGTGTGAGCAGTGGACACCGATCAGCAGGAGCAGTAACAGTTGCCTGCCCTGCTCGAGTGATTTAGATTGAATCGCAGTAATGGAGAGAAAGGTAAGGAGTTGTGCATTGACACACAAGGCTTTTTTTAAATTATTTTTTTATTGTCCTGACATCCGTTGCTTGGGTTGCCTGTATGGCAATGCAATGCTCACCCCTGCTGCATAGTGCATAATGCCGTTTCCACCATTAGAAGAAGTCTCGTTCTGCACTGCCCTGCCCACGGCGTCTGAAGGCGCATTGCTGCCAGGCGGATTAGTGCGCACGGGAGTTTTTTCGACTGGGTCTAGTTTATTGTGTATCTGGAAGATGTAAGCATGAATTGTTGACGCAAAAAAGGGGCATTCTCTTTGGATTATCTTACAAAACAGATAACAGCACTGTATGTTATTTGATCTATTGATAAATAAATACAGAACTATCCCACTGTGTTTTTAGCCTTTAGGTGGAGCATAATTGTGTATGTATATGTATGTATGTATGTATGTATGTATGTATGTATGTATGTATGTATGTATGTATGTATGTATGTATGTATGTATGTATGTATGTATGTATGTATGTATGTATGTATGTATGGCTGTCTGCATCATCATCATACATATCGTGACGTGAGAATTATAAGGTTCTATCTCCATTTTTGGCAAAATTGAGTTTTTTACATAAGCTGATCCATTAGGTGTTTATTAATGCCTGTGTGGTGTTATTTTTTTGTTGTTGACATTTTTGAGTTAGTAATTCATAAAATACAAAGGTTCCATCTCACAAAACATAATGGAATGTAAAAACTTTGACGCTCAATATCTCTGAACTGCCCTAAACGGAGATAGAACCTTATCATTCTAAGATCACGATACAGTACAGTATACCATTTTGCACCACCACCACCTCACCCTTCCCCTCTACCTTACCACCCCTCCCGTGTTCCTGCCGCCCAGACACCGGCTGCTTGTTAACCTTGACTGGTGTGAGAAGCAGCAGACACTTGAGGAGTAAGGAGAGGGGAGCACTGTTCAACACTGCCTTTCTCTCTTTGACGCATGTGGAGCAATAATCAGCATGGGAAATTGTTATAATATTCCTCTCAGCTGTATTCTCTCTCTCTCTCTCTCTCTCTCTCTCTCTCTCTCTCTCTCTCTCTCTCTCTCTCTCTAACGAATTACATTTATGAAATTGCTCTAATCTATCGTCATTATGTGGTATTTATTTATTTTTTAGAATTTTTCTAATTCAGACATTTGATACACAGAGAGCAGCAATTGAGTTAGTGGGGTGAAACGGTGCACTCTCTCTGATTGCACGGACTGCTGGTGTGCGTTAATCCATACACAAGAACAACAACTAGACTTTTTTTTTTTTTGTACTGATGAACAACATGTTAGAAGTGTGTTTTTACTGTGTTCGTCCTATGTAATTAGAGTAAGATTAACATTAATACTGTCCTTAAAATGACAGGTATAATGCATTATTAGTCAGCATGTTAGAGTAGGACCCTCGTAGGCACATCTGTAATGAATCAATTAATGTTGTGTCTGTTCTGCAAATGTCTCACCTCCTGACTCAAAATAGCTGATAGCTCAAGATCATTGTGAGGTTGTTATGGGGTTGTAATGCAGTCATACAGGCTTATTACATGACTCTCACAATGCATTATAACTGCTTTATAAGACTCACAATGCATTATGACTGCTAATGTATTATAAGACTCACAATGCATTATAACTGCTTTATAAGACTCACAATGCATTATAACTGCTTTATAAGACTCACAATGCATTATAACTGCTTTATAAGACTCACAATGCATTATGACTGCTTTATAAGACTCACAATGCATTATAACTGCTTTATACGACTCACAATGCATTATGACTGCTTTATAAGACTCACAATGCATTATAACTGCTTTATAAGACTCACAATGCATTATAACTGCTTTATAAGACTCACAATGCATTATGACTGCTGTATAAGACTCATAATGCATTATAACTGCTTATACATTATAAGACTCTCACAATGCATTATGACTGCTAATGTATTATACATCAAGTGTTACACTACAACTTGCTCAAAATCTGTTTCTTTACTCTGCAGTCTGGTTAGTTTAGTTTTTTTCATTGAATTTGACTCACGACTCAACCAACCGTGTCATGGATTAAGTCCACCACCGCTAACTTCAACAAGCTCCAATATCCAGGTCATTTTGAAAGGGCCATTTTGCCGGCTCTAGTTATGTTCTAGGCCAAACATATTTCCACATTCCACATATTTCATCACTCTCAGAACATAGGCTATGTATGCTTGTTTATTGCACAGGTGGATGGCCCTGATCTAGTAGTATTGATTCATTTAGCTTAAGGTTTTCTTTGCTGCTTGTTTGCTTGTGAATCGCTGGTGTTTGCAGAGACGGGGAGATGTGGAATGTACTATAGCTTCTCTGCTTCTGCATGGTTGGATGGATGGATGGATGGATGGATTTATGGATGGATGGATGGATGGATGGATGGAGGGAGGGAGGGATGAATGGATGGATGGATGGATGGATGGATTTATGTATGTATGGATGGAGGGATGGATGGTTGGATGGATGGATGGATGGATGTATGGATGTATGTATGTATGGATGGATGGATGATGGATGGATGGACGTATAGATGGACGTATGGATGGATGGATGGTTAGATGTATGTATGGATGGATGGATGGATGGATGGTTGGATGGATGTAAGGATGGATGGATGGATGGATGGATGTAAGGATGGATGGATGGATGTAAGGATGGATGGATGGATGGATGGATGGATGTAAGGATGGATGGATGGATGGATGTAAGGATGGATGGATGTCTGTCTGTCTGTATGTATGTATGTATGTATGTATGTCTGTCTGTCTGTCTGTCTGTATGTATGTATGTATGTATGATGCTCATTAAGGACAGGAAGCTTAGGCTCTAGACTAGAGGTACACCATGACCTATGATTACTTTGAGTTGCAGACATGCTTATATCTTTTAGCTATTCTCTTATTCATTGTGAGAGTAGGGCTTGGAGGTGCTACGTTTCTATCATAACTATCAATATCGCAAGCTCTTTGGCTTGGTCTTTGTAATAATAACCCCAGATTCCGACCAGAATTATAGCGTGACAACATTTTTATGTTGGCTTGTTTGTCACGATGATGATGTTTGTCACATCTTGCACAAAGCATGCCAGTTGGTGGACTCTCAAGTTGTTCAGTTCCATATGCAGTATCCAGTTCTTACAAACAACGGCTTGGAGACCTCCATTCAGTATGGTTGTGTGATCTATATGCAGCATTCCATTCCCTTGTGTGCCTAGATTCCATCCAGACAAAGAAAAACATTGGATTTCCATGGAATAACCCTTTAGGAATGTTTGGCTTGTGCAATGTCCCTCAGTTAGCAATTCATTCCTACGGTAGAATATTCCTGTGAATGGGAAGTTATCAGCTCTTAACCCTCTCGAGCAACTTGTGAACTTGGAACGTCACTTTTGAATAGAAAATAACATCTGAAGCCGTGGTGAAAGAGAGAGAAAGGGGGGGGGGCAACCTAGAGTAACCTGGGTAATGGTATGAGTGTTGTTGTCTAGGTACAGTACAGAGGAGAGGCATGGCACACACGTATCACTTTGCAGGGGGGAAGAAGGTGTCATATTATGATGTCACCTCACATGAGGAGGCGTGGCTTCTCCCTCCATAGGTCAGCATCACTCAGGTCAGATAATGTCTGCAGCTCTTGGGTGTTGCCGCCTAGGCACACAGACCTCAGATCATCTTCCCCTTCCTCCCTCCTTCTATCCTAACCTTAACGGTTAGCATATTAAAGCGAGAAAAAAGAAACGCAACAAACGCCTTAGTGTGGCAGCTCCTCACCCATCTCCGATGTTTAATCTCCATAATGGTGAAGGAGGGAGGGAGGGAGGGTAGGATTGGGCGGGGGGGAAAGGTAATCTGATCCTATAGATCTGAGGCTCTGGGGCAATTTTCTACCTTGAGCCATGAGAGTGATACGGAGGCCCAGGGTGCCGCTGCACTCCGGTTAGGAGAAGAGTGAGGAGGGAGAAGGAAGGTGCCATTAGTATTCATGGGACTGTCACACCTCGAGAGGCCTGATAGACTATCAGCTCCTTACACTGGGCTGGATGCTTAGGACACTTAAAGGAAGGCTGAACAGTAATAGAGCCCCCCCTCCACCCCCCCTCCCTCCACACACCTCCTTCCTCCTTCTCTCTCTCTCTCTCTCTCTTTCTCTCTGTCTGTCTCCGTCTCTCTCTCACTCGCTCTGTCTGTCTCTGTCTCTGTCTCTCTCTCTGTCTCTCTCTCCCCCCCTCTCTCTCTCTCCCTCTCTCACTGTCTGTCTCTCTCTCGCTCTCTCTCTCTCTCTCTCCCTCTCTCTCTCTGTCTCTCTGTCTCTCTGTCTCTCTCTCTCCCCCCTCTCTCCCTCTCCCTCCCTCCTTCCCTCTCTCTCTCTCTCCCTCCCTCCCTCTCCTTCTCGAGTGTTCAGTCTTGACAGATGACCCTCCGTTCCAGGATGAGGGAAGGTGTAGTGGTGGAAGTGTTGGTCAAGTGCCCGTAAAGGTGTTTAGCTCCTGAGTAACGAGTGTCCCTTTTCCAGAGAAGAAGAGAGCACTAGGTGTGTATATATAAAAAAAAAAGTATTTCAATATAGGTAGTTTTTTGGTTTTTATTTTTCACCCACTTTGTATTCCGAATGGTCTGTGTTGCTTTTGTGTTTGGGATTACTTGCAGGGGAGAAATGGACAATGGAGCACTTCCTTATTTGGTTGGCAAGGAATTCACTGGCTGCAATGAAAGACTGGGGCAGGCTTTTGTTACCCAGGAAACTTCTCTCCTCTGACAGTATTGGGCTAGAAGATTTAGGCTCGATTAGAAATGCTGAAGTCGCTTAACACACACACACAATGAAGTTTTAAAAGAACAGGAATATGCTAGTATACTTCTAGCATAGGGTAGTTAGACAGTATCATGTGTCGAATCTGATTGGCTAGACTGTATGAAAACAAAGTGCAGGTCATGGTTTGGTTTGGAAGGCCATGACAGGGAGAAGGAGACTGTGTGGTAAAATATCATATAACATCTATAACATCTGGCTATAAAAGCCACTGCCAAAATATCCATTCTGAGTAAGAGATACAATTTGGACTTTCAGGACAGTAAAACGTACATGGTTTACAGTAAGTACTATATTCCTGTAACCCTAATTACAGATGGCAACGACCCAGCGTGCCGTAAGATTGCGCACAAAATATTCCAAGCACTGTTATCTTACCATAAGTGTCTGAAAGCCAGTCATTCTGTGATTTGCAACTAGCTATTTTGCAGTCGTTTATTTTCTTCTTCTTCTTCTTTTTTTTAACAGCAAACAGGCGGGTTTCTGTATGTGTGAGTCTGACGCAGGGAGGGCTCGGGTGACTGTCTGAGACATTCTGTCTGGGTTCACCCAGCCTGACCCATTTAAATTCAAACGCTCAATACTGCACCATACCCCCCTCCCAGGCATCCATACACACAGAGAGAGGAGTGTAGGGCAGGCAGGCAGAGCCAGCCGACTTGCAAATTAAAACCTACTCAGATATGGCCAACAGCTTCATGGTACTGTATATGGATTACCTCTGGCACTGTCAGGGGGGGGGGACTGTCTGTTATTCGTCTGGGTTAGGGTGGATGGTCGTGACGTTAGAATTATAAGGTTCTATCTCCATTTTTAGTCAAAATTGAGTTTTTTTTACATAATCTGATCCGTGTTTATTAAGGTGTTTATTAATGCCTGTGTGGTGTTATTTTTAAAAATGTTGACATTTTTGAGTTAGTAATTCATAAAACACAAAGGTTCCATCTCACAAAACATAATGGAATGTAAAAACTTTGACGCTTAATATCTCTGAACTGCCCTAAACGGAGATAGAACCTTATCATTCTAAGCTCACTGGTGGTGGATGTGGTATTTGTCACGATGTGCTTGAACTATGCGGTAGAATTGTATAAGGTCATCCTGGACGTTGAGTAGTTGCAGGAACTTCCCAATGGTTTTTAGTGCTGTCGGTGGTGCGTTCAACAATACAAGGTTTTCGCAGTGTTTATTAACGAACATCTGATCCTCATTAGAAACCTACTATCTTTTTTTACCACACTGGTTTTCACTGGTTCACTGCACCCGCTTGCTCCATTTTGACATTGTAAAACAACCCAAGTAGTCATAGAAGCAGTTCATTTCTCATGTTGGTCTCTTTATTGCCTCTCCCCCTGGAACAGCCCCTCATCCTAAACCTGCCCTCGTTCTGTCTGCTCTCTCTCTCATCCTACATGGTACTGAAAGGTCATGGCTAATGGGTTGAATGCAGAATAGAGGGGGAGAGGGAGGGAGGGAGAGAGGGAGCGAGGGAGGGAGGGAGGGGGGAGGGAGGGATGGAGGGAGGGAGGGAGCGAGGGAGGGAGGGAGGGAGGGAGGGAGGGAGGGAGGGAGGGAGGGAGGGAGGGAGAGGGGCGTTCTTCTGTAGGGAGAGGAGGAGAAGGTTGTCGAGTGCATGTTTGGAATATTCCGCCGATGCTTATTTTCCTTACATGAGACGCATGGCTGGGTCTGGTACATTCATCATGGCTGATTGTCCATGGGTCTGCACTTCACAGCGGATCAGCGTGTACACACACAGCCCTGACCCAGGCCCGGGGGGGGGGGGCTGGTCCTGAGGTTGTGCTCCGGGGAGGGGCGGGGGCTGAGCTGTTAGCAGGGTAGGTTGAGAGGTCACAAACCGGGTGGTCACTGGACAGTACTGTACAGTAGCTAGCTGTACCCCCCACATAGTCATATCTACCCTCACATAGTCATATCTACCCCCC
>NC_137683.1:27327542-27340042 GCF_963989245.1 Nansenia antarctica | reverse complement strand
CCACGTGCTGTTGCTGGAGATACAGGGACATTCATTGATCTGGGATAATAATATCTCATTTGTTGGCTGTTTGACCTTACACCATTTCAAAGTCATACACTGATATGTTTTATTTTTTTTATTAGATATTATATCGTACAATCATGTGTTATATAAATGTTATATTTAACTGATGTTAGGCTATATTTAACTCTTGAATGGCCTGCAGGCAGGCACAAAAGAGAGGGCACATTTAAACCCAGCCTTTGTGGAACAATCTGGACGGATACAATACAGATTTATCATGCAGGGTAGGGAATACTCTCCGGAGCTGAAAAGATGGATCAGACCTCCCTTATCTGCGCTCCACACTAGCGCCACAGATACAGTTGATCACAATGACAAGAGGCAGTACCCTCATCTCGCCAGCAGGTGGCACCATCACCCATCGGCGAAGAGGGAGAAAACAAAAAAGTGTTCAATGAAAACGGGTGAGAGCTGGCGTGCGCAGCTCAATACAATGATCCCGTGTAATTCAAAGAGAACCCAGTAAAAAAAATCAATGAGGATGATGGGGAAATGAGAGGAAATGAGTGAAAATTTGAAGGACATGTTTTGTTTCCCACTGGTTATCACCATCCTATTAGCAGTACGGCTTCTAGGAACATTCTATCTATCTATATGTGTGTTTGTTTGGTGGCCTGCTGCCTGCTGTCCTCTCAGTGTCATTCAACTGCTTGGATGATGAATGGCGCAGGACGCTGTCACACTCCCATTAGAGGTCAGCTTACTCCTGGAAGGTTAGGAGGTGGTGACCTCTGACCCCGGTGTTTATAGGGCCACAAAGCAGCTGGCCCTCTGTTCCAATAACGGAACAGGACTGCTGTCACTTCGCCAGTCACGCTCCCTCTCTCTCTCCCTGCCCTCTCCCCTCCCCCCTCCCCCACACCCTCCACCCCCCTCTCCCTCAAGTCCAAGCTCAGATTAAGGCGCTGGTGGAACTGGGGGAGTTAGATTTCCTCCCCCTCCCCCAAAGCTGTCTTTTCTTTTTTTCATCCCCCCGCTCTCCATTATTGCCATGGAGAAAATTGATTATTGTTTGAGGAGAGGAGGAAAGAGAAGGAGGAGAAGGAGGAAGAAATATGTGCCTGCAGTTTTTTGGGATTGGCTTCCTTGAATAAGGAATGTATTTGTCTACTGTTGTGTTTTTTTGATAGGCTCGAATCGGAGGAATTATTTTTAAATTGTATTTATTTCTTTTCTGTATGTTTTATTTTAAATATCAGAAATCAGTCTTAGTTTAAACCCAAGGCAACTGTGCGTTCCTACCTGATAACCCATTGCCCCTAACACTACCATTTCTACATTTACATTTTTACATTTTTGGCATTTAGCAGACCCCTTATTCCAAAGCGACTTTACAATCGATACATTTGACTAAGCAAGTGAATCATCAATCCACCAGTCGTAGCAGGAAGAATAATACTTTCTACCATACACTCCCATTTCTACCATACTCTACCATGTCTACCATACACTTTCTACCCCTCCTCTCTCAGCGGGACACCAAACAGGAGAGCCCGTAGTGACAACTGGCATGTGTCAGAAGCCAGTCCTCTCCAGTCCTGCCCCACTTCACAGCCCTTTGTCATTCAAATTCACTCATGAATATTTCAGCCCCTGGGTGCGATGGGTGGAGGGAGAGAGAGAGGGGGGAGAGAGAGGGCGGGGGGGGGGAGGGGGGGGGGAGGAGGAAACCTATTTTCCTCAGAAGCAGCGGTGAGTCAGTCATAATGACCTGCAGCCATTTCTGCAGCCCAGACAGCGGCTGTAACTCAGCCCTGAGGTACCTAAACACACCCTGCGCTGTGGCCAGTGTACTAACTACTAACTGGGTCTTTTGATGACACACACAGACACACACACACAGACACACACACACACACAGACACACACACACATACACCCTTACACAACCTCTGTGCCAACCAGCCAGCCAGCCAGCCAGCCAGCCAGCTAGCCAGCCAGACTGACTGGCTGACTGACTAACTGACTGTCTCAGGTCAGCGCATTGGGTGAAAGGTAACACAGACCAAGGAGCAAGGAGGAGGTGTGGGGGGGGGCGGAGATGAGAGTCTAGGACCTTTGTGAATGAACTCTGACAAAAGGCTCACCCCTACATATAGAAACACAGGAAGTAGGAGCAGAGGAAGTGAAGGTGCCGACCCCCCCCTCTCCTCTCCCATTGTCAACAGTCTGAGAGGGGATTAGCTGGCCCATTAGACACGGAGCACCGCCGTGTCACCCTGACTGTGTGTGTGTGTGTGTGTCGCGGTGGGACCTGACTGTGTGTGTGTGTGTCGCGGTGGGACCTGACTGTGTGTGTGTGTCGTGGTGGGACCTGACTGTGTGTGTGTGTGTGTCGTGGTGGGACCTGACTGTGTGTGTGTGTGTGTCGTGGTGGGACCTGACTGTGTGTGTGTGTGTCGTGGTGGGACCTGACTGTGTGTGTGTGTGTCGTGGTGGGACCTGACTGTGTGTGTGTGTGTCGTGGTGGGACCTGACTGTGTGTGTGTGTGTGTCGCGGTGGGACCTGACTGTGTGTGTGTGTCGCGGTGGGACCTGACTGTGTGTGTGTGTCGCGGTGGGACCTGACTGTGTGTGTGTCGTGGTGGGACCTGACTGTGTGTGTGTGTGTCGCGGTGGGACCTGACTGTGTGTGTGTGTGTCGCGGTGGGACCTGACTGTGTGTGTGTGTGTCGTGGTGGGACCTGACTGTGTGTGTGTGTGTGTCGTGGTGGGAACTGACTGTGTGTGTGTCGCGGTGGGAACTGACTGTGTGTGTGTGTGTGTGTGTCGCGGTGGGACACAGTGTGTGTGTCGCGGTGGGACACAGCTTGAACTTCAACATCGGCCCCCCTGTGTGACCACCAGTGGCAGTTATAGATGGTTCTAAAGTCTTGAGGTTGAGAGAGGTTGAGAGAGGACGCTGGCGTTGCTTGTTCACCGCTTCTCCGCCGCGAAATCTAGGTGTAATTGCAGTATACAGAGTAGATTGTCCTACAAAGACACTTAGATTTAGATTTAGTCATCTAAAAATTAATTAGACCACACTATACTTTCTTTTGTTTCTTTTTATTATTACTACTCAATCTTTTCAGTTTGTAAAGCGTCTTTGAGTGTCTAGAAAAGCGCTATATAAGTCTAATGTATTATTATTATTATTATTATTATTATTAAGTGGGGTGGCAAAGGATTTCTCGGGCGGGGCCACGGGCAGGGGGTCAAACATACACCATCATTTAAGTCTGAACTCCCCGATGCCCCTTAGCCCCACACCACCCTTTATGCCCTTAGTAAAACATAATACATGTAGTCGTCTGTGTGTCCTGTGTGTCTCATTAGGGGGGGCACGGGGACGGGGGGCAGAGACGACCCTGGTTGACTGTTGACTGAGAGACGACTGCAGGTTGTTGGTTCAGATTCTAAAACTGTGTTTTATATGGAAGCGCTGATATGCTGTGTGAGGCTCCTTTAAGAGCCTCCTGTGCTTTTTTGAGAATGAGTTCAGTGCGTATGAGTGTGCGTGTGTGTGTGTGTGTGTGTGTGTGTGTGTGTGTGTGTGTGTGTGTGTGTGTGTGTGTGTGTGTGTGTTGTGTGCGCGCGCTTGCTGACCGTGGCCTCTGGGTTGGTCACTAGCAGAGGGATACTGCAGCAAGAGAGACTGTGTGAGAGAGAGAAGGAGAAGAGGAATAGCTAACCGAGGCTAACCTCTCTCTCTCTCTCTCTCTCTCTCTCTCTCCCTCTCTCTCTCTCCCTCTCTCTCTCCTCTCTCTCTCTCTCTCTCTCTCTCTCTCTCTTTCTCTCTCTCTCTCTCTCTCTCTCTCTCTCCTCTCTCTCTCTCCCTCTCTCTCTCTGTCTCTCTCTCCCCTCCTCTCTCCCCCTCTCCTGTCGCT
This sequence comes from Nansenia antarctica, assembly GCF_963989245.1. Taxonomy (NCBI): domain Eukaryota; kingdom Metazoa; phylum Chordata; class Actinopteri; order Argentiniformes; family Microstomatidae; genus Nansenia; species Nansenia antarctica. Next base: position 27,336,107 of record NC_137683.1, on the reverse strand, counting down.
GTTCAAACAGCCAGCGAGGAGGAAGGCAGGCAAAGCCACTGGCAAAGCCACTCAGCCACACCGCATGCCCTTATCTACCAATGGAATGCAACAGCTGTGGCGGGGGGCCGGCAGGGTGGGCCGGTCTGAAACCCCCCTGCCGGGCCCCCACACCCACCCCCCCCTACCCCCCATCCTCCTCCTCCTCCCTCCTCCACTCCACGGGCTCCTGAAAGGCAGCTCAACTAAAAAGTGGTGTGAGACAGACAGAGTGAGAGAGCTCGGCAAGACTGCACGTTAAATACACAGAGAGAGAGAGAGAGAGGGAGAGAGAGGGAGGGAGAGAGAGAGGGGCAGAGAGGAGAGAAGGAAGAGAGAGCCAGGGAGCCAGCCAGCGCCGAGAAAAGGAGAACACAAAGAGAAGGAAAAGTGGAGCAGGGGAGGGGATTTGGAGAGCGGAGGGGCTGAAGGGGAAGAAGAAAAGGAGAAGGAGGCAGAGGAGAAGAGAGAGAGAGGAGAGGGAAAGACAAAAGAAAGAGAAGGAGAGAGACGTGAAGCGGGGAGGGTTGAACGGAGGAGAGAGAGAGAGAGAGAGGGGAGGACTGGTTAGATCAAATGGCTTCGGAGGAGACGGCCGGGGGGAGCGCGGAAAGCCACCAAGAGCAAAACTGTTTGAGTTCCTCGTCCCACGGTGTGGTGAGTAGCCCCCCCTGTACTGTCATTGAGACACAGAGAGAGAGAGAGGCAGAGAGAGAGAGAGAGAGAGAGAGAGAGGGGAGAGAGAGAGAGACTGAGAGAGAGAGAGGAGAGAGAGAGAGAGGTGGAGAGAGAGAGAGAGAGGAGAGAGAGACTGAGAGAGAGAGAGGTGGAGAGCCGGGACACCCTGACCGCGTGTGTAGTGTATATACTGGTATGTGCGACTGCCTGAGCGTGGTGTGAGTAGTGTCTGTGAGACAGTGCGTGTGTATGTGTGTGTGTGTGTGTGTTTGTGAGACAGTGTGTGTGTGTCTGTGTGTGTGTGTGTGTGTGTGTGTGTGTGTGTGTGTGTGTGTGAGAGAGAGACACAGAGCCTCGGCGCAGCAGCAGTGGTCTATGTGTGAGAGAGATAGCTGGGAAAAAGCCGTCCATGTGAAGGTTATTTCCAGCTCCCGGATCCCACACTGTTTCTTTTTAAAGAAGAGAGGGAGGGGGGGAGAGAGAGAGAGGGAGGGAGAGAGAGAGAGAGGGAGGGGGGGAGAGAGAGAGAGGGAGGGAAGAGAGAGAGAGAGGGAGGGGGGGGAGACAGAGAGAGAGAGAGAGAGAAGGAGAGAGAGAGAGAAGGAGAGAGAGAGAGAGAGAGAGAGAGGGAGAGAGAGAGAGAGAAGAGAGAGAGAGAAGGAGAGAGAGAGAGAGAGAGAGAGAGAGAGAGGGAGAGAGAGAGAGAGAGAGAGGGAGAGGGACGTGGAGGGAAGGAACAGAAGGGGACGGGGGGGATACATATGTGTTTGTAAAACAAAAAGAGAGAGAAGGAGAGAGAAAGAGAGGAGAGAGAGAGAGAGAGAGAGAGAGAGAGAGAGAGAGAGAGAGAGAGAGAGAGAGAGAGAGAGAGAGAGAGAGAGAGGCGAAACAGCCGTCAACCCCCTGGCTATCGGGGGGCAGACAGAGAGACCATGCTTGGAGTCATGCTTGAAAAGCAACGGGGGAAATGACTAGTCCATTCAAAACACACACTCTCAGCAGTCTCAGTCCCAGGCTTAAGCACACTGACCATTTGAACATATATGGTCATGTGGCAACGTCTGAATGAGTGACTTCTATTGTAACTGGGGAGGAAGGGGTTGGCAAAATACTTGAAATGCAAAAATCATGATGCAATTTTGGTGATGCATGCTGCAAAAACAACCTCCAAGCTTTACATGCTGTTGGAGGTTAGGCACAAAAAATGTGACTCATGTATTCTATGCAGCAAGTTATAACCGGTGTAGGAATCGAGCTTTTATAATATCTTAGTAGTAGTCTTTGTTTTGGTAATGACAGGAGATGGGTAAAGTGTGTTGATTAACAGGAGTGCTGTGACTGTGTGTGAAGAGTTGAGGAGGAGGCGGTGTGAGGTGGTCTGTTCCCTTCCTTGTTTAGACACCTTGTTTAGTCTGTACTTAGTGTCGCACTTAACACCACTCCTGTTTCAAAACCAGGAGAATTCCACTTCCCAGCGATGACTAAAACGACCAATTAGACTGTTTGGCTAACCCTTAACAGACAAAGTTTGGTGTTGATTTTTCGACCCTTCCTTTCTAATCCGGAGGTAAAAAACCTCCCTGTCTAAACTCCCAAACCCCAGTATCTCCTACTAGTCAAAGAGCTCCAACATTTACATACACGTCCATCATGCTGTAATTGTATCGGGGCAGCAGGTACCGTTGGAGTACAGTATGAGAAGATTAAATGCATTTTACATGAGTGGGCATAGCCAGACAGGGCAGGGGAAGGGCTGTGTAAGGTGAACGCACCGCACAGACTTTAGGGGGGAAACAATGAAGCACAGGTGATTGATGAGCCCAGATCTGTGTGTCCTCTCAACAGACCAATTAACCTTGATGAGGCTGGAGCTGCTCCCAGACAAATATCTCCCCGCCTAGCTTCCCTTTCATGCCCTCCTTCTCCTCCTCTCTCTCTCTCTCTCTCTCTCTCTCTCTCTCTCTCTCTCTCTCTCTCTCTCTCTCTCTCTCTCTCTCTCTCTCTCTCTGTATCCCTCTCTCTCTCTCTCTGCCCCTCTCTCCTTCGCTCTCTCTCTCTCTCCCTCTCTCTCTCCCTCTCTCTCTCTCTCTCCTTCTCTCTCTCTCTCTCTCTCTCTCTCCACATGGGCCTGAGGTGGAATAGTAGCCAGGTTATTATAATCACTGCAACGCCTAGCTGCCCTCTCCTCCATTGTGTGTGTATTAGGCTCCAGAATAGAGAAATATTTAGCTGAATGGATGGATGTGTGGAGGGGGTCGTTTTAGGTTTGTTAGTTTGTGGTGAGGTTGTGACGTTTTCTTCCCAGTGTTTCACTTTCACGCCCCTGGTTTTAGGAAAAATAGCTTGACCATTGGAATGAATATTCACACCAGGGTAGGTAAAGCTAACATTATTCCCCTAGAGATACGACATCCAAAAGGCCAACCGACCACATTCCTTCACACACACACACACACATACGCACACACGCACACGTGCATACACACACACACACACACACACTGTTGCGCTGTTGTTGGTTTCTGAAGGTCGTGGTGTTCCAGGACTGTGTGTCAGTGGGGGAGAGGGCTCTGTTTGGGCCTGGTGGGTGGGCGGCCCTTGGGGACTGGAGTGTGTGTGGGTGTGGGTGTGTGTGTGTGTGTGTGTAGGTGTGTTTGTGTGTGTGTCTGTGTGTGTGTGTGTGTGTGGATGTGTGTGTGTGTGTGTGTGGATGTGTGTGTGTGGGTGTGTATGTGTGTGTGTGTGTGGGTGTGTGTGTGTGTCTGTGTGTGTCTGTACATGTGGGTGTGTGTGTGTGTGTCTGTGTGTGTGTCTGGGTTTCCGTTAACCGGCAATTGCCGGTCTTTGTCCGGTAAAATTTGGTGAAGTCCGACAAATTGAAAAGTCGTCGGACATATTGTCCGGTGAAAATAATTCCCTTTGAATACAATTCGCTAAAGCTGGCTGGGTGCGTTCGTAAACACGCTCTGGAAATCCGATCAGCACTCGCGGAACGCCTCTCGTCCAATCGAACGACTCGGTCGCTCTGTGACATCGAAGCCAGCGTGCGCTCCGGCGCTCTCAGAGCGTGTTTACGAACGCACCCCTAGAAGTTTCCAGCCAGCTAGCTGAAGCTGCTACACACACCAGAGCCATGGCGACCGAACGGCAAGTTAAACAACATACTATAAAAGTGACATTGTTTTACTCATTACTCATACGTTTGTTGTCATTCGGCGGTGCTAATAGTCGCTTTCTTTTTTAATTTATTTAATTTATTTTATTTTAGCAGTTTCCCCGAAAGTTAAGTGTTTGTTTTTATATCACTATTTGCACTTCTGGTTAGATGCTAAACTGCATTTTGTTGTCTGGTACTTGTACTCTGCAATGACAATAAAGTTGAATCTCACCTAATCTAATCTAATCTAATCTAAAATAATCTAAAATAATCCCATCACTATTACTCCCTATTTTCATCAGTGTTTCAATCCTTGAATCTGTGATGGAAATCAAGCAAAGCCACTTCAAGTCTCCCCACCACTGACAGCGCTGGGTGTGCCTTTCCTTACACTCTCGGTTATTCCCTGTGGATTTAAAAAAACGGTGTTTTGGTTTCTATAATGTGGTCTATTCTCAGTGTTGACGAGCAACTCAGGGGGCTTTGAGATGGCTAACAGCTAATTAAAGGAGTAATTCCACTCAAAAGGGTAGAAGTAAGCTGACTGTCTGTCTGTCTGTCTGTCTGTCTATCTGTCTGTCTGCCTGCCTGTCTGTCTGTCTGTCTGTCTGTCTGTCTGTCTCTCTGTCAGTGTGCTGGACTACCTATGACTTCCATGGTACCTGGGAACGCGTTGTCGGAGAGAAACGCCCTCTGTACAAAGGACCTACTGACCAAAATCCCTGTTCCCCGTAGCCTACATGCTTGCACTGTTACTGTTCAATAAAATGTTATACATCTAGACATTGTGGTATTTCTTTATATACGTATCCCAGACTGCCTATCAATTGTTTCTCAATAAACAGTTATGTTCTTCCCATTGTCATACTCCCGAGCTAAACGAAATGCCTTCCCAACCAGCGAGACTTATAGAAATGACGTTGTTTTATTGATAAAAAAAAAAAAAGGGTAAAACTGTAAAGAGAAAATAGAAAACTCACATTAATCCCAAACAATTTAACAAACTTCAGTTAACGTAATGTGGAGTCCGTTCATTGATCGATGCTGTCTGTTCAGTTCCCAGTGAGGCGCCCGTTCAGCGCTGGACCCGTTCAGCGCTGGATTTGACGCATGGCATAGCGCGCATGCGTCAAATCATGTTATATTATTATATATTATATAGCTCGCATCTAATCGTATCGGATGAGAAATAGACATTAAATGGCATATATAGGACGCTACACAACAGTAATCACCGCGACAAACATTAGATTTGGAGGAAAAAAATATATGATTTTGGAAAAAAAAAAAAATATTATATTTTAATATGATGACCGGAATATATCACGTTTGTCCGGTAAATCGAATTCTTCCCGGACACGATGTCCGACGGCAAATTTTTCTAACGGAAACCCTGGTGTGTGTGTGTGTTTATGTGTGTTAGTGTGTGCGTGCGTGCGTGTATCTATGTGTGTGTGTGTGTGTGTGTCTCTGTGTGTGTGTGTGTGTCTCTCCTCCTATAGTGTGCATGTAGGGGATGTGGAGGTCAGGACACAGAGGACCAGTGTCTGGGGGGATAAGGGCCTGCAGCGCTGTGTGTGGGAGACACCGACTAACCCAAGTGTGTTTATCTGTGTGTGTGTGTGTGTGTGTGTGTCTGTGTGTGTGTGTGTGTGTGTGTGTGTTCCACCATGAACTCTGCCCTCCCCTCCTTGAAATTCCATCGCGCAGCTTCTCAAACATAACCGCTTGACCCCCAACAATCACCCCCAACATCGATGGTGCATCCATGTCACGTTCCGGGCCTGGGAGATGGTTATCTATCTGTAGCAGTGTGTGGGTTAACTCTGGCCCTGTGTAAGTCCTCCCTGAACCCTCTCTCCTCAGATATCCATCCGCACGGGCAGATTCGATTCCTGCCCAGTTGGCAGTTGGGAGTTGGTAGTTCTGTTAGAGAATAAGAATGGTAGAGTAGAGAGTCCGTTTAGCATGTTTTGTTCGGGGTGGATGTTGGCATAACAGGCAACAGTGGGTGGCAATGAGAAAGAGTGTCAGAATCAGAATCAGATAAAAGAAGGAAAAATACTGGGAAGACAGCCTTATTCAGAGCCGCCATCTTGGATAATAACAACCCCCCATGGCTTCTCCTTCTTGGCGTATCTATATGCAGTACTTTGGTATGTCAGTTTATTGTTGTTAGCCACACACGCTAGCATTAGCATTAGCATTCCTCTATGACTTCCGGTCAGAGTCCCCTGGGTGGCCCGGACGTTGTGGTCTGGTCTGGTCTCAGGACCCCGTCCAGGGGGGGGGGGTTCGCAACCTCCACTCACAGATAGGAAGTGGTCAGTGGAGGACAGGGGAGGACAGGGGGGGACAGAGGAGGACAGTGGAGGACAGGGGAGGACAGGGGAGGACAGTGGAGGACAGGGGAGGACAGGGGGGGACAGGGGGGGACAGAGGAGGACAGGAGAGGACAGTAGAGGACAGGGGGGGACAGTGGATGGCAGGGGAGGACAGAGGAGGACAGGGAAGGACAGGGGAGGGGGATGAGGCATGGCCTCTCCAAGGTAACCAGAGTGTTCCGCCAACAGCAGCAGCAGCAGCTTGGCCCAACAGGTTCCTAGCTGCGCTCTGTCTCTCTGTCTTTCTGTCTCTCTGTCTGCCCGGCACACAGCTGTCCCTGCCCGCCCGCCCCCCCTCCGCCCTCCTGCCCCCCACCCCCACCCAGCCAGGAGAGTGACAGCACCGCCTGGGTCAGGGAACATGGCTCTACGTAGCAGAGCTATGAGCCTCCTCACTGACTGACTAGTCAGGCTCCATTTTAAAGGGCACATTCAAACATATTCAAACCTCTAGGTTTGTGCCTTATGGCAGTGTGTCGTGGTATTTCATTGGATTTCAGTGCTGTTTCTACTGTATGAAGTACACACACACACACACACACACTACTGTACGAACATGATTTTATTTACAGAATGATACTGTATTGGTATGTGCAGATGTTGTTGATAAACAACCTGTGTGTGTGTGTGTGTGTATGTCTGTGTGTGTGTGTCTGTGTGTGTGTGTGTGTTTGGTGCGACTGTGTGTGTGTGTGTGTTTGGTACGAGTGTGTGGGTGTGTGTGTGTGTGTGTGTGTGTGTGTATTTGTGTGCGAGTGTGTGTGTGTGTGTGTGTGTGTGTGTTTGTCTTTGGCCAGTTGGTCTAAAGAGCATGTTTGATCTTCCAGTGTGTGCTCGGTAGGTAGTGAGCCATTACTATGCAGGCACCGTACGTAAAAACGCCTGTTTGGATGTGGATCATGTTATTATAGGTGCATATGCATCAGCCCCCCGAGTCCAATACACTGCATTTAAAAACCCGCTTCTCTGTGTGTGTGTGTGTGTGTGTGTGTGTGTGTGTGTGTGTGTGTGTGTGTGTTTGTGTGTGTGTGTGTGTGTGTGTGTGCTTCAATGTCAGTGAGCAGCTCAAATGCCGGGAAGAGGTGGGTGATGATATTTGTCACAATACACCTCACATTTCTTCGTGCCTCCTGCTACTCACTATAAAGGTGTTTTCCACACAGGAGTTAGTCAGTCAGTAGCGTGGGTTACAATTGTCCCTCCATTCCTCCAGTTCTGTTGAGGTGCCACATTTCACAGTCACAATAGCTCTTTAAGGTGGCAAAGCTTCCTGCGGGAAGCTGAAAAGAAAGAGAGAGAACGGGGCTTTTTAAACCGCCAAGGCCATTTTGTAATGGTAATTGTGTGAAGCCAAATTGTAAAGCCACTCAGATATCAGCCCTGAATGAGAAATCATTAGGTTGGGTTGGTTTAAGAATAGGTGTGTTTCAACCTGGCTTGGCGAAAGCAGAATTAATTAATCCTCTCTCACACCACATCTTTTTTTTTATTTATAATAAAACTATTTCATCCACACACGTACAAGCAATCCGTTCTTTGAGGTGAGACACAGAATATTTCGAGCGTAACGTTAACGTTAAGCATTTTTTTTCACACTTCATTGCTGTACTGAATGATATCGTACCACACTCATAATGCTACACAACGGCACACGTTCAGAGAAAGAGAGAGAGAAAGGCTCTGCGGAAAGGAAACATTTCGCCTCCTCGAAAAGTAATGATTTACTTTCTAATCTTTTACTGACCACTGATGCTGGAGTAACAGTCGTTCCTTCTCTCTCTCTATGGTGCTGGTTGTCACGCTGCTACGCTGCTAATCGTAGGTGAGCTCACTCCTCCTCTTTTGGGGGGGTAGAGGCCCCTTTTGATAACCCCCCCCCCCTCCGCAGTCAGAGAGCTACCTCCCTCCCTCAGGCGTGGAGCTCCGTGGCCTGGCTGGGTGGCAGCTGTTCTCACGAGAGTGACGACCACAGGTGTGAGGCCCCCCAGCTGTTCACAGGCGTCGCTGGCTTGTCTCTGGGGGGGGGTCTCTGGGGTGGGGGCCGGGTCTCTGGGGTGGGGGCTGGGTCTCTGGTTGGTAGGGTGGGGGGGGGGGGCGGCGTGACACAGTGGCAGCAGGCACACTGCTTGATCTGTTCCGGGTCAGTTAACAGTTGAACATTTGTCTTCAGTTTGTACTGTGGCGAATGCCTCGACAGGTGTGTGCGGGTGTGTGTGTGTGTGTGTGCGTTTGTGTGTGTATGTAAGTGAGAGGATGTGCGTCATGCATGTGTGATGCATGCATGTGTGATGTGTGTGTGTGTGTGTGTGTGTGTGTGTCTGTGTTTAT
>NC_137683.1:27310042-27322542 GCF_963989245.1 Nansenia antarctica | reverse complement strand
ACTAAGATGTTTTGCTTCGATGTTGCTAACCGGAGGTCTTACATTCCCTAACGATCGTCCTTTTATTCTTTATTAACTACTTGATAATTGTCATATTATTCATTGTGTTGCCATAGAGATCTGAAGCACTCAAATTTTGTCACATTTTCTGAAGGACAGAAGGGAGAGGGGGGGATAAGAGAAGAATGGTTTCACATGAAACGGCTAAAAGCTTTATTCTGAGAGAGAGAATGAGAGAGAGAGAGAGAGAGAGAGAGAGAGAGAGAGAGAGAGAGAGAGAGAGAGAGAGAGAGAGAGAGAGAGAGAGAGAGAGAGAGAGGGAGAGGAAGAGAGGGGGGATGAATGCTGTTTAAAACATAGTTTCAAATGAGTGGATGTGGACTTGTCTCTCTGACAGGCTGGTACACAAAAGCCCAGAGCCGTCGAAGTGTCGTAGACTCACGATTACAGACCCAGACAGGAGACCCAAAAGTGCAATCTAGAAGCATCTTGAACCAAACTGGCGCGCCCCAGTTTATGATGTGCATGTACAACCACCACGGTAAGTAATCCCTCAGGTCTCTGAAACAAACAAACGATGTCCACAGCACCACAACAGAAAACCACTTGGCATTCATAAATGGAAATATGTGTGCATATACTTTCCATATTATATTTTCCGTCCCGAAAGAGTTTGGGGTGGGGTCACCAGTCTGTGGAAAGGTCACGGACGGCTAACCGCGCCTCCTCATTGGTTGGGAGGAAAGACGGATTCGGAATGGTGCGTTGTCATTGGTTGCCGCTGTACAATGTACGTACGCGGTGGTTCAGTAAAGAGAAGGGCTGGCTCCCGGTCGTGCTGCAGCGGGTCTGGTCATTCAGATGCATGAGTCATGGTGTGCGTGTGCATGAGGTGTGTGACAATTTGACACCTTGGAGCTTGGATGCCACCGGTCCTCCCTGCACTCTCCAGGTGGCGCAGCATACGGCTGCCTGCCTCTGCTGGATACACACACACACACACAGAGCCGCACACACACACACACACACACACACACACACACACACACACACTGGATACACACAGAGACGCATAGGCACACACACACGCGTGCGTGCAGACACACACACACACACACACACACACACACTGGATACACACACACACACACACACACACACTGGATACACACACACGCACACACACACACACACACACTGGGTACACACACACACACGCGTGCGCACACACACACAGACGCATAGGCACACACACACACACACACGTGCAGACACACACACACTGGATACACACACGCGCGTGCTCACACACACACACACACACACACAGAGCACACACACACACACACACACGCACAGACACACACACACACACACACACACACACACACACACACACACAGCTGGGACGCCGGGGTGCTGGATGTGGCCCAGCATTTTAGCAGATGGCCTGGGTGCTACGCTATCAGTCACCATAGTAACATGCTCTCTTTCCCTTCTTTCTCTCTGTCTTTCTCTCCCGCTCCGTAGCGCCAAGAGAAGGAAAATGGCAGACAAGATTCTTCCACAGAGGGTAAGCCTGCATGCATACACTATTCATGGTTTTTCTTCCCCATTACTTGTACTGTATGTACGTGTGTGTCTGTGTGTGGTGTGTGTGGTGTGGTGTGTGTGATTATCCATTGTCTGTTGGAATATAAGATGTTGTTTTGATCTCAGGGGTTGTGGCGGGTGGAGGCGGAGGGGTTCAGACAGATGATGATGATGTGTTATTTACAAACGGAGCGAAAAGGCGATGCGCGGCGTGATCTGAGGGGGTTTCAGGCGGTGAGGGCCGTTGGTTGGAAGAAGGTTTCATCTTTTTCTCTTCTCAAACGGAATAGTAAAATACGACCGGTCCGCCAAAAAACAAACCCAGATCAGAACGACTGCCCGTCTAGAATCTAGATTCTCGAGGAGGCGGTTTGAGCGTCGAGCGAATTTTACTCCAGGTGAGGGTGGGGTCGACCCAGCAGGGGGTGTCGAAGCTGTGTGACTGCGCCACAGTCTCAGCTCCCTCCCGCCACCCCTGCCCACCCCACCCCGCCTTACCCTGGTCAGACCGCTGCCGTCGTGTTCTCCATTGATTGTGTTGAAAAGTGAACCGGTCTCTGAACCGGTCAGTGGGCGTCTGGGTCTCTGCTTCTTATCCGGTAACACGACTCAGACATGGAGAGATAGCGCAAGGCGCCACAGCCGCACACACACACACACACACACACGCGCACACACACACACACACACACAAAGGCACACAGACACACGCACACACACACACACATGCACACATATGCACACACACACACACAAACACACACACACACACACGCACACACACACACGCTCACACACACACACACACACAAACACACGCACACACACACACGCTCACACACACACACACACACACACACACACACACACACACACTAATGATTCAGGGACAGGGAATGTCCGCTGCAGTCTGTCTAGAGTGCACCTCAGCCTGCTGACAGAGATGCAGATAGGGACAAACGAGAGAGGGAACAATGAAGAAAGAGAACGAGAGAAAGAAAGAAAGAGAGAGACAAGGAGAGAGGCAGAAGGGGAGGGAGGGAGGGAGGGAGAGGGGTGGGAACTGGGAAGGAAAGAGAGAAAGACGAGAGGGTGGGAGAGAGAGAGAGAGAGAGAGAAGGAAGGAAGGAGAGAGGGAGGGAGGGGTATTGCGGTGTGAGAATCTGGCAGAATCTGGTGTGTGTCCAGGTTGGTAAGCAGCCCATGGCTTGGCAGTCTGCAGACCCCCCTCCATTTGGTGATCAGTGTGATAATGGCCCAGGGCTAGTTGGCTGCAGCCTGCTCATCAACAGCGCTAGGCTGGTCTGGGCTGTACCAGTTAATGAATAGGGCTGGGGCGGTTCCAGACGCTGTCCTGGTGGGCGCTAATGCCCTCTGTTACCTCGGTTTGGTATTGTCACGGCTGTGTTGTTCTTGTCCGTCCCCCCCCCCGGCTTTATCGTATTGGTACATCCCATATCCCTAGATTCTATATGGGGTCGTAGCATAACAGGTATACTACTGTATGGTCTATAGGGAAGGGCAAAAGGATTTTTTGTGAAAAATGTTTTGTTCCAAGTCATCGCGAAAACCAGGCATGCTTTGCTTTGCTCACCTAATCTCCCATTTGAGCTCTTTCCCCCCCCCCCCCCCCATTAACTGTGGTGGAGCATCTTAAGGGAGGATTTGAGGGAGGACAAAAGCAATAAGCAGTATTACTTTGTCTGTGATATAGTCCGTGGTCGAACAGAAGGAGTTTATTGTCCCTCAACCCCCCCCCTCTCCTCCCCTGTTCAGATCCGTGAGCTGGTCCCAGAATCCCAGGCTTACATGGACCTGCTGGCCTTCGAGCGCAAACTGGACCAGACCATCATGCGCAAACGGGTGGACATCCAGGAGGCCCTAAAGAGACCCATGAAGGTAGCAGATATCAGACCATAGTCTCTGAACAATGAGACTAAAAAACACCTTTGTATGTTCTCTCAAGCTTCTAAAATGTTATTGGCTATTCGAACTGAAGAGCTCTCTAGGTAGCCAAACGTTTCCAAACGTTAGTGTGAATTTTGTTCTGTGTTTTACGTAAATCAAGTCGAACAGTCTAGTACCCAACACCTATGTGTAAAAAGTCCCCTGTGGTTTTAACAGTGTGTGTGTGTGTGTGTGTGTGTGTTTTGTGTCGACAGCAAAAGCGTAAACTAAGGCTGTACATCTCCAACACCTTCAACCCGGCCAAGCCCGACGCGGACGACTCGGATGGCAGCATTGCATCATGGGAGCTGCGGGTAGAAGGGAAGCTGCTGGATGATGTGAGACTTCCTCTTCCTCCCCCTGACCCAAAACAAAAAAAAACACTTGTTGATAACCATTCTGTCCTGCCTTTGTGTATGCTTATGTTTTTATGACACAGACTCCTCCAGAAGAATTCTGTCTTTGTTAACTCTCCTCTTTGTAGTTTTTTGGGTTTTCCATCGCATTGTTATTTCACCGAGTTAGTGTTTTTTCCTCTCTCGAACATTCAGCATTTTTCAGAGAGATCAGCAGTTGAACGTTGCGTGGGTTGAAATGACTCTCCCGACCGCTGTGAAATACCTTTCTCAAAGCCGAGATCATGCCGTACCCCGCAAACCGAGAAGGAAAATTGTGTAGCCCTTTGATCCGGGAGCTGTTCTGTGGTGCGTTCGCCCCACAGTCATGTACGGTAGTGATGCATAGTTCTAACACATGTGTCGGGGTTGGCCCACTTCAGACGAGAAACCAAATTGTTTGTTTGGTCTGGACTTAGAAGGAATGATCGATGTTTCGCTGAATGTTTGCACAGATTATGGCTTAGGCAGGGAAAAGCAAGATGGCCGTAGATTGGTTTTGCAGAGTAAGCTCTGTAAGCTTTGACTTCAAACGGGGCTAATGTTGTCATCGTTCAGAGGCAGGGCTGCCATTTCACAGTGGTTTTGAGCCATTTGTGGGTTTCAGAGCCCACACATATTTCTTTCTGGTTCTTTCTGGTTGAGCTTTTAGCAGGAAGTGGACCCAGCGAGAATGTCCTGTTTTCACATTGTATGTTGGCCTCGTTTTAAAAAGCTGTGGTACAGTCACCTAAATAGACTGGCAACTCTGCAGCCTAGACATGGTGCCAGCCATAGCCCATGGCAACCACAATGTATTAGGGTAACAGTGTGTGTGTGTGTGTGTGCGTGTGTGTGTGTGTGTGTGTGTGTGTGTGTGTCAGGGTTCCCGCGCTGGTCTAAAAAAGCCGTAAAGTGTAAAATCCAGCAAACCGGTTTATAAGGCCAAAAAGGTATTTAATTTCAGTTATCCGGTAAAAAAAATGAGGTGCTAGGTCTTAAAAATGAGATTCTGCAAGGAAATCAGTCCGACCACATCTATTTACGCAGAAATTAACCAAGCTGGAACCCAAAAAATGCCAATTCGCTTCCTTTTTTGTCTGTATGGCAGTGAAATCCCTAATTTCATCACCTCGAGGATGACAAAAAGCTATCATATGGTGTCGTGAATAGGTCTAAAATTCTATTCAAAGAGGTAAAAAAAAAAAAGTTAATTTGACTTGTTGAAACTTGTAGGAACCCTGGTGTGTGTGTGTGTGTGTGTGTGTGCGAGCGTGTGTGTGTGCGCGTGTGTGCGTGCGTGCGTGTGTGTGTGTGTGTGTGGTTTTGCCTATAACCAAAAAGTATCTACAGTCTCTATGCCATACTAACACACCGTCTCTCTCTCTCTCTCGCTCCACAGCCAGGGAAGCTGAAGAGGAAATTCTCCTCGTTCTTTAAGAGCCTGGTGATCGAGCTGGACAAAGACCTGTACGGTCCCGACAACCACCTGGTGGAGGTAAGTCCAACCGCTCTGATGACCACTGACCCCCCCATACCCCCCAGCACCCTCTCTCCCCTCTGTGTCTCACTGTGTGTCTACCACCATGTCCCCTCCTGTACCCATGTCTGTCTGTGTCCCACCATCAGTCTCATCCTGGTCTGCTCAGCTGGGTGTTTAGAGCCTAGGGGGTTAGCGAACGGAGACTTGGGTTTGCTTCCTAAAGCAACTCAAAGTATTTCCTTCAGGACAAAGACAAAGTCGTGTGGTTTTAATAACACCAAACGAACGGTTGCTGTTTAGATACAATCATTTTGGATAATGAAATAAGCTATTTAGGCCTAATGAATTATCAGCTTTTGAAAGAACTGATACTGATTATTAATGCTAATGCTGTTAGTCAGTTAGCAGGCACGCACGCACGCACACACGCACACAGACACAGACACAGACACAGACACACACACAGACACAGACACACGCACACACACACACACACACACACACACACACACACACACACACACACACACACACACACACACACACACACACACACCACACACACACTTAGAGCAAGCCTGTTCCTGAGGGGTTGAGGTACACAGCCAAGGCCCATATGGTTTCTTATCCTGTCGGAGGCTGTAGTCTTACTTACTTTGCTAGTTGTACAATGGTACAGGCGGATTGCTGGTACCTGCTGGTGTGACTGAAGGAACTCTAATGTCTTGTGCACAGTAAAAAAAAAACATACCAAGATTCTTTAGCTAAAAGGTAAAAGCATGGGTGTTTTTGAGAGAGAAATCATTCGTATTTCACTCTGGAATCCCGTTTCCATTGAATTACACTCCTGTAGTTTGTGACATGACAAAAATGCACTCACAAAAACGCTCCCTTTTGTCGAAGGAAGATTACTTCTCAAGGTGTTCCTTCTTTAGAATGTCTTCGCAGGGAAGGGTAGCCGAGCCCCGGAGCTTTTGCTTTGAATGAGCCTGCCCATTTAGACGGAATGTCTAAATGTCACTCTTACCTTGAAATACCTCACAGTCATGAATACATCTTTTATCTCCCCTCACTATCGAATTCGTTAGTAGTGGAAGAAAACTTACAACAAGAAAAAATATTTAACTCCAAAAACAAAACAAAAACAAAACATTTCATGCGTCCCCCACTAGCCAGGTCATCCCCCGGTGTTGCATGCTAAGTGGCTATGATACACTGAACAGCAGGGAGACTTTAAGTGTTTTTCTTTTCAGCTGCTGACCAGTAAAGCGAAGGTAAGATGACAGAACTCAAATAACATTTCCACTTTAGATAAGATTTACCAGGGAGGGTTTGACATCTAGATAACAGAGGAGAGATTAAATTAATACTTTTATTAGTAGTAGACTGCATTGGCTAAATCGTCTTTTTTATTTGAGTAGTACGGTACAGTGCAGTCTCAACTTGATAAGCCATGCTCTTGTTAGTTTGCAAAACTATGCTCTCTGCTGATTTTGTGATTTCTAATTTAAAAACAATTAAATCATTTTAATATGTATTTGAATGCCAACTGCCAATTATTGAGTTAGCGACTCGAACAAAAAAACTAAACAAAAAATGCTCAACCCTCTGCTGTCTTGGTAGTCCACTCAGTACCTTACCCACACCATGCATGGTCTATTCTTTTTACAGCGATTCAGCCTTCCAAAAGACAACAAACTCTATGGGTCGAGAGCAGGGCTGCTCGTTGAAAGTGTACACATTTGGTTTTGTATTCTTTTTTTGTCTTTGTGTGCACGTTTGTACATTATATCAGAGTGTACTACTACTACTGATGGTCAGTGACTAGGGCTCTGTCGGTTGTGTTCAAGGTCAGGTGTTTGTCTCTGTGTCTCCCCTCCCCCCCCGCCAGTGGCACCGCACCCCCACCACCCAGGAGACGGACGGTTTCCAGGTGAAGAGGCCCGGGGACGTGAGCGTGCGCTGCACACTGCTGCTGATGCTGGACTACCAGGTGAGGGAGGGAGGGCGCCACTAGGGGGCGATATATATACGGAAAAACTGACCCCCAAAACTTGGAAACTTGGAAAAGACACCAAATATGGTGGAAAGATAATACATAGACCCTCCGATATTAACACCGTTTTACCCAGATCATGGCGTCACTCTAAAACGTCGTTTGACCTCTTTTGACCTTGAAAAAAGTATGATCACAGTAAAGCAGGTGTCAGCCAGCAGTAATCGTTGCATTTATGTGTGTGTGTGTGTGTGTGGGGGGGGGGGTAGACAAAGGCTAGACTGGGGCTATAAGTGGGACCTCTCTCTCTCTCCCCAGCCCCCCCAGTTTAAGACCTCTCTCTCTCTCTCTCCCCCAGTTTAAGACCTCTCTCTCTCTCCCCAGCCCCCCCAGTTTAAGACCTCTCTCTCTCTCTCTCCCCAGCCCCCCCAGTTTAAGACCTCTCTCTCTCTCTCTCCCCAGCCCCCCCAGTTTAAGACCTCTCTCTCTCTCTCCCCCAATTTAAGACCTCTCTCTCTCTCTCTCCCCCAGTTTAAGACCTCTCTCTCTCTCTCTCCCCCAGTTTAAGACCTCTCTCTCTCTCTCCCCCCCAGTTTAAGACCTCTCTCTCTCTCTCTCCCCCAGTTTAAGACCTCTCTCTCTCTCTCTCTCCCCCAGTTTAAGACCTCTCTCTCTCTCCCCCAGTTTAAGACCTCTCTCTCTCTCTCTCTCCCCCAGTTTAAGACCTCTCTCTCTCTCTCCCCCAGTTTAAGACCTCTCTCTCTCTCTCTCTCCCCCAGTTTAAGACCTCTCTCTCTCTCTCTCTCTCTCTCTCCCAGTTTAAGACCTCTCTCTCTCTCTCTCCCCCAGTTTAAGACCTCTCTCTCTCTCTCTCCCCAGTTTAAGACCTCTCTCTCTCTCTCTCCCCTCCAGTTTAAGACCTCTCTCTCTCTCTCTCTCTCCCCCAGTTTAAGACCTCTCTCTCTCTCTCTCCCCAGTTTAAGACCTCTCTCTCTCTCTCTCCCCAGTTTAAGACCTCTCTCTCTCTCTCCCCCAGTTTAAGACCTCTCTCTCTCTCTCTCCCCCAGTTTAAGACCTCTCTCTCTCTCTCCCCCAGTTTAAGACCTCTCTCTCTCTCTCTCCCCCAGTTTAAGACCCCTCTCTCTCTCTCTCTCCCCCAGTTTAAGACCTCTCTCTCTCTCTCTCCCCCCCAGTTTAAGACCTCTCTCTCTCCCCCAGTTTAAGATCTCTCTCTCTCTCTCCCCCAGTTTAAGACCTCTCTCTCTCTCTCTCCTCCCCAGTTTAAGACCTCTCTCTCTCTCTCCCCCCAGCCCCCCCAGTTTAAGACCTCTCTCTCTCTCTCTCCCCAGCCCCCCCAGTTTAAGACCTCTCTCTCTCTCTCCCCCAATTTAAGACCTCTCTCTCTCTCTCCCCCAGTTTAAGACCTCTCTCTCTCTCTCTCTCTCCCCCAGTTTAAGACCTCTCTCTCTCTCTCTCTCCCCCCCAGTTTAAGACCTCTCTCTCTCTCTCTCTCCCCCAGTTTAAGACCTCTCTCTCTCTCTCTCTCCCCCAGTTTAAGACCTCTCTCTCTCTCTCTCTCTTTCTCCCCCAGTTTAAGACCTCTCTCTCTCTCTCTCTCTTTCTCCCCCAGTTTAAGACCTCTCTCTCTCTCTCTCCCCCAGTTTAAGACCTCTCTCTCTCTCTCTCCCCCAGTTTAAGACCTCTCTCTCTCTCTCTCTCCCCCAGTTTAAGACCTCTCTCTCTCTCTCTCTCTCTCTCTCTCTCTCCCAGTTTAAGACCTCTCTCTCTCTCTCTCCCCCAGTTTAAGACCTCTCTCTCTCTCTCTCCCCAGTTTAAGACCTCTCTCTCTCTCTCTCTCCCCCAGTTTAAGACCTCTCTCTCTCTCTCCCCAGTTTAAGACCTCTCTCTCTCTCTCTCCCCAGTTTAAGACCTCTCTCTCTCTCTCCCCCAGTTTAAGACCTCTCTCTCTCTCTCTCCCCCAGTTTAAGACCTCTCTCCCCCAGTTTAAGACCTCTCTCTCTCTCTCTCCCCCAGTTTAAGACCTCTCTCTCTCTCTCTCTCTCCCCCAGTTTAAGACCTCTCTCTCTCTCTCTCCCCCCCAGTTTAAGACCTCTCTCTCTCCCCCAGTTTAAGATCTCTCTCTCTCTCTCCCCCAGTTTAAGACCTCTCTCTCTCTCTCCCCTCCCCCAGTTTAAGACCTCTCTCTCTCTCTCCCAGTTTAAGACCTCTCTCTCTCTCTCTCTCCCCCAGTTTAAGACCTCTCTCTCTCTCTCTCCCCAGCCCCCCCAGTTCAAGCTGGACCCCCGCCTGGCCCGGCTGCTGGGCATTCACACCCAGACGCGCTCCTGCATCATCCAGGCCCTGTGGCAGTACGTCAAGACCAACAAGCTGCAGGACTCCCACGACAAGGAGTACATCAACTGTGACAAGTACTTCCAGCAGGTAGACACCCCTCTATTACCCCCTACCCCCCACTCCTCTATAGAATGTACAGTAGGTAGAATACACTCCTCTATAGAATGTACAGTAGGTAGAATACACTCCTCTATAGAATGTACAGTAGGTAGACTACAGTCCTCTATAGAATGTACAGTAGGTAGAATACACCCCTCTATAGAATGTACAGTAGGTAGACTACACTCCTCTATAGAATGTACAGTAGGTAGAATACACTCCTCTATAGAATGTACAGTAGGTAGAATACACTCCTCTATAGAATGTACGGTAGGTAGAATACACTCCTCTATAGAATGTACAGTAGGTAGAATACACTCCTCTATAGAATGTACAGTAGGTAGAATACACTCCTCTATAGAATGTACAGTAGGTAGAATACACTCCTCTATAGAATGTACAGTAGGTAGAATACACTCCTCTATAGAATGTACAGTAGGTAGAATACACTCCTCTATAGAATGTACAGTAGGTAGAATACACTCCTCTATAGAATGTACAGTAGGTAGAATACACTCCTCTATAGAATGTACAGTAGGTAGAATACACTCCTCTATAGAATGTACAGTAGGTAGAATACACTCCTTTATAGAATGTACAGTAGGTAGAATACACTCCTCTATAGAATGTACAGTAGGTAGAATACACTCCTCTATAGAATGTACAGTAGGTAGAATACACTCCTCTATAGAATGTACAGTGGGTAGAATACAGTCCTCTATAGAATGTACAGTAGGTAGAATACAGTCCTCTATAGAATGTACAGTAGGTAGAATACACTCCTCTATAGAATGTACAGTAGGTAGAATACACTCCTCTATAGAATGTACAGTAGGTAGAATACAGTCCTCTAGTATTTCCACTCTACTAGCACGTCAACCTGTCCTTGAAGCTGAAGATAACGATAACGCCACATTTGAAAAGCCCCTTTCACAACCTCAAGGATATAGGAAACACTGTGCTGCACACCGCCGCCAAACACTGTCAGATCCTAAGCTGCTGCTTCTTTAGTGTCACTTTCATCTGGGAGATTGAGCCTTCTGTATTGTAATGTACAGTAGCCCTGCTGGTGTATTCTTAGCTCTTCACCCTCCCCCTCCCTCTCAGATCTTCGACTGCCCGCGTCTGAAGTTCTCTGAGATACCTCAGCGCCTCACCAACCTCCTGCTGCCCCCCGACCCCATCGTCATCAACCACGTCATCAGGTGAGCGCCATGGCCAGGAGCACCAGAGCACCAGGGCCCAGGGGGTCAAACAGGAGGCTGTGTCTCAGGAGGTAGAGCCGGTGTCTAATGATCGCAAGGTCGGCAGATCGGCGGTTCGAGCCCCGGCTGGCCACATGTCGAAGTGTCCTTGGGCAAGAAACTGAACACCAAATTGCTCCCAATGAGCGGGCCGGCGCCTTGCATGCTAGCTTGCCGCCATTGGTGTGTGAATGGGTGAATGAGAGGCCTTGTAAAGTGCTTTGGAATAAGGCGCTATATAAGTCAGTCCATTTACCATCAAAGCCTCTAATCTGGATCAGAATTATCCTGATTTCTAGGTCGCTAACCAGGATCAGATCGAGCTGGCTGATTTCCCCCCTATACGACTCGAAATCAGACAGATAGACCTGATATCCTGGATAGCAACAAAAAAGAATCAGGATCATTCTGATTCAGATTAAAAGTGTTGTGAACAACTGCGCCCTGGGAATCTCTGCGTGTGAATTTGAAATCAAACGATTCACACACAAGCATATTATATACTTAAAATAATATATTCTAAAACATGGTCAGGTCTCTCTACATTTGCTGAAAAATCAAGAATAATCCACATCGATGGCATGGCTCTTATGTTAACGAATGAATGGCTTTATTCAACGGGGGGGGGGGGCAAATTAATCAATTGAAACGTTTCCACCAAAAAGCCTCTCTCGTCTCACCTCTCCGTCCCCTCCACCTCTCCGCCTCTCCACAGCGTCGACCCCAACGACCAGAAGAAGACGGCGTGCTACGACATCGACGTGGAGGTGGAGGACCCTCTGAAGAGCCAGATGAGCAGCTTCCTGCTCTCCACGGCCAACCAGCAGGAAATCGCATCACTTGACAACAAGGTGAGAGAGACGCCCAGCCCGTCCTGTTGTAACGACCTCAGAGGTGCTCTGCAGGGGAACACGGAGGTGTTGTGGCTTCCTGTGTGAAACGCCAAACGCCTCTTTTCACACCTCCACTGCAGTCTCTTCTGTCTTCCTGTCGTAGTCGTTTTGAACGACTCGTTCGTCTTTCTCTGCGGTGAAACGGTGTGAACTTACTCATACTTACTCATACCGTACTTACTCATACTACCTCAAACTTTTCACGTTTTTCAACGATCACAGGTGTCAAAGGAAAGTTCACAAACACACAACTCGGTGAAACGGCATGAACTTACTCATACTTTTTTTTCCACTCATACTTACTCAAAGTTTTCACCTTTTTCAATTTCTCGTTGGAATGTTTCGCCGAGTTTTGTGTTTGTGTGCTCTCCTTTGACACCTGTGATCGTTAGAGTGCAAAATAACAGCATCCGCACACTCAAACACTGTGCAAAATAACAGCATCCGCACACTCAAACACTGTGCAAAAAAAAGGTAGTTTATTGCGAGCTTTCAGTCATAGACCTTCTTCAGGCA
>NC_137683.1:27222542-27305042 GCF_963989245.1 Nansenia antarctica | reverse complement strand
CTGACAATGAACAATCGAACAACTGTGATTCAGTTGGTCACAGCTTGATAAAGCTCCGCTAACTGTAGAAAACTGAAGAAGGGTTAATATGAAGACGTTTTTTAAGGAGAGATTATGTGAATGTAAATATGTTTTTTTCCCTTGAGGGAGAGCAACTGTACAGCATACGACCTGTCTGTCTGTTTGTTTGTTTGTTTGTTTGTGTGTGTGTGTGTGTGTGTGTTTGTTTAAGGAAGGGGCCAGGGTGGGATGGAGGAGTCCATAGGTAGGACAAGGATGTTAGTGTCCCTCTGTGTATTTTTGGGGAGGTGTGTGTCTGTGTGTGTGTGTGTTTGGGTTATTTTAGGTCCATCTTGTTGTCTTTTGGGGCCGGAACTGAGTGCTGTGAGTGAGATGTGTGATCCACTTCTTTAATTGCCCATCTCTTACTGTGCTTACAACTCAGTTCTGTGTTCCTTCTAGTTTTTAGCCTTTTTATGGCACCTGTGTGTATTATTGTCAGGTGTGAAGAGCCTGCTCACAAAGTCAGCTTCTAATCTGAAGTAAGTCACTACTGTCCCATCTGTACTGTTCATTCACATCAAGTGCATTCTTGTAACGCAAACTGTCGAGATTCTTGTCAACCCTACTAGGTGAGATCCTAGCTCGAGGGAGGTTGGATTTCATGAAGAACCTATGCATGCTGCATGGAGAGGTTTTTATACATTTCAAAAAAACTGGGACATGTACTGTAAATATCCTCACACAAACCGCATGGAGGTGGCTCTGAAGAGCACTGCACTGGATCTGGCAACCATTTTCTAAAACGATGACAACTATTAGAAGCCTCTAGTACATGCTAGTGTTTGACCCAGACTTATTCTTGTGTGGTGTGGGGCCAGTCACAGTTATGGAGCATGAGGAGCATCACTGGCTGTAGAACGTCCCCAACTTATGGGCACCTAATCAGTCTACATTATGGAAAACCATGTTGTCATCTGACCACATCTGATATATCGGACCATTTAATTGTGTGCTTCTCTCTCTCCTTTCTGATAGATAGCATTTGTCACTTGTCTACCAAGTTCTGCTCAAGTTGGTTTGGTCTGGTTTTGTGTCCTTGCATGGGTTTGTAGAGCTCCTCACAGCTCTCTCTCTCTCTCCTCCCGTTCCTGTCTGTCGGGTCACCACCGTGTAGACACTTGTACAAATATGTTGGGTCACCTCCCCCCATTCTACAAATAAAAGAGAAAAAAAGAGAAAAAGACGACTGAAACTACAGCTATGACATTGTGAGACAGCTTGGATGTAAATAAAGAAGCGCTTGCCAAAGTTTGTAAATGCCATGACGTCTGAAATGTGTGTTTTCTTTCCCGTAAGGGAGTGGCACAGCACTGAAGAAGAGATCAACTGTCTGGCCAACAACTGTCTAATTCCATGTTGGTCTCTGACCTGGGATATGATCATAGTCATCACAGTCCAACTTTCATCTACGGCCTTTCAATATGGTTAGCCTCATAGCATAATTGCTATGCTAAGTCAATCTTCACTTGTGGTCAGCCGAGTCATCTTTGTACGTAGTGTCCCAAAAAATCAAATAAAAATGCCTGTCAAAGAGATGACTTGGGCAGATAGATAGTGATTTTGGAATGTAACAAGCATTCTGATAGGCTGATGTCATAGAGGCAATAATGCACAGTGAATCAGCAGTGTTAGGAGAGTAGAGTTAGGCAGATATCTCAATTTGGCCAAAATATAACTTTCTGGCTATTCAATTATGCTATGAGGCCTAACGACATTTACTTCCGATCAGAAACTCATCGATCGGTCAAAGACAATATGACACACAACCATTATTCCTAAATCCATACAGGCTCATACAGATACAGTGGTAGTTTTTTTTTTTTACGTTTAGGCAGCATACATCTTTGTTAGCGAACGGTCATGAGTGAGTCATCTGTCCAGCAGCAGTCCTCTCCAGGCATGAGCAACACGCTCCTCTGAGACGCAGACAGTCGCTTTACTGTTGACTGACTCCACCGCTAGGGAAACAGGTGGCGACTTTTCCACACGAGGGCATGCTGTAATACGGCCGCTCCTACTACCTTCAGAAAGAGCTCCTTTCACTCCCCCCTCCCTCCCTCCCACTCCCATCCCTCCCTCCCTATCACTCCCATCCCTCCCTCCCTCCCTTTCACTCCCCTCCCTCCGCCCCAGCCTGGACTGACATCTCTCATAGGTGCAATCCTCTCTGCCCTTGCTTGTGAGTGGGAGGGGGGCGGGGTAGGGTGGGGGTTGTGAAGTGGCCCATTCAGCTCTGCACCCACCCCGCTGTGGAGGAACAGCCCCCACCTCCCCACCGTCCGCCTTTGCCTTTTGGATCCGGGCCAAGTGGACAGAAGCAACCCTTCTAGGTTGAACCCGCTACCCCTCCCTGAAGACACATGTGTACAGAATTCCTGTCCAGGGAATCCAGGGAGGCCCCGGTAGGGGTGGAGGATTAGTGATTTAATGTGAAGAGGCAGACTGCTGCTTCGGTACAAACTGTACACTGCCCGAGGGTGCTGCCTCAGAGCTCTCTGAGGCAAGCTGGCAGCAGAATACAAAACCGAGTAAGAGTGTGAGAGTGAGAGAGTGTGAGAGAGTGAGAGAGAGTGTGTGAGAGAGAGAGCGAGAGAGAGAGAGTGAGAGAGAGAGAGAGCGAGAGAGAGAGAGTGTGAGAGAGAGAGAGAGAGAGGGAGAGAGAGTGTGAGAGAGAGTGTGAGAGAGAGAGAGAGGGAGAGAGTGAGAGAGAGTGAGAGAGTGTGTGAGAGAGAGAGAGTGAGTGAGAGAGAGAGAGAGAGAGTGTGAGAGAGGGAGAGAGAGAGAGAGTGTGAGAGAGAGAGAGTGTGAGAGAGAGAATGAGAGAGCGTGAGAGAGAGCCATATTAAACTTCTGGAACCTCATGAAACATTCACTTCCTTGCCTGCGAATTCTGTCGTAACTTGCGAGGTATGCATCGACTCTCAAAGAGAGAGGCGTGTGGCCTAAGGTCCGACAAAAGGTTATTTTGTGTTGACTATTCGAGACCAGCAGTGAACAAGCCGTGTTTCAAGTTAGCCACGAACTCCACAGAAAGCAAGACTGGAGGAAATGAGTCCCAGTGGGTCAGCATCGAAAAACCAAACCAGATTTCGTCTGTCTACACTCACATGAAACGCCGCCGCCATCTGCAGATATTTACTAGAACATCAATGGGAGGAAGAAAATACAAATAGACAGTCGACAGTCAATGGCTTCTGTTTAATTCCAGTATTAGCATTTTAAAACCATCACAATCACAAAGGAAGACTTATGGCTCAAGGTTTTTTTTTTCTCAAGGCAAAAACAAAAATATTAGAAATATCAGACGTCAATGCGGTTCATTGTTCATTCATCACCACCCCCAGATAGAATCTTCCCTGGGGGCTTCAGTTGGAGTGCAAGCACGGGAGGTCCGCTTCAGTTCACAGCAATACAAGTCGTAACAAAACTCGTATAGCCTCCTTTAGTCTCTGTCGACTTGAGGTCACACACACACACATAGATATCGGTCCTTGGTTTTGGGGTTCATTTGGAGTGATTTTCCCCATTCACAAGACTTTTTTTGTTACTGTACAGTAGTTTATAAAGGCAGAAGGGACACCATGTCCTATTGGTTGGGAGTGCCAGTGATTCCCTCACATCTTTTTCTTAGGAGGAGCAGACTCAGAGGAGCCCCCAAGATCTGCTTTTCAGAGTTTGCATTTCCATTTCACCACAATTGTCTTTAGACATAATCAGCCTATTCAATGGTTAGGAAGAGAAAAAACACTGCTTGTGTGGAGTCACTGGAGTGGACTGTAGATATTTTCTTAGACGAGGAGCAGAGGAGCCCCCAAAAATCAGCTTTTTCAGAGTTTGCATTTCCATTTCACCACAATTGTCTTTAGACATAATTAGCCTATTCAATGGTTAGGAAGGGAAAAAACCACTGCTTGTGTGGAGTGTGGAGTGGACCGTGTCTCTAGGTGCTCTAGGTGCTGTTGGCCTGCTCCTGCTCGAACAGCGCCATGGCCAGGTGCGAGCGCGACGCCAGCCCCTCCAGGTTGCTCAGCACGCAGCGGTGGTAGATGTCCTCGCTGAAGCGCGGGTTGCACGCCCGGCGCACGTACTTCTGCACCAGCGCCGGCTCCACCGCCCGGAACACGTGCAGGCCCGAGTAGCGCACGAAGATCTCGTACACGTCCATGCTCTCCAGCAGCTCGTCGTTGTCCAGGATGTCGGCCGCCATTTTGGTCCGCGCCGCCATGTAGTCGGCGTTGTAGAAGCACGCCTCCTCGAAGACCTGCCGGTCGAAGCGGCCGTCGCGGAGCGCCTCCGAGGAGAAGGGGGACGAGGCGGCGGCTGAGGGCTGCTGGTCGCGGTACACGATGGCCGGGCTGAACTCCTGGAAGTGGACGGGGAAGAACACCTGCCAGTTGCTGATGGCGTTCATGCGGCAGCGGTTGAGGAAGTCGGCGTTGACCTCGGTCCACACGCCGGCCAGGAAGAAGAGCGTGTCCACCGGGTGCTTCTTGGAGATGATGTCCATCAGCTTCACCTGCGACGGCACCTCCGTCTTCACGCTGATCCAGGGGATCTTCACGTCGCCGTACCGCTTCTCCACCTCGCCGATCATGGCCTTGACGCCGGCGAACACGTCCGCCTGGCTGACCCGCTGGGCGTCGAACGGGTCGTAGATGAACAGGAAGGTGAGGAGGACGTTGTCGTGGGTGTCTAAGGTGTTCATCACGTACATGTCCAGGAAGTTGCCCACGTAGTCCTGCTCGCGCGCCGTGACGGGCAGGATGACCTGGACTCGCGTGGCCTCCGTCACGTAGGGCATGGGGATGATCTCGATGGCGCTGAGCGGCCGCAGGAGGCTGACCCGCTTGCTGATGACCTGGCTGTGGCCCTTCTGGGTGTAGACCTCCAGGGCCAGGTCCAGGACGTACTCCATCCCCCGCGTGGGGTCGAAGCGGCGGTAGCCGTTGAGGAGGTGGCGCTTGCGGAAGCGCAACTGGGGCTGGTAGCGTTCGTTGAGGCGTTCCACGGCCGTCTCCAGCACGGCGCTCACGTCCGCCCGGTCGGCGCCACGCAGCTCGCACTTGGGGGAGGAGTCGGTGCAGGAGTAGATGTGCTCCTCGGTGAAGTACTCCCAGTTGATGACCTCGAAGCGGGTCTTGGGCCGGAAGGGGGGGTTGACGCCGATGGGCCACGTGGCACCGGCCTTCCCCTCGGGAGTCAGCTCGCTGAGGTTGTTGATCTGGACCTGGACCAAAACACCAACCACAACCATGAGACGAACGAACGATGTTGTGATGTCACAATGATGTCTCATCGTGGAACGAACCACAATGAGACATATTCACAAACAAAAAGTATTGAGATATGTTCCATTATCTCATATTAGCAGACTTTCTCTTTGATTTTTGAAAACTTTGTGAATGCCAGGGTTGGTTCGGGTGGGTTCAAGGCATTCAATAAAATCTCTCTTGGTATATGCCAATAAGGAAAGAAATGCAGCCTATCTTTATTGTGGTCTAGGTCCAATCTAATTAAGAAAGATGAGAGGCAAGATTTCACATGTCTTTCTCATGTCTTGACAGAAATACTCTGGCACTCTAGCACTCTCTCACGCTGACATGTTTAATTATTATATTAGGTCAGACAGGAATTTCTGCTTGGGCGTGGTAGGCAGGGAAGCAAATGGAACATTTGCACACACGGGACCCACTCACCAGTCACACCAACATAATGGACTAAACAGTACAACATTGACAATGCTAAAAGGCTCTGTCTTTTGAGAGTTTGGAGCCAAAATAACTTATTTTCAGTCCAGCTCAGAGCAGATATAGATCCCTTCTGATCTCACACAGGGTTCCTACAAGTTTCAACATGTCAAATATAAGACCTTTTTAGACCTCTTTGAATATAATTTTAGACCTATTTGGGACACCATATAGACACCAGAGCTTTTTGTCATCCTCGAGGTGATGAAATTAGGGATTTCACTGCCAAACAGACAAAAAAGGAAGCGAATTTGGATATTTTTTTGGTTCCAGCTTGATTAATTTCCGCGTATAAATAGATGTGATCGGACTGATTTCATTGCAGGACAAGCTAATCTAATCTTTTAGACCTAGCACCTCATTTAATAACTGGCACTTGGGGCTTTTTTAGGCCTTATAAATCGGATTGCTGGATTTGGGACTTTAAGGCTTTTTAAGACCAGCGCGGGAACCCTGCCTTCTGACATCACAATGAAACACCAACCTGCAGCTGTTTGATCTGGAGGTAGGTCCAATCCAGCTCTATCTGGCTGAAGCGCTTGTGCAGACGGTACATGAGGCTCGGTTCTGACACCGGGTGGACGGTGAAGGCGTTCTTAAACTGGGCGCTGTCCTCGCGCTCCGGGTCCGCGTTCTTCCCCAGCTCAAAGTACCGATACGTCATCTCCTTTAGGGGAGACACGGCACGGCGCGGGCGGGAGACAGAATAGTTAGTCAGAGGCTGGTGACACAATGCTGGACCACAGCACGAGCTGGAAAACTCTAGGGGTGGGCATCGACGATCGATAATTGATCGATAAGGATCTTGGTCGATCACAAAATAAAACATTTGGTCGATCACAAAATTTTTTTTTTTTTTTTTTTTTTTTTTGTGATCGACCAAATTTTTTATTTTGTGATCGACCAAGATCCTTATCGATCAATTATCGATCAATTATCGATCGTCGATGCCCACCCCTAAAAACTACACAGTGAATCATGGTTAGAAATAATCCGTTGCATATGGATGACATGTCGTCACCTTCTTAAAATAATGGCTTAGGTCATATTTTCTATGTTTTGCGAGCTTAACAGAATAAACTGAACCATATGAACACAACTGAATACATGATATTCAGGCAAAAACATAACTTTCCTCAAAAGTGACTTAAGCCATTACTTTTAACGAGGTGACGATACGTTTGTCTGTATTTTTGGCATTTTTTCCGTATGTCCCCTCAGTCTCTACTTACCTTTTTTGTAATCAATTGTTTATTTCAAAGCAGTACACATGAAAAACATACAATTAGCCTACAATATCAAACAAAATAAGTGTCTGTCCTGACTTTTCTTCTATATCTTACACCCCCCCCTCTCCCCCTCACTATAAACACCCAAGTTACCAGTCTCTTACCTGATGCACCTCCACACAGCTCAGAATAAACTGAACCATATGAATACAACAGAATATATGATATTTAGGCAAAAACATAATTTTCCCCAAAAGTGACGTAAGCCATTATTTTAAGAAGGTGGACGACATGTTTGTCTGTATTTTGTCCACTCGGTCTCTCACCTGATGCACCTCCACACAGCTCAGCCCCAGGTAGTCGATGATGCAGCGCCCCAGCCACTCGTCGGGCCTGACGCTGAGGATGTCGTTGCGGCAGGTGTCCAGGTGGGGCTGCAGGCGGGCCAGCAGGCTCCGGGAGAGCAGGTACCCGTATCCCCCGTGGCAGTACCTCGCCCGCTCCTCCCCCCCTATGAACTCCTCCGCCCGGCCCATGTAGAGGTCCTGGCCCGCGCTGAGGTGGCCCACCAGCTCCGACAGCCGCTCGGCCTGGATGTAGGTGTCGTCCTGGGCCAGGTAGAACCAGTCGTAGTCCGAGCCGTAGTGCTGGTGCAGGTGGCGGACCGTCTCGTACATCAACCACACAGGGCGGTCGTCGCCGTGGGCGACCACCGTCATGCCGTGGGGCACCTTGGGGCTGCGCAGGCCCGTGAAGAAGAAGGTGCGGTGGAAGTGGTGCGCCACCGTGCGGTTCACCGCCATGGCTAAGGTGTTGAGGGTGGCGCGCGAGGTCAGGACACCCACCAGGAGGTGCTCCCGGATGCCCAGCTCGGTGTGGATGTAGCGGGTCCTGAACCAGGAAGAGAGGGAGGGAGGTTCAACAGATGAACAATTCACAGTGTGGAGCGAGGATCTAACTCACAATGCTTATGTGTGTGCCTCTCTCAGGCACACCAGCTTATATTAAAACATATTTTATACAGCAGTTAGTTCCGACCAAGTCATTTGATTGGACAAGAGGAATGCCGTGAGTGCCGATATACAGTATAACAGCACTGGGACTTTTAACTATATGGATCCCTCCGCCACACAGGTGTTCTATTGTTTGTGTATAACTGAGAATTCAAACAAAACAACGCTTTTTTAAGTCACTCTGGATAGTGGAAATACCACCGCTCATCCGCGATCAGACTTTGCTGAGGTGCTGGAACTGAAGAAAACAATGTTTTTGTTTGTGCAGTGTTTGAGTGTGCGGATGCTGTTATTTTGCACTCCAAGTCACTCTGGATAACAGCTGTGCTGAATGACTAACCCTATGTCAAATAACCTTCGAGTCAGAGTGCATCGAGTCAGAGTGCAGACTGTCCACTCATGCAGATGGCTTGGTTTTTATGAGGATGTCATTGGGTTCACTCACACGAACTCCCCTCCCTGACTTAACTCTGACCATCTGCAAGACCAGGGGATTTATGGCCAAAGTTGACATTGACAGCTCCTTTTGTATATACATTCGCTGGTATTATTCAAGTCAATTGTTCTGTAAGATTTACACCATTAATAAATGACGTTAGCTTGTGGCCTACATGACAAACACTAGCCTCCATCCCTTGTGACAACAACATTGTAAGACTATTAAAACAAGTGGGGTCTTCAGACAGTCTGGGAGCCAAAAGGCTAATTCTAACCATCCCAGCCTAGATAATCAGCTTTGTGAAGTCATTCACAAAGAGAAGCGAGACAGGGTGGATTATCAAACCAACCGTATGTTCATTTATTTTTCAACAAATAGGCCTAAAAGAGGCGAGGAGGAGTCATAGTTAGCATTGACAATGTTCTTTTTTGTTAGCTTAATGCTATTTTGGCTACATTTGTATAAAGATTGTTATCTCTGTCCAGCAGAAGTGTACATTATTCTACGCCACATAATCTCATAGTGGAGATTTAGATGCAGTAGACAGGATAAAAGCGTAAGCCTATTAAACGGGTGAACTAGCCTAACAATGACAATTCCTGGGAAGCAGACAGACGTGCTGCGTAAGTCCTGCGTTAGGGAACAGAGTGTGATGCGTCTGCAGCAGCAAACGTCATGGTTGGTCTGCCTTCTTCACATAGCAATGATGAAGTTGGCAACGTGGATGGGTTGCAAAAAGGTTTGCAGGAATAGCCACCAGTCCACCATATCCCTGCTGGCACTCTGAAACTCAACTGACCACCGTTGGAAAAGGATTTCACAAAATAAATCAAATGCTCTATTTCATACAATAAATGGTAGTGGTGTGATATGACAACGTCCCTGAAACCCACTGCAACATGTTTTCATGCCGAACAGAATCCACAGTACTGCAGCAGTGAAGCAGAGGGGTGCTTCAGCGATTAGCTCCATCCATTGACAGGATGTATGGGAGGGGAGTACCATATTCCCCTTTGCATCCCTAAATACTAACCTAAGGACTTTCTTGTGCGGTTTGTTGGGGTCCTTGTGATAGGGCACGATACGAGGCTGGAAGTCCTCGTCTCCGTCCCCGCCCTGAGGGTCACCTTGAAGGTCTCCCCTGTGGCCCCCCAAAAACGACCCCCCGTTGCTCAGGTCATCTTCACAGGAGTCATCCGTGTCCCCCTGCGTCCAGGACACCATCAACAGGCTCAGGCTGCACCCCAGAGAGAGACCCAGGATCAGGGGGAGGGCAGGCCTGAACACGGCCAGGAAGGAGGAGAGACGCATTGTAGGTCTTCACAGTCACAGTGGACCTCAGTGTGTAGTTTGTAGAAATAATGTAGGGGGTTATTATTCCAGTGTGTTACATTACATAGCCTTAGCTATGCATCTGAAGAGAGAGAGAGACACATCCATAAAACATCATGTCATTCCTTCCTCTTGATAAATAAATCCAATAGATCCAATGTCATGTTTCATATTACACCACCATCAGACGGGGTTGGTGTTGAATTTCAATCAAGCAAGCAAATCCCCAAGACACCACGGTGCCAAGCTATTCAGTGACAGAGTCTGGTAAATTGACACGTTTCTAAGTGACTCTCCTATCCTCCATCCGATCGATATCATCGAAAGAGTCCAGCAATACTAGAGACACATGACATGCAGCATATTAGGATGTACGACTCTCTCTCTATATATAATTAGGACACAAACAACCTGGCTAGCTGGCTAATAACGTTAACTAATAGATTGTAATTGTCTTGTTGGTTGGCTAGACACATGCGTTAGCGTGCGTTCTAGAATAGAACGTTCACGTTCAAATAAATCAAGTGAATCAATCCTCAAATGAAATATCCATCTGGCTTTCTAATAAAACATGATCCATCATCACACATACGCGATCAAGAGTCGTAACTGGTGTGTGTTAGCCATCAGCTAGCTCACGTTAAACGCCATCATAATAATCAGAAGCATTATTATTATTGTGAAGTTTGACCGCCTTCTTCGTTCACAAATCCTCTAAACACAAATCCGAAGAGGATGTTGTTGTTGTTGATGTCTCCATGTGTGTTGGTACAGTAACATTAGATCCATGTCCATGTGTGTATATCCACTAGCTCAGCTAAGCTACTTCCAGTCTTCCACCATTGATGTTTTCTCCAACATCAGCAACTTGACTTCCCTAAAAAAAAAAATTTGTCAAAGTGACTTATTTATTATTTATTCACCGCCTCCAGGTAAGAGAAGAAGGGTCTCTGGGCAGACAATCTCTAATCAAATATAAATCACTGGTCCTGGTTAAAGAAAAAAAGAAAATCCTCAGATCAGGAAAGAAAACATCCCCAGTCTGTCTGTCTGTTCTCGCGGGCAGTCAGTCTGTCTCTCTCCCTCTGCGCTTGATCACGTTACTGATGATGGGGAATAGCGGCACGAGGGCTTGTGTGTGTGTGGACCAGAGATGTGGACACAGCCACACACATGCACACACACGCACGCACACACACGCACGCACACACTGACAGATACACATGCACGCGCACGCGCAAGCACGCACACAGACACGCATGCACACACATACACACACACAGACACGCACGCACACACGCATGTGCACACACACACACACACACACGCACGCACGCACACACACACACGCACACACACACACACACACACACACACACACACACACACACACACACACACACACACACACACACACACGACTCTGCCAGGCAGACACGTCATCAGACCTTGGGCAGCCCTGGCTTCAAAGCATGGCCAGGATGAAGACTTTGCATGTCTTGCGTGTCTAGAGAAGGATCAGCAAACACACACCAAAGCCATGTCCGAACGGTCACACTGCGACCCTTTTAGTAGCCGTGTTCAGTATGCAAGATTAGAAGATTTTACACTATGAAATGTCAACGAGATGTAAATTGAGTAGCGTGTGTGTACATGTGATATGAATCAATGACTTAATGTCAACATTTGCTTTTTCCTCAACTGAACGGCTCGTCTCCTCTCCTCCGTCCTGGACTCACTCCTCAGAAAGCATGGGAGGAGAAGATCCAGGTTCCTCCCCTTGTACAGTTGCTCTCCATAAGTATTGGAAAGAGGAGGCATTTTGTCTTCTTTTTACTCTATACTCCAACAGTGAAATCGAACAATTCCTATGGGGTCAAAGTAGAGATTCGCAGCTTTAATTCAATGTTGTTATTTATTTATTTTTAGATTGGGTTCACCATTTAGAACGAACATTTTTAAACATACTCCCTATATTTTAGGGCTCTGAAAGTATTGGAAAACCATAATTTAAAAATGAAGCACTCGCGTTTAGTATTTGTCACAATATTTGGGTGACAATTCTTCAATAGCTGGCTGAAATCGGCGACCCATTGACCCCACCAGACAGAGTTTTGTTTGTTTTTTTGCTTTTCCCCCCAGCATTTTGGCCCTGAATCGTCCTGTATTATAAGGGATGGGTGTAAGTGCTTTTGTTATGTTGTCTTGCAATAAAGCACTTCAAACCGTGTGTATCAGTGTATTGGATTCCCCCAAAAATCATTGCATCACCAGGGAGGAGAAGATGTACTATGTAGGACTTGCAGCGGGGCCATGGAGGGCGTCCGTTATTTCTCCACTAGAAGGTGGCAACTGTTCCTGATCTGTGGGACAGTCGTTTTGGCATTCTTCCTCATCCTTTGACCAGGCCATTTGCTATTGCTGAACTCACTGTTTTTCTTCTTTTGGATGATGTTCCAAACTATTGTTGCTGTTGTTTGGGATATCTTTATGATAGTTTCTTTCTGATTATTTCTCAGCCCAATAATGACTTCCTTGACTTGCAGTGAGTGACACCTCTTTGGTATTCATGTTGACAGACACCAATAGCAGACTCCCAAAGAAAAACGTTAAGGCAAGAATCAGTACTAGACACTGACAGCTCTTTTATGTCTGCACAGCACAGCTGATGTGGCGGAACACATCTTAAGCCCTAGCTTTACTAACACACGTGAAGCCAATTTTCCATTACTGGTTCCCAGAAATAGGGCGACTATGTATAAAAAGGGTTGTCATTTCGAAATGGTGAATCATAGTAATAGTTTGATTTCAAATCCAAACTGTTGGAGCATCCTCTAAGTGGGTCAGTAAACCAACTGTCACTATGTTACCATGGCAACTACAGAGGTCCATCAAGGACCTCCATTGAAAAACGTTAAGGCAAGAATCAGTACTAGACATTGACAGCTCTTTTATGCCTGCTGTGCCACAACTGGTGTGGCGGACCACACACCTGACTAACACCTGTGAAGCCAATTTTCCATTAGCCTACTGGCTCCCAGAAATAGGGGGACTATGTATAAAAAGGGTTGTCATTTCGAAATGGTGAATCATAGTAGTTTGATTTAGAGTTAGTTTGGTTTCAAATCCAAACTGTTAGAGTATAGAGCTAAAAGAAGATAAAATGCTTCCTCTTTCCAATACGTACAGTATATAGGGCAACTGTATACGGGGAGGAACCAAGATCCTCTCCACCAATGCGTTTTCAGTAGAACGCGAGTAGACTAGTTCGGAGGACAATGTCCTTCCATTCTTGGTATAATTTACTTTACAGACAAATTATCGGCTGGAATGTGTTTTTCCGCACATGAAATTGCACATCAGCTACATGCCAGAAGTAGTTTTGAGATGGCCTTGTTTGTGTCAAAGGTTCCCCAGAGATCCTCCTGGACGAAGGAAAGCTTGGGCCATAGCTGTCAGGTGGAAGGGTTCCAAGCCTAATTACATTGCAGTCCTCTGTAGCGGTCATTTCAAAGCTGATGATTTTGTCAGAACTGGACAAGCTGTGCCTTTGAAGGAATGTGTGAGAACCCTACAGTTTTTGCATCCTTTCCCAGACCATCTGAACAAGGTTGCTTTTAATCCAAAGCAATTTATACAATTACGAATTACAGGGACATTCCCCCTGGAGTAGGACCCCCCCCCCCCCACACACACACACACACACACGCCTGTGCTCTAAACCCCGTCTCTCTCCCGCCTCCAGCTCCCTGTCCCCATGGTCCTGCCCTGCCCGTTACCATGGAGACGGCACAGACGGCATCACAGAGACCATCCAGGACGTCAAGGCGGCGATCCCCTCCAACCCGTTCATGGCCGACCTCATCCTCATGGCTGAGATGGAGGCCGAGGAATGGAGGGAGGAGGAGGAGAAGAAAGGGAGGAGAAGAAGAAAGGGAAGGAGGAGAGAGGATGCAAGACTGCGGCAGTCCCATGAGGGTAAAAGACGAGAAAGAGACAAAGACTTGAGTCTGGTGTGTGTGAGGGTATCATATGAAATCGAAGTGGGTCTCAGTTGACTGTAAACAAACACCCACGCCAGGGTACAGGCTGAGGAGAACGATGATGGCCCTCTACCACGATGGGAAAGAAAGAAAAGAAAAGGAAAGGGGATTCAAGCTTTATCATTTGCACAGAGTACAACGAAATGTATTTATGCTCTAGGCAAGGGTGTCAGAGCCATCGATGGAGCAATTAGGGGTTCAGCGCCTCGCTCAAGGACACTTGGACACGTGGCCAGCTGATGGAGGAAATGGAGCAGGAACCCCCCAGAGTGGTCCTGACGGGACTAGGACAGACATATCTACTGGTGTCAGTGATTGTGGAGATTGGCTTGTAATCATTTATGACCCAAATTGGTGGTTCGTGAAGGCTGTCACTGGGGACGCTCATCAGCGAGATGTTCAAGTGGCGTTTCTGCACCCTCGTCATCGGCCCGACACGCGCTGCCATCCAACACCAGGTGGAAAGAATAATGTTATGCTTCTTTGATGTAATGTTTTCTTGAGTGTAAAGTGTGATGTTGATTGATTTCTAAACATATAAAATGTTTTCTTTTCCCAATTAAAACCTCATTAAAATCTCATTAAATCTCACTCTAAAACAGAGCAACTTCATATCTTCTTAAAAAACATCCATCTCATCCAGCCTTGTTCTGTATAATTATGTTAATTTAACTGACTGCAATTCATTTATAAGCTGACTTGGCCCTTTAGAGATTTGGCTGGTGGGGGGGTGGGGGGGGCGCATGTGCGTGCATGTCCGTGCATGTGCATATTTGTGTATTCTGAAATCTTTGGTCTGCAGGAAATGAGGGAAAGGATGACAGACTTGTGGAGCAATCTAACTGACAATATTGTGTAGCTAACCAAGTTTTTCTCTCTGTCTCTCTCTCTTTCACACCCATGCTCACACACACACACACACACACACACACACACACACACGCACACACGCACACACACACACATATTTGAGTGTTATCAGCATGTCATCTCCCTGGCAGAAGAAATGGCCCAGGTTCTCCTCTCTCTCTAAGTCTCTCTCTCTCTCTCTCTCTCTCTCTCTCTCTCTCTCCCCCTCCTCTCTCTAAGTCTCTCTCTCTCTCTCTCTCTCTCTCTCTCTCTCTCTCTCTCTCTCTCTCTCTCTCTCTCATGTCAGTGGGTCAATCTCACCGCTCTCTTCCTGTCTGTCTCTTTCTTATCCTGCGTCTCTAGCTTAGAGGTTAGCTTTGTCTCCACTGTGTGGTCGTGAGCAGTACTGCGGGACTGAGCTAATGCTTAGCATTCAAATGTATTGATTGTAAGTCGCTTTGGAATAAGGCGTCTGCTAAATGCCAAAAATGTAAATGTAAAACAATGTAGTCTGGTTAGACTGTTAGTCTGTTAAACACCAACACACAGGGGTAGTCTGGTTATACTGTTGAAGTTTAGATTTATTTGTTCATATTCAACTGAACTTTGATATAAATGTGATTGAGATTAACATGTTTATCTGCTGCTATTGAATCATTGTTGTTTTCTTTCAATCAAAAAGCCCATCTGTATTGGGACACAAACATCAGTTCATACAAAGAGACAGAATCAAAAAAGTGAAGACAAATAATTTACCTGTCCTGCTGTTATGGTTATGATAAGGTCCGACAGTTGTACATCATAATCAAAGAGTTTATTCAAATTTTACATTTCTCAAAATATTTGCTGACTGGCTTTAAGGACATTAGTAAGTGTTATTGATCTTTGATTGTCTATGTCTCAGAGGAACACTAAGGTCTTACGTAAATTACGTACTGTAAGTTCATCACCGTCAAGGCCCTGAACACAGCAAAGGCCTAAGTTCTGGGCCCAGGACAGTCTGGACGGATTGTATGGCAGCTAGTGCTGAGGCACAAACATGTACATTTCAAGCCTGCAAACTGTGACACTTTAAATAACGTGAAAAAATACTTTTGTGCAATATGACAACCCTAGTTGACTATCTGTGCAGTACAGTACAGTGGATTGTGTACATAGCCTTTATTTATGTAAACCAGCTCCTTACCTTCTTGTGATTTTATTCTTTTTCTAAAAGTTTTTTTTTTCCCCCTTTCCTAACACCAGGGGAGCCACCCATCCTAAATTTCGTTGTTTGGTACCTGTACTGTAGCAATGACAATAAAGTCCATTCATTCATTCATTCATTCATTGATTTAGACAGAGGGCGTAACCATGGATACAGACACCTTCGCTGGTAACGCCCTCAGAGGCTGACGGTTACAAGCGTTCCTGATAAATGGAAATACTTTCTCAGTGAAAGTGTGTGTGAGTGTGTGTAGGTGTGTGTTAGTGTCAGGGTCCGAGAATGACAGTTCTCCTCTGTCCCAGTCCAGCTGCACTCTGACCCTCTGGGGGTTCTGGCTCACTGTGAGGGGAGTGAATAGACCACCTGGAACATGGGTGAAAAAACCCCGAACATAAAACCCAAGCCGCCAGGATCCACCCCAAATGCCTGAGCCCTTCCGGCCTGAAGACTCTGTCATCACACCCAGGCCATATTCTGTACTCCCCCCCACCTCAACGTCCCAGCTGTGTGTCCCTGAGTCAAAGCCCTCAGAGCCCAGGACAACTGTGGACAAGGAGTCAAACCTTTCTGGGTTGTCAGGAAGCTGCTGTCTCTCTTCTCTGTATGTCACACTGGTCAGATCCTCAGACAGGATGAGACGTGGGTGGGCAGTGTTGGGGTCCAGAATCACAGGAGTGTATTCCACTATTCCCTGCATCTTCTCCCAGACTCTGAACTGCAGGTTGCCCAGGTGCTTTGCCACGTCTATCAGCGGTCCTGAAACCTTCTCTGGATCCGGCAGTGTGCTCTGGGCTCTGTCCATGGAGGCCTTGAAGTTCAGCAGGAATGTGATGTCATCAGCTTTTATCTCCTCCTCCATGGCTCTGATTGTGTCTATCTCTCTGCTCAGCCCCTCAATCTTCCTCTTCATCATCTGACTCTTCTGCTCCTCTTCCTCCCTCAGTGCAGCGATCCTGACTCTCTCTTCGTCTCGTAGAAACTGGTGAAGCTTCTCAAACTCCTCCTTCATCTGCCTCTCTGTGCGCTGGGCCTGGCTCTCAATATGTTTAGCTGTTTTATCACAAGTCAATTGAACCTCTTGAAAGGTCTTCAGCTTCTCCTTTAAGGGTTTCAGTGCAGTCTGGAGTTCACTCTTATGATCCAGTAGAGGATCATCTGCTGGGCAACAGTCATGTTTTTCATGCCGTTTTGAATCTCGACACACCACACAGATGAGCTGTTTATCCTCCAGACAGAAGAGCTTGAGTGTCTCACCGTGCAGACTGCACAGCACCTCAGACCCTGCCTCAGCACTCTGACTGCAGAGCACCTCAGACCCTGCTGCAGCTCTCTGACTTCTCTCTTGTAAGAAGGCCTCACACAGGTTCTTTAACACCAGGTTAAAAGGAGGATAGTCCACAGATGATTTTCTCCGGCACATTGGACATTCCTGAGTGTCTTTCTGTTTCCACCATTCCTGCAGACAGGTTTCACAGAAGCTGTGGCCACAATGGAGGACAACAGGATCCTTGAAGATGTCACAGCACACACGACAGGAGAAATCCCCGTTCAGAGAGAGAGGGTTTAGATGCCATTCTCTCACCACCTCCGTCTCCCCTGTAATGGCTTCTGAGGTGAAAGTTCCCTTCTCAAAACTCTGCGTTGAAGTCAGTAGGAAGTCAAATCCAGATTTTGACGGTGTTGCTTCTTCCTTTGCGGTTGTTTTGAATGTTGACGGTGATGGTAAATGAGTGTTAAGTCCTCTAGAGAGTCATACATATGTAATGTTCTGGATCATGCTCGTGAACGGCAGCACCAGAGAGCTGAATGTTAGCCTTCTGTGTGGTTCAGTTCTGCTCTCGACTGTTTCCTGCTCAACAGGCAAGGGTCACTGTGTGTGTGTGTGTGTGTGTGTGTGTGTGTGTGTGTGTGTGTATGTGTGTGTGTATGTATAAAGGCTCCTGCTTGGTCCTGGGACTAGGGGGACAGCAGTTTTATGACTGGATGAAGACTTTGCACTCGCTCCATGAAACATATGGCAGGGTGCACCAGGTCATGTACAGGAAGTGGATCACAGAGATCGGGTCCTGAATAAAAGCAAACTGAAATAGAACCCTAAAGTGAACCCAACTCAGACCATCTCAGACTTAGATCTCTGTGATCCACTTAATTACACCTAATTACACACATATGATGAGTAATGTAAAGAGTAATCCTTTAGTTCATTAAATGATTTCACTTCTGGTCTGTAATGCAGCTCACCATGGTCCTTCCCCATTGAGGAAAGAAGAAGCAACACAAGAAACAGTTTGTCGTTAGTTAGTTTGCCTTTGAATATGACTTTAATGGAAGACAATTGAAATTGCAGTTAGTCTGCTGAAATTTGAATGTAAACATTCCGTGACTGGTTGTGAGGTGTCTTCAATGATGCCTTGCGTTGCGCCCTCCGCAGACAGCGCTTTTCCTGAAGGCCCATCACCTGTTGCAGTGCCTTCCGGTCAGAGACAGAGCAGCTGCCATACCACACTGTTTTTAAACGAGGACAAAAATATCCGGTTAAAAAAATCTCCATATACGTGTAGTCCAGGCCTTAGTCAGCCAGATTGCTCTCACTGGTGCACCCGTATGAAAATAGAATGCAAAGGAAAGAGTTTTTTTTTTTTATCAGAGTGAACTAATAATTGTGCATACATTTACTGGGGTAGTTAGTTGATGAGTGGTGGGGGGTAGTTAGTTAGTATGGTTTTACTGGGGTAGTTAGTGGATGAGTGGGGGGTAGTTAGTTAGTATGGTTTTACTGGGGTTGGGTAGTTAGTTAGTATGGTCTTACTGGGGTAGTTAGGTAGTATGGTTTTACTGGGGTAGTTAGTGGTGAGTGGGGGTAGT
Organism: Nansenia antarctica; assembly: GCF_963989245.1. NCBI lineage: Eukaryota > Metazoa > Chordata > Actinopteri > Argentiniformes > Microstomatidae > Nansenia > Nansenia antarctica. The sequence goes on along the minus strand of NC_137683.1, from coordinate 27,286,255 downwards.
TAGTTAGTATGGTTTTACTAGGGTAGTTAGTTGATGAGTGGGGGTTAGTTAGGTAGGACAGTTGAATATTTCCAGAATTGCCTCTGCGTTGAAATATTATTTGAAATATCAAAAACTGTCTTATTAAATATAATATTAGATTAAATATAAATGACTGCTGAGATGAATAGAGGAGGAGCCAAAAGGACCATGCCTTGAATACATTATAATTATATATATAAACAGATAATGGCGCTCCATGCTGACGCGTGCTTTGGAAAGGCGCAGTCAATCGAGTTCATCTGCCCTCACTTGAACTTCGCTGTTCAGCCACTTTCACAAATGTATATTACGAAATATGAAACATCACTGACAACTGTATGCCCGCAGTGGCTACTACGCAAGTTGTTAGTTTCCGGTTGGACAACCGCTACTATTGGATTTCGAGCCTCTCAACCATGTTCTAATTATAACACTTAATTATATGATAAAATAATGACTTTGTGTCTAATGGAAACAGAAACTACAGCCAATGAGGACTGATGACACCTTGTCTCTCTTCAAGTCTTTGAAATATTGAACAGCAATTTACTTATTTATTATCTTTTAAGGCCCAATAAATAAATACATATAATATATAATATAATAAATAAATAAACATTTTTGCTTTTGCTAGAAATGTGTTAACCGCATAATGAATAAAATGTCTCCTATGTGACTATACGACTATGTAGAATGTTTTACTTGTAATAGTAATAATGTGTTGGTTGTCATTCTTACTGTGTAGGCGGCTACTGGAATTACTGGAAGTGACATTATGTAATTACGCAATTTAGTGAATCCGTATTCACTAAGTTGCGTAATTACTTAGTCACTTCCAGGAATCTCTCTACGCCCCAGTCAACAGATCAGTGCATGCCATAGAGATATATGACTAGAGAGACACCGGCTATCCTTCATGACGTCTGACAGCAGGAGGAACGCCAGACACCCTCCAGGAATGACGTTTCACAGGGGCCACACCTCTACTTGGGGACGGTAGTGGGGTTTCCCAGTGGGGTACAACTGTCTTTTAATTATGATGCAGGTGATTGATTGACTACTAACTCTTTTGACAATGACACCCTATACCCAAACATTTTAAAGGAAAAATAACAACAGTGAATGTTGAAACTGGCCCAATAGTAAGCTATTTGTAGTGGGGTCAATGGGGAAACTTGACTTCCTTTACCCCAATAGAATAAAACAAATTCAGGGGTTTTAAAGCTTCTAGTCCCAGTGTAGTATAAGTCAACTAGGGTGAGACTTCCTATGAGCTAGTTCACAATTGGGTTTATCTCAAGATTGTTTAAATGGCTTTCAGGAGCTTGAGGCAATCTAGGGTTGTCAATAAATGACTTGACCTTTGACACTACGGCTGTGTGTATACAAAGCAAACACTCCAGCACAGCTGGTGGCTGTGCATCATCACTCGTTACAGCCAATCACATCTCAGAAGATGAAGGAAGTTGACGTCATGGCTCCTCATGTACCGGTGTGGTGTCAGACAGTGTTCTCCATCTGACAGAAAGTGTGTTTTTAAGAGTAACCTAATGACAATTATTGTAAACTGACAATGTAATTATGATGAATTACTACTTCAGTAGTCAATCATGTGAAACCATTGTTCCTCTAGTATCTAATGGCAACATGTAATTGATGATGCCTTACTTACATGTTTATACTCAAAGTGTTTTCATGCATTTTAAAGATTATTTCAACATTACGTGAGTTTATAATCATAAGGTTCTATCTCCGTCTAGGGTAGTTCAGAGATATTGAGCGTCAAAGTGTTTGCATTCCATTATGTTTTGTGAGATGGAACCTTTGTATTTTATGAATTACTAACTCAAAAATGGCAACATTTTAAAAATAACACCACACAGGCATTAATAAACATCTAATGGATCAGATTATGTAAAACACTACATTTTGACCAAAAATGGAGATAGAACCTTATCATTCTAACGTCACGATTAATTGTTTACTTACTTAATTAACACAATTAAGAGGGGGGAGTCGGGACACAGCAACACACACGACACCGGTAATCCCACGTCTAAGTGGACTGTGCCCTCCCTCTAGTGTTATACCTCTATGGTGCATTACGGAGTCGCGCTATCTGACGTAAGCTAACGGGTAGGGTGTCTGTCATTGGGGGTGCGTTCGTAAACTCGCTCCGAGAGCGCCGGGAGGGCACACTGGGTCCGACGTCATAAAGAGACCGAGTCATTTGATTGGACGAGAGGCATTCCACGGAGTGCTGATCAGAGTTCCACGGCGTATCTACGAACGGCGCCCTATAATCACCGCCCTTTTCACCAAACACGGCTCGGTCTGCTTCTCTGCCGCTTTCACTGACAAGCCGGCGAAAAGAAGTGGACACGCGACACCAGTTCCCCCGCAACCAGCCATCTGTCACCAAGGTGAGCCCTTTTCAAAAGATAATATGATGATTTTCAAATGATTCGAGTAAACAGCTTGTTTTTGCCCGCCTCGGGAGAAGTTATTCTCTGTTGTAAGATGATTTAATAAGGCCTAGAGTATATCTGTTCTAGCTAGACTGAAGGCTGTTGTAGCTTGCCGGTATGCTATGCTAAGCTAACCACGTTGCGTAATAACCGGTATTCCAGATTTGCCTTGCCTAAAAACCGAATGACATTTCACGAACTTAGTCTTATTCATCTGATGTGTCGATACTGAACTTTACTAAATCGGCTAACCTTAAAGTGTGTATGAGTGTTGGGGTTTTTAGTGAGCTAGTTAAGCTAAATGGTGGTTCGGTGGGTTTCACTGTGGCCTAACACGGCCGTATCTGCGTTCGTCAAGTCACTCTGGAAATAATGACCAGCACTCACGGAACGCCTCTGGTCCAATCAAATTACTCGGTGCCTTTATGACGTCGAACCCAGTGTTGCGTCCCGGCGTTCTCAGAACGAATTCACGAACGTAAACCGGCATCAGGCCCTGAACGGTGGCTAACGGACGTCAGCGAGCCCCGTTAGCTAGTAGCTAGCTAAGTCCGCTGGTTTGACAGCTAACCAGAAAGGTAGTTAACCAGAAAGGTAGTTATGGCTGATCACACTCGGTGTTGGGTGGTCTGCTCCGTGTGTCAGCAGCACTTCAGGCCTTCAGCGATGGCTTTGAGCCTCCTAACTAAAGCTTTACAGACTGAACTTAATGAATCGAGACATCCGGATGCTTAGTGCTGTAAACCCTCACCACCTGATCCCTTCTTCTTCTTTGTGTCTGATCACTTTTTGTGTTCGTGTCTTGTCTTGTTCTCCTGGGTGCCATGATGATGCGCAGGAGGAACAACCTGCCACAGTAACGATGCCGTCATAGAATTCATCTTCTCTCTCCTTGATTCCTCTCCTTGTCTCCTCTCCTCACGTAGGTAACCTGCAACAGTAACAATGCCGTCAGATCTGGCCAAGAAGAAGGCGATGAAGAAGAAGGAGGCTGCGAAATCTCGTCAGCGCACCAAGAAAACCGATGAGGACGAGGTCGAAGAGGGCCAGGAGGAGAACGGAGCGACGAGCAATGGTGAGATTTGGGTTATATTTTAGAAATGGTTGTCAGCGTTTGATCCCAAAAAAATGTATCGCTAGGTTAGGTTGCCGTCCTTGGTCACTGAGAAGCTCAACCAATCCAGTAATATTGGATTCGTATGTGTCTGAGGTTGGTTTATGAAGCGCATTTGACATCATTTTCAGCCAGAAAATAGCCTCAAAATAACCCCTATAGCCCCAAAACCCTGGCCCCTCTCTCAACGTGTACCGTGGAATGTCCGCTCTCTATTCAGTTGGTCTACAAGATCATTCTGTTCTTCTATCCACACAGGCATCGCCGCCCTGACAAAGCAGATTGACGAGTTCGAGCTGCTGAAGGCGGAGGCGCGGGCGGTGACCGGGGTGCTGGCCTCCCACCCCAACAGCACCGACGTCCACGTCACCAGCCTGTCGCTCACCTTCCACGGCCAGGAGCTGCTGAGCGACACCAGCCTGGAGCTCAACTCGGGCCGGCGCTACGGCCTCCTGGGCCTCAACGGCACAGGTACCCTAGACGACCCGCCTGGGGCGGTCCTTTAGATCAGTGGGTTCCTCGGGGGACCCACCCAGCCGCTCCACATGACATCTTTGATCTGTTCCACCACCACCAGCACGCCTGATTCAGCTAATCAGGTGTGCCGGTGGTTGAACGGATTAAATATGTGGAGCGGTTTGGGGGGGGGGGGTCCCCCGAGGAGAGGTTTGAGAACCGCCGCTTTAGATGACGGACTTGGTTTTATGCCACAATTCGAAAGACTTAACATTGTAACCCAATTATTGTTACTATAACAACCCTCTATTTATTGTTACTTGCTCACCTTTATTTGCATGTTTGTTTAGTTTTTTCACCGGTAGTCTTGCTTGTGGCAGTGAGTGTGTATTTGAACATTGTCTGTACATTTACATTTTTGGTATTTAGCAGACGGCTTATTCCAAAGCGACTTACAATCGATACATTTGACTAAGCAAGTGAATCATCGATTTCCCAGTCGTAGCAGGAAGAGTAGTCTAGCTCAGGCCGTCGTTATGATAGAAGAATGTTTTTATTTTATTTTTATATTATTAATAGACACTGGAGAAACAGTACAAAGGGGGTAGTAGAAGTCTTAGGAGACACAGTATAGGGAAAAGCAGGTCTGTGAGTAGGGGGTTTATGACTGATGGTGTTTCTCCCCCCCTCCCCCCCCCCCCCGGTAGGAAAGTCCATGCTGCTGTCAGCAATCGGTGCCCGGGAGGTCCCCATCCCCGAGCACATAGACATCTACCACCTGACCCGCGAGATGCCCGCCAGCGACAAGACGGCCCTGGAGTGTGTGATGGAGGTGGACGAGGAGAGGATCCACCTGGAGAAGGAGGCCGAGCGACTCGCCACGGAAGACTGTGAGTCTGAGTGACACACTGACATGTCGTTAGCCTCATAGCATAATTTCCCAAGTCATATTTGGCCAAATTGAGATATCTGCCGAACTCTACTCTCCTAACACTGCTGATTCACTGGGCATTATTGCCTATGATGCCATCAGAATGTTAGTTACATTCCAAAGTCACTATCCGCCCATGTCATCTCTTTGACATGACAGGCATTTTTGACACTACATACAAAGATGGCTCGGCTGACCATAAGTGAATCACGACTTTAGCAATTATGCAATGAGGCTAACGACATTACATTTTTCCTCTGCGAAGCTGGTAGTTCTATCGATAACGTTGCCATGGCAACCACTGTTCTCAACAACCACGTGGGCCACATATAAAGCTAGCAATTCAGTTTTGAGTGACGTCCCTCCCTTGTCTTCCTCATCCTCCTCCTCCTCCCCCCCCCCCTCCTCCGACCCCCCCCTCCTCCTCCTACTCCTCCTCCCACCCCCCCTCCTCCTCCGTAGCCGAGTGTGAGAAGCTGATGGAGCTGTACGAGCGTCTGGAGGAGCTGGACGCCGACAAGGCGGAGGTGCGCGCCTCCCGCATCCTCCACGGCCTGGGCTTCACCACCGCCATGCAGAGGCAGAAGATGGTGGACTTCAGCGGAGGCTGGAGGATGCGCGTCGCCCTGGCCAGGTGGGGGGTTGTTGCCTAGTAACCAGAACACAAACAATAGAACACAGACAATAGAACACAGACAATAGAACACCCGTGTTCGGCGGAGTGATGCATATAGTTAAAAGTCCCAGCAGTGCTGTTATACTGTGTATCGGCCCTCATGGAATGCCTCTTGTCCAATCAAATTACTTGGTCGGACTCGGAACTAACTGTATAAACTGTGATGGCACGGCTCTTAATGTCATTCGGGTCTCTGCAGTAATAATAATAATAACTTTTATTCGTATAGCACTTTTCCTGCAAACGTTGCAGCTCAAAGTGCTTTAATCATTATGTAATCATAATTTAGTTATTTAAAGGCAATATTAAAAAGATGGGTTTTTAGTCTTGTCTTGAACATATTTGCTGAGGTTGCATCCCTAATGTAAACTGCCAGTTTATTCCACAATTAGGTGCATAAAGTGAAAATGCAGCCTCACCAAATCTCCTCTTTTGTACATAGACTCTACATTGTACTCTGTGGTACACAGAGAAAGCCAGCGTCAGAAGACCTGAGAGCTCTATTGGGCTGATATGCTCAGCAAAAGGTCTTTTCAGATATTCTGGTGCTGTGCCAGTGAGAGCTTTATAAACAAGCACAAGGATCTTGAAATCTATTCTCAGTAACTCGGCAAGACACTGCTTGACATTGAAATGGGGTCACCATGCTTCCCCAAAGAGTAGATCCCTGACCCTCTTAATTTAATTTAATCTCAGGTGGTTAATTGAAGACGGTTGCGTCGCAGTGATACAATTAGCATGCTAAAGGCCTGTTTCTCCTCTCCTCTCCTCTCCTCTTCTCTCCTCTCCTCTCCTCTCCTCTCCTCTCCTCTCCTCTCCTCTCCTCTCCTCTCTCCTCTCCTCTCCTCTCCTCTCCTCTCCTCTCCTCTCCTCTCCTCTCCTCTCCTCTCCTCTCCTCTCCTCTCCTCTCCTCTCCTCTCCTCTCCTCTCCTCTCCTCTCTCCTCTCCTCTCCTCTCCTCTCCTCTCCTCTCCTCTCCTCTCCTCTCTCCTCTCCTCTCCTCTCCTCCTCTCAGGGCTCTGTTCATCAAGCCGTTCATGTTGCTGCTGGATGAGCCCACCAACCACCTGGATCTGGACGCCTGCGTGTGGCTGGAGGAGGAGCTCAGTCAGTAAGTGTTTATTCATCGACGGCCCTCTTCCGTGAAGCGGATCAGTAGTGTTGTAGTTAGTACACACGTGACCGATGCTGAGAATCTCACTCACTCACACTCCCTTTTTTTCCAGGTTCAAGCGAATCCTTGTGCTCATCTCGCACTCTCAAGACTTCCTGAACGGAGTGTGCACCAACATCATCCACCTGCACCAGAGGAAGCTCAAGTACTACACTGTAAGTGTCAAAAATAAAAATAAAGAAGGATTATCAATCAAATGTATTTATATGGCACATTTAAACATGACACTTGTCATGACACAAGTGCTTTACAGTAAAAGTACTCCTATCAATCCATAGGCAAGAGTGCCATGCCACACAGTCATGGAGTAGTTAACCAGACAGATGGTACTAGTATTGTAAGGCGCTGTCACCCCTGTTAAAAGGGCCACCTGTAATTGTGCAGTAGGGGACTTGGCTGGATACAAGTCAAGTCAACTTTATTTATATAGCACATTTACATGCAGCAGCAGCTGAACCAAAGTGCTTCACAGGCGGAGAGCAAATAAGGAGCACAAATGTAAAACAGGTAAAGTGCAGGAGACTTAATAAAATGCAACACAATACAAGATATGATAATAATTACAAGGAGAGAAGATAAAAGGACTAAAAAAGGCAACTGTAACCTCGTGTAACCTCACCGTACGCCATATAAGGGGGACCGGGGGAGAGGTTTACGGTCTGTTGCTAATTATGTGTACATGTGCGCACTCGGGCGTTTGAAGCCGTGAGTGGCGGGTTTGTGCGACCAGTTTTGATGACGGTGCAACTGTTCTATTTTTAATAAAAGGGTAACTACGACCAGTACCAGAAGACCAGGGATGAGTTGGAAGAGAACCAGATGAAACGCTTCAACTGGGAGCAGGACCAAATCACACACATGAAGGTGAGTTAGGGGGCCATCTTGTGGCTGGTTCAGTTTAAAGTGCTCTTGTGGTGATTTTCCACACTGGGAAGGAATGATTCATTTTGTCTGACCTCGCCCTCTCTCTCTTTCTCTCTCCCTCTCTCGCCCTCTCTCTCTGCCTCTCTTGTAGAACTACATCGCCAGGTTTGGTCACGGCTCTGCTAAGCTGGCCCGACAGGCGCAGAGCAAAGAGAAGACTCTACAAAAGATGGTGGCCTCAGGCCTGACTGAGAAAGTAGTGGATGACAAGGTACGAGTCAGCGGCTCACTGGCGAACTCGGCCAACTCTTGACCGTTGCTTTTATTTTTCAATATATAAGGCCTTTTTAGAATGATGCAATGTAATTCAAGTTTCGAGTTCCAGTTTCAAGTTTCTTTATTGAATATTCTTTTTGCAGTTTGTGAAACTGAAATACATCAACATCAATGAAATACAACATAAAAATATAAAACACAATTCTGGATAAAAACAGTGATAATAACTTAGTGAATCTTGAGTATTTATCAACACAATCTATGGTGGTGATGGGTAAAGCTAAAACGTTCATCCTGTGTTATTTGGCAAGTTGCTGCTGATGAATGAATGGTCTTTATTGTCATTGCTATAGTACAGGTACCAAACAACGAAATTTGGGAGGGGTGGCTCCCCTGGTGCTAGGAAAGAAAAAAACTAAAAAAACAAGAAGGGAAAGGATGATGTTGTTTAGTACGGTAATCATCTCCTTGTGTAATAATCACCCTTCTCTCTCTCTTTTTCTCTCAGACCCTGTCATTTTATTTTCCTTCCTGTGGAAAGATCCCTCCACCTGTTATCATGGTTCAGAATGTTAGCTTCAAATACAGTGACAACGCGGTGAGTACAGACCAGAGACACTGTGGTACTATGTGAGGCTGAGGGCCCTGATGCAGTGTTCCTAATGTCCCCTTCTGGCTCCCCTCCCCTGCAGCCACACATATACAAGAACCTAGAGTTTGGTATCGACCTGGACACGCGAGTGGCTCTGGTGGGGCCCAACGGGGCGGGGAAGTCGACACTGCTCAAACTTCTGATGGGAGAGGTGAGTGAGCCGAGTTCAGTGAATTAGTAATTCAGTGATCAATTCCAATTCAGTGAACAATTCCCACCACAATTGTAGGATCTGTGCTCTTGTTTTAGGGCTTAGAAATGTAAAGGGCTTATGTAATAATGACAGCCATGGAGATCCATATGCATCATGTACCCATACATTATGTGTGTATCGCATACATGATAATAATAATAATTATGTTTTGAGTATCTCACACCTCTTGTTTCTGTCTCCAGCTCCTCCCATCTGACGGAATGATCAGGAAGAATTCTCACGTGAAGATTGGCAGATATCACCAGGTAGGACACCCAGTCATGACACAAATGTATTTCGTACACGTTCAATCCCTAATAAAAGTTTGTTCCAGATCATAATTTGTAATAGTATTGTTAGCCTCATTAGCATAATTGCCTAAGTCATGCTTCACTTGTGGTCAGCCGGGCCATCTTTGTATGTCGTGTCAAATGCCATGTCATGTCAAAGAAATGTCATGTCAAACAGATGACTTGGGCAGATAGTGATTTTGGAATGTAACAAGCATTCTGATAGGCTGATGTCATAGAGGCAATAACGCACAGTGAATCAGCAGTGTTAGGAGAGTAGAGTTAGGCAGATATCTCAATTTGGCCAAAATATGATTTAGCCAATTATGCTATGAGGCTAATGATATCTAATAATATAAGCCCATTTAGCTGACGCTTTTATCCTAAGCGACTGACGTTGCAGTGAGGGGCATGTGTTTTTCAGTATATATGGTCCCCGGCGAGAATTGAACCCACAAACAAATCAACTCTGTTTACTTCCTGTTCTGTAGCATCTGGCAGAGCAGCTGGAGCTGGACCTGTCTCCTATGGAGTACATGATGAAGTGCTACCCTGAGATCAAGGAGAAGGAGGAGATGAGGAAGATCATCGGCCGCTACGGCCTGACTGGAAAGCAGCAGGTGAGAGTCGTCCTCCTAACCTCCTAACCTGGACTTGGAAGCTACTCGTCTCCCAACCAAATTGTCTCCAGATTTTTGGGAATTCTCAGTATATTTCAATCTCCACCTGAAATCTAGGTGTAATTGTATAATTATAATATAATTATAATACAGTATAATTGTAATTGCAGTATACAGAGTAGATTGTCCTACAAAGACACTTAGATTTTGATTTAGTATTAGATTACCAAGTAAGCTTTTCAATTTTTTTTGAGAGAGGACGCTGGCGTTGCTTGTTCGCCGCTTCTCCACCTGAAATCGAGGTGTAATTGCAGTATACAGAGTAGATTGTCCTACAAAGACACTTAGAATTAGATTTAGTAATCTAAAAATTAATTAGACCCCTATACTTTCTTTTATTTCTTTTGTTTCTTTTTGTTATTACTACTCAATCTTTTCAGTTTGTAATAGTCTTTGAGTGTCTAGAAAAGCGCTATATAAGTCTAATGTATTATTATTATTATATTTCTGAAAATACCCAATTGATCTCCTTGCTTCCCCCTCTCTCCCCCCCCCAAGGTGAGTCCCATCAGGAACCTGTCTGACGGTCAGAAGTGTCGGGTGTGTTTCGCCTGGCTGGCCTGGCAGACCCCTCACATGCTCTTCCTGGACGAGCCCACCAATCATCTGGACCTGGAGACCATCGACGCCCTGGCGGACGCCATCAACGACTACGAGGGGGGCATGCTGCTGGTTAGCCACGACTTCAGACTCATCCAGCAGGTACGGGCCGCAGACAGACATGCTCCTCCACACTGACAGACAGGCAGGCGTCTAACCCAGTGGTTCTCAAACCTCTCCTCGGGGACCCCCAGCCACCCCACATATTTGATCTGTTCCACCACCACCACCAGCACACCCGATTCTGGTGGTGGAACAGATCAAATACGGAGCGGCTGGGGGTCCCCGAGGAGAGGTTTGAGAACCACTGGTTTAACCTCAATGTGGTAGTTCATGTGTGAAACAGACATTTCGAATTGGGTTAGTTTATGAACAATCTTTGTGATTATAGAAGGTAATTGTTTGTTTGGTTTTCTTTCATCCAGGTGGCTCAGGAGATCTGGGTGTGCGAGAAGCAAACCATCACCAAATGGAACAAGGGTATCCTGGCCTACAAGGACCATTTGAAATCCAAGATTGACAAGCAATCGCATGACTTCTAATAAAGCTACTTCACCCAGCACTCTGTACCATTTACTTAATCTACACCATGGATCTGATCTCCCAGCCCCCATGTCCTCTAACAGTTTAGTCCACACCCCCTTCCAGCTCAGGCTGCACTCTGATTGGCTGATTGACCTAAAAGGATCTCAGTGCATTATGAAATGCATCTTACTTGTGCTGTTGTCATAGAAAAAGTTTTATTTTTCAGAATACGTCATAACGTTAATTCCAATATGTATTCAACATTGTTCAGGTCATATCGAGGTATGATACTAAACACTTTCCCTGCATTAAATACGCGGTTACTATTGCCTGACTTTTTATTTAACAAATTATTGTAATTGCAATAATGGTTTGTCTGAATAAATGACTGAATTTACATGATACGTTGTCATACTGTGTCAACTTACTGTGATGGTTTCAGAGTACTTAAACAAAATAAAACAAACGATACATTCAAAATGCAGCCTTTTTAAATTATTATTATTATTATTCATTCTGCATTTTCCATTGAGAAGTACTGAATATCCAGTGCTCTTATCCAAAAACCATTTACATTCTGAGAAAGTAAACTATTTTACAACTGTAAACATAAGAGAAGCAAAACTATAATATCTTATCGATGGAGTTGCTTTGGATTCTTGCTTAACGAACCCAACCACTCTGGTATGCAATATGCACCACAGCCCTGCCGTCAGCCATGCAGAGCCAACCTCCTCCCACGACCAACTGACTCATGCTCAGCTTTCCAGTTGCTAGGTGACCAATTGTTTACTTTGTGTCAATCCCCCATGGAGCACCACCTCAAAACCCCACGTTAATTGGACATAACAGGAGAGAAAAAAGTCTAACCAGTGTTAACAGCTGTTGTCCTCATGTAGCTAGTAGTACCGTAGTACATCTTCAGGGTTGTAATCGTAAACAGATTCATTCGAGAATTCAGGCAGGGAAAAACGAGGGCATTCTGGGAAATACATGCTGTGGTATATAGTTGTTACATCGTCGCTGATTCTAGTTCCAATAAGATGCCCTTAAGGGCGTTCATCATGCACACTAACACTTCTGCCGGGGAATCTAGTAGTAGTAGTAGTAGTAGTAGTAGTAGTAGTAGTAGTAGTACATGGCACAATCACTTTGCCGAGACACTTCTTTTGCCGGTTAATTACATTTATGGGGGTTTTGTGATTAAAATGCAAGGATTCATTCAGATCTCTACTTCAGAGGCGCGAGAGCAGCACCCTTCTAACATTTCAACAACACAGGAGGCCAGTTATAGAAGTTCTAGCGGTTGGTTGGTTGGGTGCTTGGTAGTGACGTCGCTGTCTAGCCTGCCAGCTGGATAACAGACACCTCGAGGGCCGGGGGGGGGGCGAGGTGACAGCAGCTGACTCCAGGCCTGTAGGGGGGCTGATGCGGAGTGGTAGGGTAGGAGAGGGGGGAGAGAGGAGGGGTAGAGAGAGGAGGGGTAGAGGGAGGAGGGGTAGAGGGAGGAGGGGTAGAGAGAGGAGGGGTAGGGAGAGGAGGGGTAGAGAGAGGAGGGGTAGAGGGAGGAGGGGTAGGGAGAGGAGGGGTAGAGGGAGGAGGGGTAGAGGGAGGAGGGGTAGAGAGAGGAGGGGTAGAGGGAGGAGGGGTAGAGGGAGGAGGGGTAGAGAGAGGAGGGGTAGAGGGAGGAGGGGTAGAGGGAGGAGGGGTAGAGAGAGGAGGGGTAGAGGGAGGAGGGGTAGGGAGAGGAGGGGTAGGGAGAGGAGGGGTAGAGAGAGGAGGGGTAGAGGGAGGAGGGGTAGGGAGAGGAGGGGTAGGGAGAGGAGGGGTAGAGAGAGGAGGGGTAGGGAGAGGAGGGGTAGAGGGAGGAGGGGTAGAGGGAGGAGGGGTAGGGAGAGGAGGGGTAGAGAGAGGAGGGGTAGAGAGAGGAGGGGTAGAGGGAGGAGGGGTAGAGGGAGGAGGGGTAGAGGGAGGAGGGGTAGGGAGAGGAGGGGTAGGGAGAGGAGGGGTAGAGAGAGGAGGGGTAGAGGGAGGAGGGGTAGAGAGAGGAGGGGTAGAGGGAGGAGGGGTAGAGGGAGGAGGGGTAGAGGGAGGAGGGGTAGGGAGAGGAGGGGTAGAGGGAGGAGGGGTAGAGGGAGGAGGGGTAGGGAGAGGAGGGGTAGAGGGAGGAGGGGTAGGGAGAGGAGGGGTAGGGAGAGGAGGGGGGTCTGGGGGATGGGGGTCTCACTGGGCCTCTCCGTCGTCGTCGTCTGAGACCTGGTCGTGGGGGAGGTGGGGGCAGGAGAGGACGAGGCGGGCGATGCCAGAGAGGGTCACCCCGGAGCCCTCCAGGTCCACCTGGCTCAGACGCATGCGCTTCAGGAACTTCACATATTCGTTTGGCAGCCTCACGTGACTCGAAAAAACATACGAGACAGAAATAAGTCATGTTCCTTACGTTACGACATGCGAGTTACGTGATGAATGATGTAGATTGTAATGAGTGTGTGTTGTGTGTGTGTGTGTGTGTGTGTGTGTGTGTGACCTCACCGTAGTCGGTGATGCGCGTCCGGCTGAGGTTGAGCTTCATCAGCTGTCCACAGTGGACCAGGCCTCTCCTCACCACCGTGTCTCCCACCTGAGTACTGGCTAGGCCTAGGACCTGCAGAAGAGGAAGAGAGAGAGAGGGAGAGACAGAGAGACACAGAAACACACATAGACAGAGAGACACAGACACACACACAGAGACAGACAGACAGACAGTTTGGGTTTGAATACAGTTTGAACACATTCTATTTACAAACCCCTCATTTCAATCCTTCCATCCCTGTATATGACATCAGGGGTGACAGGTTAAAGGTTAAGCACACTACTACCACGCTACCACCCTACCTGCAGGTGGGGCAGGCAGGTGACCAGGGCGGCCACCCCTCGGCTGGTGACGGCGGTGCGGTCCAGACGCAGCTCCAGCAGCTCCTGCAGGCTCCGCAGGGAGGGCAGCCCCGCGTCCGTCACCTGGGTGTTGCTGAGAGACAGCCTCTTCAGCCTGGCAGCACCGGGAGAGACAGGAGAGGACCACAATCCATTCTCATTCGTTGCAATGACGGTGTTGTGACAGCAGGGGGCGTCTGGACATCAGCGAGAGCAGGAGTCACACCAACCCTCTTCCTAGAGAGATGAGAATTCCCCGTTGGTTGATATCTGCAACCCTTAATTGTGCTTTTCTTGGTTAAATAAAGGTTATACATCGTTAGCCTCGTAGCATAATTGCCTAAGTCATGCTTCACTTGTGGTCAGCCGAGACATCTTTGTATGTAGTGTCAAAAATGCCAAAGAGATGACTTGGGCAGAGAGTGAATTTGGAATGTAACAAGCATTCTGATAGGCTGATGGCATAGAGGCAATAACGCACAGTGAATCAGCAGTGTTAGGAGAGTAGAGTTAGGCAGATATCTCAATTTGGCTAAAGTAAACATTAAGTTTGAATGATTTACTGAGCTGGCGTTACTTTTTTCAAACCACACACACCGCATGTCGGCTATTTCAGCACCATGTCCACCTACTTCTCACTATGAGGGGTTCAGCGTCAGTGCACCCCGCTCTGTTACTGTCAGGCAGGGGCGGCGCTAGGGGGTGGCTACTTGGGCTCAAGCCCCGGATGTTTTCTGAAAAGCCCCGAATGTTTTACTTTAAAAAAAAAAAAAAGGCCTGCCCTGCCCTGAAGAAGTGATCTCAATCAGTGCCTCTCAATCAGTGCCTGACAAAAGTGTAAGGATGGATATCCGAAAGTTTTTTTCAAAAAAACAAACGCCAAGAACTGTTGCAGCAGCCGTATCAGCAGCTGACAACAATGACATCACCAGCAGTGATGACATCGATGATGTTTCAGGTTTGTGAATCTTATTAGAAAGGTGACTGACCCACTGACACTACTTGCTAATGCTAGCTGGCTATCATAACATAACGTTATGTTATAATGAAAATGAAAAATAGCAAGGTACTGTTACGGTACATGGTAAGAAATCAAACAAAGGATAATACTTATACAAATAAAGTGAATAACAGGCTGATCAGTGTTTCCTCCAGGATTTTTCACATTAGCGGCGGAGTGGTCGTCTTGCGCGCGCAAATTTTTTTCCGCGTGCACGCGAAAACAAATATAATTTCTTAAATAGCGGTTAAGTCATTAAAGCCGAGCAGGTGATTTTATATAGAAGGTGATCAAATACCAATATTGTTATGTACGACAGTATGTCATTGCAGCACTTTGTTGCACTTTACGACGTCACGTTCTGTTAGAGCTTTACGACTGTGTGTGTGTGTTGTCAGAATGAATGGCACTTGACAGTAAACGGAGCTCAGTTTGTATACCTGTGTGGATCTACATTTATTAGCATAACACAAACATAATAAATTAGATAGAACAACCCTGTTCATTAATGTTCATTAATGCTTGAGTTCATGTTCATGTTCGCACTGTTACTGTGTTGTGTGCCAATGCACCCCTGTGATTGGTGGAGGTCACGGGGGGGGGGCGGGCGGGTGCTGTGTGTGTTATTGAGACCGTTGGGAGAGAGAGCTCGGGTGAACTAAGAAAGTTGTGTATGAGATAGTTTACAATTAAAGGCACAGATTACATGAGAGAAGCTATCTGTCATTATTTCAACCACTGTCCAAGTGGGGACGTTACACTACTTTCGTTTTAGAACGAAACGTTAGCCGCTAGCAGCGTTTAGCAGTCACCATTCTTGAGCAAAACATGACACAAACAAACGTTCTACAGCCAGTGGTGTAGTGGCACCGTTTTCATATAAGGTTATAGTAATATACAGTACTGGTGAAGAGAAACATACTGAAGTTGTCGTCTTCTGTCCTCTTTTTCTTGGCGTCTTCCTCTCGCATTGTTGCGGCATAGCTGTGGTCATTTCTTATGGCATTGCTGCCCACCACACTGTCAGACTGCTCACACTGAAGGAATAAAATGCATGGTGCAATCACAACTATTGAACTAACAAAAAACACTATTATTTACCATTCAGCATCATGCTCACCTCCTGTTCCCTCTTCCGCTTCTTGGGGACCCTGAAAACCGGCTGCAGTGACCCGTGGAGCAACGCTCTGGCCTCATCGGTCCAGTGGGCAAACCTCTGCCCGTGGCTTTGAGTGAGATAGTGACAGAATAAAAAAGTAAGCCAATGTATAACAAATGCGGTTTCAGAAGTTACATTTAAAGTGAAGTCTTACCCCTCAATCTGGAACCGTTCCATTAGAACGATGCACCACCATCTCCTCAGGTGTCCCATATCCCTCTAAAAAAAATTGAGAGAAGAAATGTAAAGTCAAAATGGTTCTGTGCGCTTGGGCAATGGGTGTTTGCAGAGATCTATATATGCTACAACAGCCAAACCGTTATGGTTTAGAATGTTAATGGTAACAGATTTAGTTTCCTCCTTGACTCTCCTCACCGTCGGAGAAGAGAAACACTGACCTCTGTGAACTGAAGTGGAGCGTCAGTGGTGAGACAGAGTGCATACTGTGAAAGGCAAAGATCTGCTTATTAGGTTATGACCATTTCAAATGAACAACATTTTCAATAGAATAGAAAGGAATTTACCATCAATATGAAGACGCCACAATCAATCCCTGCGTTTTGGCGAGGGAAACCCTGAAAGAATTGGACAAGGTGTTAATAGCAATATAACAGTTATGTGGTCAAAAGGATAATAAAGACATGTGCAAGTGCATGAGATGCAGGACAAAAGTACCTTGATGTCTCTGCCGTACATGGTTGCCCACTGGCCTGGGGCGATGCGATGAGCTAGATCACTGTCAAAATCCAGCATAAGAGTATTTGTGTCAGACAAATTGACTCTTAACTATATGAAAAATGCTACAATACAAGAACACCTAACAATGTCACCTATGACACATAATAAATGTCTCTTTTCCCCCAAATATAGCACCAGAACATGGTATATATCAGCAATTACTCTTCCAATATGACTTAGTGAAAGAATGACAAGAGAATTCATATTACTGGGTTTCCTTACATTCAACATACTATTGCATGCTTTAAGAAAGATTAATGTTACGATAGCCACTGAACATGGTGTAAACAAAATAACTTGAAAACAGCCTTTGAACGAGGCTTTGAACAAGGCTTCTTGGAACAAGCCGAACATTATAATTCATAGTATCCTGTTACAGACATGTTGTTTGCTAAGAAAATGTGTTATAAATTAAATTGTATTAGTTGACAACCCTGGTCAATAAGCTGTCTTACTGTATTATTAGAATACTATGAATTATGTAGATTTCCCTTATAAGCCACAGAACAGGGCTGACTATTGTCGTTATGTTACAAAACCTAAAGATGCCATGGTAACAGCTGTCGCCAAAACCATCAGGGTTTAGCGAGTCCACCAAAAGCAGCTCCTTTGCTTTAGGTTTGATGATCTGTCAACCATTTACAAAGCAGATAACATTCTGTCGACTCCAGGCAGGGATGACGATGGCATCCTTGTGCAGGAGGTCCTTCTAGCATTTTAGAAGTTATTTAGCATTTTTTTAGGCTTGGGTGGTATCTATTTTTTAATTCCTTTTTATCGATTTCCAAATACCATGATATACATCAATACCGCCCAAGCCTATGTCAATGTCAAGCAACACAGGTCACAGGTAAAAGGAACTTACAGGAAGTCCAGCCATTGGGTCCACAGTGTTGGACTTCCACGTTGGGACTATGTATAAGTCCACAACGTGGATGTCTTTTCCCTATATTGACAGTTTTTCACAAAAAAGAAATGTTGTAATTAATTAGTGCAATATCAAGGGAAAACTGCACTACTTTTTGAAAAAGACGTTACAGGTGTTAATGAATACCGGCATACATCTGCATAATTTATGTTTTAACAAATAACAAAACCTTACATGTTTTTGTGTGGCCTCTTTGATGAATCTAAAACATGCGTTTCCAATCTGCAACAGAGTAATATAAGTAAGTAACTTGTGCCGA
The DNA here is from genome assembly GCF_963989245.1 of Nansenia antarctica. NCBI lineage: Eukaryota > Metazoa > Chordata > Actinopteri > Argentiniformes > Microstomatidae > Nansenia > Nansenia antarctica. The sequence goes on along the minus strand of NC_137683.1, from coordinate 27,268,342 downwards.
TAAGTTACTGTGAGGACAAGCAATGACAAGAATTCCAATGTACCTGTTCTGGTTATATACGGCAATTCAACTTTCTATTCTATTCTATACGTACATTGGACTCCATGAGCTGAGGAAGGCCCAAGCTCCAAAAGTCCTCCCGCACCAGGCAGACATTCCCCTCCTTCACAATGATCTCCATTTGAGATCTTTGTGGGTCCAGTACATAATTTAGCTACAAGTAATAGATATAAAACATACTTTAAATCAATAGCAAACATACAAAAGATGATTGTGTATCAAGTAGACATTTATATCTACCAGCATGTCCTGGCTTGGGGTCATAGTGCACAGATACGGAGGGACGAATGGTGGCTCAGGCTCTCTGGACTCTGATGGAGAGGATACAGTATTATGCAAGTATCACATACATACAGTTACTGCACATACACACTTAGTGTGTGTCCTTGTATTAACAATAATAATACCTCTCAAATTAGGCCTGATGAACGGCTTCAGCTGGGCAACGTTCACACCCTGCTTTATCTGACGCCCTTTGGTGCTGGACAGCATCACCACACCCTTGGGTGAGATGGAGGATATGATGTACGGCCCAAACCAATTGGCCTCCAGTCGCCCTCCTTTCCGTCCCTCCTTTCGCTTGTTTGCCCGTAGGACCTCATCCCCAACTTTGAAGTGAAAGGATTTGACCCCCTTTTGTTTCTGGGCCTCGTAGGTCTTTTTCTGCCTTGCCTGGGCAATTTGGATGTTCTGGTAAATCTGAATTTTTTGTATCATTTAATTAATTTTCCCTTGAAACATATTCATATTTTATAGCATATATTGCCATTGTATGCATATTTGTTATTATTAGATATTATTATGCATAAATTGCCATTTTTACATCACCTTTGCATGTAGATCTGTAACTTCGACAGTCTTCGCCTGTACATCCTCCTCTGGCAAATCAACCACAACCACAGCTGAGTCGTCACCCTCCTCAGTCTGTGTTGTGTTGATGACACCTGGGCTGCGAGGGTGCCGTCCGAACAGTGCCATGTACGGGGTGTACCTGGTTGATCGCTGTAAAACAAAACAAAAGTACAATCAATAGCATTTCACCATCTTTCTATATTGTTTAAATTGTTTTTTGTTTCTTTCTATGTTTGTTTGAATTGTTTACATATTCAGTTGTTACACAATAGTAGGCTACCTGCTTAGAGGTGTTGATGCTCATTATGATGCCCCTAGAATGGCCATCCCAGTCGTTCTGTCCATCCCCACAGTACTTGGCAAGCGCAGTCTTCACGTTGCGGTTTGTGCGCTCGTCCTGTCCATTGGCCTGGGAGTGGTAGGATGACGTGATGCAGTGTTTGACACCCAGAGCCTCAAAAACACCACGGTTGACCTGCAGATGCATTAGTGTATGCAATTAAATTAGATTAAATTACAATGATCAAATGTCACACATCACATACACTGTGTCTTATATACATAACTGTACCTCATTCACAAATTCCCGTCCTTGGTCGGTAATGATCCTCTCTACCAGTCCAAAGTCAAGAAGAATGTTAACTATCTTCCTGGACACCTCATTGGCTGTTTTGGTGTAGAGGGTTTTTGCCACAGCCCACTTGGTGAAGAGGTCGGTTGCAGTCAGAATGTATCTGCAATGAAAAATGCAGATTGTTCTCCATTAGCTACAGCATTGCAGCAGCTATTCCTCATGGGGTCCACCAAAAACTTGCTTCATAACTTTTATTGACTTATCCAATACATGATGTCAGCTTATCTCACTAGCTTTAACCAAAAGGGGTTACACATACTTCTGCCCAACATTCAGTAGCTACCTTTTGCCCTTTGCAGTGGTGGGAAGTGGACCAATGAGATCAAACCCCAGGACACTCCATGCCTCTTTCACTTGGATGGGATGGAGTACAGGTGCAACTGTCTTTATTGTCTCATGATGTTGACAGCGGGGGCACTCATCAACCTTTAAAACAGTGACATTTCAGAGGAAATTATCTACTGTAGAGTCAGAGAATTCTTGATGTGGTTGAGGCGTCATGTTGGTGGTGGTGGTCAGCTCCTGGGCTTAGTGCCTTAGGTGCAGAACCGCTGTGGTATGGTTGAGGGGCCGCGGCCTGTATGATGGTCTGGGTGTTCCAGTGCAGAATCAGATTGTGGTCAGTATGAGAATTACACAAGAGTTGGAGATCTTTGAGTAAAAGATCATTGCTAATGGGCAGTGTATAAATTACAATGTTCACACACACCATGCACTAATAACATCAAAAACTCACCCATTTTGTGACATCCTCCCGCAAGGTGGACCAGTGGTAGGACGCCGTCACCTTCTCCAGCGTTCGGCGTCTCCCTGGATGACCCCCAGTCCCATGGTTGTCGTGGCACTCCTTCAGATCAAATCAAACTTCATTTGTATAGCCCATTTCTCACAAAAATGTGACACAATGTGCTTCACAGAGAGCAAAGAAGATAAAACAACAATAGTACAGATGAAACAACAATAAAGACAGACATTTAAAAGGCGAGATTGAATAAGTAGGTTTTGAGGTCTCCAACAATGATACTCTTGTCATAATTGGGAAAGATGATGGACAAGAACTCAAGTCAGATAAGAAAGTTACCATCAGGACATCACAAACTCTATCTTTGTTGCACACCACCAAGCGATGTTTGTCCTTGTACTTGTCCTTGTAGTACAACTCCTCACCTGATGCAGCAGGAAAATACAGCATTCATTTAGAAGTGCAAATATAAAGCCACTGGAAACAGGTTTTATGCACACAATAGTTAGCAGATGCTTAATGAGACACTCAATTTTGATACAGGCCTATGCATTTTCGCCATTTCAAGCAGTGGCGTCAAGAGTGGATATAACATAGTTATTCACACTGACTTACCTTTCATCAAGTAATTCTTGGACGCCTTTAGAATCCTTGATTTAAGGTGTCCAACCTTGGGCATGCCAGGAGGATACATATGATGCATCATGGAAAACTTGAGTGCTGTATGAAACTCCATCTCTGTCACCTGTCTCTCTTTCACCTAAACTCTCTCACGTCGCGCGCGGGTGCGCGCGCAACATCCATGTATCTTAAGGTAGCTACAGAGATTAGATCTATAAACAGCCAAAATTACTGATGGGTAAAAATGGCGGTCATCATGTGATCGTAAATCATCGTCGTCAGCGAATCATAGCGCTACCTATGGCCGGAAAGGGCAGAACCTATGACCGGATCTGGTAGGGTCGGAAAAACCTCGCGGGTCGGAAAATCCGGTACTTACACCGGCTTAGGGGCTGCACCGTAGGAGTGCCAGGGGTCTGGGGCGGCCGCTGCTCCTCCTGCCCCCCAGGGGTCGGCCCCCGAGTCACAGTCAGGAACGTCAGTCAGGTCAATCAGGGAAGACTGGGCCTGTGGCTGGTGCTGGTGCTGAGGCTGATGCTTTATCTTCTTCTTGGCCAGTTTGCCTGAGCCAGTTGCCCCAGCAACCAGGGGGGTTCCATCAGCCTTCTTACTCTCCTCCAGAGCCATTTGTAGCCTCTCCTCCTGTTCGGCGGCCTCTCTGCTCATGGCCAGGGCCAGCTGCAGCTGTAGCTCCTCCTCCCTGCTGGTCTGGGGGCGGGCCTGCTCCAACTCTGAGCCCGGCTGAGGGGACGTGGCTGTGTTGGTGGTCTTGGGGCGGGTGTCTCCAGAGCCCCAGGGGTCCGGGGCAGGAGCAGTTCCCCAGGGGTCGCTGCTCTTCATGGGGTGAGCGGAGGAGGAGGAGGGGGGTCCCCACGGGTCCACAGGGGCCGCCGGCTTAGGGGCTGCACCGTAGGAGTGCCAGGGGTCTGGGGCGGCCGCTGCTCCTCCTGCCCCCCAGGGGTCGGCCCCCGAGTCACAGTCAGGAACGTCAGTCAGGTCAATCAGGGAAGACTGGGCCTGTGGCTGGTGCTGGTGCTGGTGCTGATGCTTTCTCTTCTTCTTGCTGAGAGAACATCAACATGCTAAAAACACATAACTACCTGCCTCTCTGCTCATGGCCAGGGCCAGCTGCAGCTGTAGCTCCTCCTCCCCGCTGGTCTGGGGGCGGGCCTGCTCCAACTCTGAGCCCGGCTGAGGGGACGTGGCTGTGTTGGTGGTCTTGGGGCGGGTGTCTCCAGAGCCCCAGGGGTCCGGGGCAGGAGCAGTTCCCCAGGGGTCGCTGCTCTTCATGGGGGGAGCGGAGGAGGAGGAGGGGGGTCCCCACGGGTCCACAGGTGCCGCCGGCTTAGGGGCTGCACCGTAGGAGTGCCAGGGGTCTGGGGCGGCCGCTGCTCCTCCTGCCCCCCAGGGGTCGGCCCCCGAGTCACAGTCAGGAACGTCAGTCAGGTCAATCAGGGAAGACTCCCCGCTGGTCTGGGGGCGGGCCTGCTCCAACTCTGAGCCCGGCTGAGGGGACGTGGCTGTGTTGGTGGTCTTGGGGCGGGTGTCTCCAGAGCCCCAGGGGTCCGGGGCAGGAGCAGTTCCCCAGGGGTCGCTGCTCTTCATGGGGGGAGCGGAGGAGGAGGAGGGGGGTCCCCACGGGTCCACAGGGGCCGCCGGCTTAGGGGCTGCACCGTAGGAGTGCCAGGGGTCTGGGGCAGCCGCTGCTCCTCCTGCCCCCCAGGGGTCGGCCCCCGAGTCACAGTCAGGAACGTCAGTCAGGTCAATCAGGGAAGACTGGGCCTGTGGCTGGTGCTGCTGCTGAGGCTGATGCTCTCTCTTCCTCTTGGCCAGTTTGCCTGAGCCAGTTGCCCCAGCAACCAGGGGGGTTCCATCAGCTTTCTTACTCTCCTCCAGAGCCATTTGTAGCCTCTCCTCCTGTTCGGCGGCCTCTCTGCTCATGGCCAGGGCCAGCTGCAGCTGTAGCTCCTCCTCCCCGCTGGTCTGGGGGCGGGCCTGCTCCAACTCTGAGCCCGGCTGAGGGGACGTGGCTGTGTTGGTGGTCTTGGGGCGGGTGTCTCCAGAGCCCCAGGGGTCCGGGGCAGGAGCAGTTCCCCAGGGGTCGCTGCTCTTCATGGGGGGAGCGGAGGAGGAGGAGGGGGGTCCCCACGGGTCCACAGGGGCCGCCGGCTTAGGGGCTGCACCGTAGGAGTGCCAGGGGTCTGGGGCGGCCGCTGCTCCTCCTGCCCCCCAGGGGTCGGCCCCCGAGTCACAGTCAGGAACGTCAGTCAGGTCAATCAGGGAAGACTCCCCGCTGGTCTGGGGGCGGGCCTGCTCCAACTCTGAGCCCGGCTGAGGGGACGTGGCTGTGTTGGTGGTCTTGGGGCGGGTGTCTCCAGAGCCCCAGGGGTCCGGGGCAGGAGCAGTTCCCCAGGGGTCGCTGCTCTTCATGGGGGGAGCGGAGGAGGAGGAGGAGGGTCCCCACGGGTCCACAGGGGCCGCCGGCTTAGGGGCTGCACCGTAGGAGTGCCAGGGGTCTGGGGCGGCCGCTGCTCCTCCTGCCCCCCAGGGGTCGGCCCCCGAGTCACAGTCAGGAACGTCAGTCAGGTCAATCAGGGAAGACTCCCCGCTGGTCTGGGGGCGGGCCTGCTCCAACTCTGAGCCCGGCTGAGGGGACGTGGCTGTGTTGGTGGTCTTGGGGCGGGTGTCTCCAGAGCCCCAGGGGTCCGGGGCAGGAGCAGTTCCCCAGGGGTCGCTGCTCTTCATGGGGGGAGCGGAGGAGGAGGAGGGGGGTCCCCACGGGTCCACAGGGGCCGCCGGCTTAGGGGCTGCACCGTAGGAGTGCCAGGGGTCTGGGGCAGCCGCTGCTCCTCCTGCCCCCCAGGGGTCGGCCCCCGAGTCACAGTCAGGAACGTCAGTCAGGTCAATCAGGGAAGACTGGGCCTGTGGCTGGTGCTGGTGCTGAGGCTGATGCTCTCTCTTCCTCTTGGCCAGTTTGCCTGAGCCAGTTGCCCCAGCAACCAGGGGGGTTCCATCAGCCTTCTTACTCTCCTCCAGAGCCATTTGTAGCCTCTCCTCCTGTTCGGCGGCCTCTCTGCTCATGGCCAGGGCCAGCTGCAGCTGTAGCTCCTCCTCCCCGCTGGTCTGGGGGCGGGCCTGCTCCAACTCTGAGCCCGGCTGAGGGGACGTGGCTGTGTTGGTGGTCTTGGGGCGGGTGTCTCCAGAGCCCCAGGGGTCCGGGGCAGGAGCAGTTCCCCAGGGGTCGCTGCTCTTCATGGGGGGAGCGGAGGAGGAGGAGGGGGGTCCCCACGGGTCCACAGGGGCCGCCGGCTTAGGAGCTGCACCGTAGGAGTGCCAGGGGTCTGGGGCGGCCGCTGCTCCTCCTGCCCCCCAGGGGTCGGCCCCCGAGTCACAGTCAGGAACGTCAGTCAGGTCAATCAGGGAAGACTGGGCCTGTGGCTGGTGCTAGTGCTGAGGCTGATGCTTTCTCTTCTTCTTGGCCAGTTTGCCTGAGCCAGTTGCCCCAGCAACCAGGGGGGTTCCATCAGCCTTCTTACTCTCCTCCAGAGCCATTTGTAGCCTCTCCTCCTGCTCCTCCTCTTCATGGGGGGAGCGGAGGAGGAGGAGGGGGGTCCCCACGGGTCCACAGGGGCCGCTGGCTTAGGGGCTGCACCGTAGGAGTGCCAGGGGTCTGGGGCGGCCGCTGCTCCTCCTGCCCCCCAGGGGTCGGCCCCCGAGTCACAGTCAGGAACGTCAGTCAGGTCAATCAGGGAAGACTGGGCCTGTGGCTGGTGCTGGTGCTGATCCTGATGCTTTCTCTTCTTCTTGGCCAGTTTGCCTGAGCCAGTTGCCCCAGCAACCAGGGGGGTTCCATCAGCCTTCTTACTCTCCTCCAGAGCCATTTGTAGCCTCTCCTCCTGTTCGGCGGCCTCTCTGCTCATGGCCAGGGCCAGCTGCAGCTGTAGCTCCTCCTCCCCGCTGGTCTGGGGGCGGGCCTGCTCCAACTCTGAGCCCGGCTGAGGGGACGTGGCTGTGTTGGTGGTCTTGGGGCGGGTGTCTCCAGAGCCCCAGGGGTCCGGGGCAGGAGCAGTTCCCCAGGGGTCGCTGCTCTTCATGGGGGGAGCGGAGGAGGAGGAGGGGGGTCCCCACGGGTCCACAGGGGCCGCCGGCTTAGGAGCTGCACCGTAGGAGTGCCAGGGGTCTGGGGCGGCCGCTGCTCCTCCTGCCCCCCAGGGGTCGGCCCCCGAGTCACAGTCAGGAACGTCAGTCAGGTCAATCAGGGAAGACTGGGCCTGTGGCTGGTGCTGGTGCTGATCCTGATGCTTTCTCTTCTTCTTGGCCAGTTTGCCTGAGCCAGTTGCCCCAGCAACCAGGGGGGTTCCATCAGCCTTCTTACTCTCCTCCAGAGCCATTTGTAGCCTCTCCTCCTGTTCGGCGGCCTCTCTGCTCATGGCCAGGGCCAGCTGCAGCTGTAGCTCCTCCTCCCCGCTGGTCTGGGGGCGGGCCTGCTCCAACTCTGAGCCCGGCTGAGGGGACGTGGCTGTGTTGGTGGTCTTGGGGCGGGTGTCTCCAGAGCCCCAGGGGTCCGGGGCAGGAGCAGTTCCCCAGGGGTCGCTGCTCTTCATGGGGGGAGCGGAGGAGGAGGAGGGGGGTCCCCACGGGTCCACAGGGGCCGCCGGCTTAGGGGCTGCACCGTAGGAGTGCCAGGGGTCTGGGGCGGCCGCTGCTCCTCCTGCCCCCCAGGGGTCGGCCCCCGAGTCACAGTCAGGAACGTCAGTCAGGTCAATCAGGGAAGACTGGGCCTGTGGCTGGTGCTGGTGCTGATCCTGATGCTTTCTCTTCTTCTTGGCCAGGGGCAGGGCCAAGGGCAGGGGCAGGGGGCTGATGGATGACTGCGACTGGACTGATTCATCCATGGCCTCCTCCTCCTCCTCGGCTGATTCCTCCACGCCCGGGACATTTATTCCCCTGCCTCCTGGAGTGATCCAAGCTGATGAAAACAACGTGTTTTACTACATGTTACATGTTGGGTAGCAACAACAGGAGGTCTACTGTCTGTCCTAATAGTCCAGTCAATCTAACAAAAAAAAAGGCCCAACCCAGGAGAAATTGCAATATGAATGAATGAATGAATGGTCTTTATTGTCATTGCTATAGTACAGGTACCAAACAACGAAATTTAGGAGGGGTGGCTCCCCCGGTGCTAGGAAAGAAAAAAAACAAAAAAAAACACAAGAAGGGAAGGAGCTGGTTTACATAAATAAATAAAGGCTATGTACACTATCCACTATACTATACTGTACAGATAGACGACTAGGGTTGTCATATTGCACATAGTGTTATTGCACATTCATTTGAAGTTTCGCAGTTTGCAGGCTAGAAATGTACATATTTGTGCCTCAGCACTACACCTGATTTTTTTTTTCAGTCCAGCCGCTGCCATCAATCCGTCAATAGTAATGTTTCATAGTTTTTATTGTTCCTAATACCCTCCTGCATCATATATTAAAAGTCTTACTTGATTAATTTATTGGATCATACTTTTTTCAAGGTCAAAAGAGGTTAAACAATGTTTTAGAGTGACGCCATCTGGGTAAAATGGTGTTAATATTGGAGGGCCTATGTATACCTATCCAACATATTTGGTGTCTTTTCCTATGTTTTGGGGGTCAATCTTTCTAATAAAATACTTTTTCAGAGGATATTCTTAAGTCTTATACCTGTATTAGCATAGCATAGAGTACAGCACAGTGTTTTATTTGTACAGTATAGTATAGTGGATAGTGTACAAAGCCTTTATTTATGTAAACCAGCTCCTTTCCCTTCTTTTTTTTTCTTTCCTAGCACCAGGGGAGCCCCCCCCCCTCCCAAATTTCGTTGTTTGGTACTTGTACTATATCAATGACAATAAAGACCATTCATTCATTCATATTAGTAGTAAGGGAAACATATGAAAATCTGCGAAGTAAATCGTTACCAAAAATTTTCTTCACCAATGTGTTTCTAAAGGTGTGTAATAACATGTACTAAAAGGTTGAAATTCAACTCCTGTGGGAAACCTCATAAAAAAACTGCTCAAAGTTGGGGTACCGATAACCGATTTTCGAAAATTCGAAAATGCTTAAATTGGACTTGAGTAGCTTTTGAGGGGTCAAACTAGGCATTGTTCATGATTCTGAGTTGATTGCAAGCATTTAATTGTCACCAAGACCACTTCCTGGTAGAGAAACTGCCACGCCCCTTACCATTTACATATACATTTATTTAAATTAGCTGCATAATACTCAGAGCAAATACTGATCCACCATAGGTCAAATGCTTCAGGAGTCAATGTCTGAGTCTTCTTCAACAACATCATGAATACCATTCTTGCATGTAATGCCTTTACAAACTCCACATGCTGAGATGCACTTGACAGCATTTTTCTTGCAGCTGCATCGCCGGTTGCTGCAATCTCCATTACAATTGCAGCTTGTGAACTGGAGTAGCTCGTCGGGAGCCATGGGGTCTAAGGTTGGAACTGGCTCATAACCATGAACACCTAATGTCCATCCATAGTCACTGGGGTCCAGAGACATGCTCTGTAGAAGGATCCAGTCCCGGGTCTGTAGGTAGGCACGGAGAGAATGCTGTGCAGCTGCACCCTCTGTTGGAGGTAGAGTTTCTGGTTTGATCAGCCCAGCCGCTGCCTTTCCCGAGAACATGTTGCATCGAATTGCACCCAGAGTAGTACCTGGCCCATGGTGAATGTACTGGAAGATCCTAGTACCAGCCTGAATCACTGCATCCTTGGTAGCGTGTATGTCAAGGAAGATGTCCATATGTTCGTCGATGTCCCCTGCACAAAACCTGTAAAAGAATGCACTTCAAGGTTTGTTTCAGATATTTCAATATACAAATATTTCATTATGATATAATATTATTATTATTACCTGTCAAACAGAGTTGTTTTCCCATGGCCAGCGATAGCAGAAACCGTATCACACCCAGTGAAGGCGTGACAAAAGAACAGGTAGCGTCTCTTTCTATCTGAGAGAGCTTCTCGGATCCTCTTGACATCATAAGAGTCCTTCGATGTGGTTAAGAAGAGTGGGTGGTTGGTGCTTGAGCTATGGTGCACCAGCATTGCCAGCACGTCTGCGTCTTCTGCCCGCAACTGAAAATAGAAGAAGATATGCAATGCATGTTCAACTATGTGAAAATATATAAAAATAGTAAAAACTCTTCTTTTAAAGTAGTCATAGCTAATGCAAGTAAAATACCTACACAAATGTTACTGACCTCAACAAAGCCATCTGTAGCAGCAGCCAATGCCTCTCTCACAATCGAAGTGTCAGCATCATTGTCACTCTGCTCCACGGTGATGTGAATTTTTCTGAATGTTGAAGAGAGGAGGTGAATGAGCTCACTCTTGTTATGAGTGTTGTCCAAGAACTTCGCTCTTGGTGTCCAGTGTATCATATCCGGTCGAATCTGGAGGTCACAGCATGACTTCTTGGTACGTCGGATGTGGTCATGATCTTTTGGCGATCTGTTATAGCCATCAAAGACCACAATGATCCTTTGAGAGTTACGGCCAAGACACTGCACGTAGCTTAGGTAACTGTTGCCAATCTCCTGCCGAGTCGGACCTTGTTCCCACGTCACTCACCATGTAGAGAAGCCATCCGCCATCAACCACCAAAGTGGAGCAGGGTTGGTTAGTGAGTTCAAGTGGATCAGTTAACTCCTTCAGGCTAGTCTTGGAAAAGCCTGCCTTGTTCGCCTTGTTCATTTTCTGATCTTTGTTACTGAAAAGGGACAATGGGACGGGAGTCAGCTCATACTCCAAGCTTGTCTCAACTGTCATATCCCGTTGGGCAAAAATGATCAGTCGGTTGAACAACTTGAGTGAGTCAAGGTGAATCTTCTTCTCGTTGATCTTGGGAATCTTTCTGAGTGATGACAGGGCTTGTACCTTTGACTTCACCTCCATGGTCGATGTCACTGACTGTCCATCCAGCTTAATCTGCATCTCTCTCCCTACTTCAGCTGCTCTCTCAGCATTGACTGGGTCATCTCCTGTGCTTGTGAATCCTGTAGAGAAAGATACAAACATCTCCTTGTCTCGATCATGGTCGAATGGGTTGTTCTCCTCAAACCATTGGAGGGCAAGTTCAACTGCTTCAGCATCTCGCTTCATCTGTGTTTTGGCAAGGTCTCTGTGGGGTGGAGCATGTTCCTTGACATCTTCCTCCATGCACTGGTTGACATTGGAGAAGTGACTGAGGGTGAGCACCCAGCACTTGTGGCCAGAATCACTGTTTCTCATCCTCCCTCTGCTCAGTCCACCTTCTGATTTGGCTGCCTTCATTAATGTCTGCTCAATACAGATGTCACACCAGGTGCCAGACCAATCATGGCTGGAGTAACGGACAACATGGTTTCCATGGGCAGTGAAACTTTCTATGGTCTCTTTGTAAGCAGGCAACGTTTCAAGTTCCTTCATAAGTTGACAGTACAGCCGTGCACCTTTGGCATATTGATGATGGCCCGCAGCTGCAAAGATGTCCAGCATCCTGGTAGCAATGCAGGACAGGTGCCCCTTGTGGTCTGCAAGCCGCTCACTTTGGATGAAGGTCTTGATCACATCTACCATGTGGTGGTACTGCACCCAGAGTGTAGGCGTTCTTCCTCCTTCAGCGAGTCTTTTGAAGTTTTCTTCAAACCTATGTTCAAACAGTGCCACTACTGGATCTGTGTGTCGGGCTCCCATCTTACCATCAGCCACCTTCTCCATTAAGGTCCTCATTTCACCAAGCTCCTCCTCAGTGAAGGCATGTTTCATGATGCGCTGATAGATGGCTGCATCAATGAGGAGGTGGGCACGGATTGCCTTGTCAAAACACCCCCCATCCAGGATGTGCTCTTGGTGACAAATACATGCTTGCAATCAACTCAGAATCATGAAAAATGCCTAGTTTGACCCCTCAAAAGTTACTCAAGTCCAATTTAAGCATTTTCGAATTTTCGAAAATCGGTTATCGGTACCCAACTTTGAGCAGTTTTTTTATGAGGTTTCCCACAGTAGTTGAATTTCAACCTTTTAGGACATGTTATTACACACCTTTAGAAACACATTGGTGAAGAAATTTCTTGGTAACGATTTACTTCGCAGATTGGTCAAATATCTGGTAAAATGCCCTTACTATAGGGGTACAACTACCCCAACACCCACTTATTTGCCAAATGTGACGCCAGACAATGTTTTCATCAATCAGTTGCCTACATAAACTCTCCGTTTTTACATATTCTGAAACTACAGATTGTAAGCTTTCAAATTATGTGTCATACATTGAAATCGGACAGAAATTGAAGACGACACAAGTATTTGAATGTTGGTACACCTCAAACACAGAATGGGAGAAAAGTCACAACAAACGCTGCTAACAGCTAGCGGCTAAGAATGGCACATAGCTACGAACATCTAACTGCATTTTTATAACATCACAACATGCTGAGAGAACATCAACATGCTAAAAACACATAACTACCGTATTTTCCGCACTATAAGGCGCACTTAAAAGCCTTTAATTTAAAAAAAAAAAACGACAGTGCGCCTTATAATCCGGAGCGCCTTATATATGGATCAATTGGTTAATTGGTTGATCCATACTGGTTGTACACGGCGCTCAAGGCGCTCTGTCAAAATGTTTCAGTACGACTGGTAAACTACAAAGCCGCACCGCTTGCAGCATTACGGTAATCAGTTTCCGAGGGAACAAAGCGAGATGGCCACAGTAGAAGCGTCTCTACAGTCACTATTCGAATGAAGGCAACAGCGCTAGCACGGGACATGAACATCGATGAATTTCGAGGCGGTCCTTCTTGGTACTTTCAACTTGAAGTTTTAAAGTACCCACTCGATATAATAAACAACAGTTTAACGATCACTAAACACTTATAATTTGTGTATTGGATTCATTATTCTCGTTTGCCGGAGGCTACCGGTAAGGGAGGGTTGACTTGTAAACATACTTTCGTTTTAGCTCGTGTTCAAAAGCAAGAACTGTGTGTTCATCTAGTTATGTGTAGTTATGTGTTTTTAGCATGTCGATGTTCTCTCAGCATGCTGTGATGTTATTAAAATACAGTTGAAACCTTCGTAGCGATGTGTTCTGTTAGCAGCGTTCGTAGCTGTGGCTGCGTTCAGAGTCACTTTTCTCCCATTCAGTGTTTGAGGTGAACCAACATTCAAATACGCCTGTCGTGTTCAATCTTTCTCTGATTTGAATGTATGACACATCATTTGAAAGCTTACAATCTGTAGTTTAAGCATGTGTAAAAACTGAAAAATGACGTTGCACATTTCACCAGGAGCTGTCACATATTGGTTGTTGGTTATAATTGTATAGCCTATTGGTTGTTTTCTGGTGTTGTTTTCTTGTTTTGCTCTGTTTGTAGTCTACTTGATGTATTTTTATCAGCTGTTAAATCACCACAGCGGTTAATCCACTAATAGAGATAATACCAGATTGAAAATGCTTGTAGCTAACTACTCTATATCTCGTGGTCGCAGCTATTGCGAATTGCTATTCACGCGAGTCAGCTGTGAATCACCGCAGGTCCTTGACGCTTGTTGCAAAAATGGATGACGAACGGCTGATACTTGAGGTGGAAAAATATATATTTTTGACGGTGGAGCAGGTAGAACGTTGACGGTGACAACGCTCAGGTGGAGCTTGGACAACGGGAAGTTGACACAACACCGATGGAGAGGTGACGCAACGCAGTAGGTGGAGCTTGGGCGTAACGCAACCCCAGTCAAACGTTTGACTGCAGTATCTTCTATTCCAGCGGTTCCCAACCTGTGGGCCGCGAGAGTACTGCAAGTGGGCCGCCAAATCATGGGCAAAAAAATTGTTTTATTGACGTTTTTTTGTTACAAAAACGTTTTAATTTTAAAAAGATAAAAAATCTTGGATTGAACAGCCTTGGTCGTATTGTGCGTGGTGTGCGCCGATATTTCCATCTGAAAATAAGAAGTCAGCTCGCTTCTTGATTGGCTACATTCCATCCCGGACTCGCGAACAGGGTTGCCAGATGGGATCGACATTTTCCACCCTAACCACAGTCTAAAACCGCTAATTCCACCAAAAACCCCCGAGCCCATCTGGCAACCCTAGTCGGAGTTGCCCACACACATAAGGATGTTTGGTCGTAAATATTGAACACATACAACATTTACGATCTTGGTATTTGATCACCTGCTATATAAAACATCGGCGCTCGGCTTTAATGGTTTAACCGCTATTTATTTTAATTTTTTTTGCCACGCTCCCTCTAGTTTTTGGTCAAATTACGTTGTTGTTTTGAGCGCTCGTGCGCGTTTCATGCGCGTGCACACGGAAAAAAAAAACGCGCGCGCATAGCGCGCTGCTGAGTGGGACGCGAATACTGGACATATCTGTAAAGTGGGCCATGAGTCCTAAAAGGTTGGGAACCGCTGTTCTATTCTATGCGCCTTATAATCCGGTGCGCCCTGTATATGAAAACAGTTCTAAAATAGCCCATTCATTGATGGTGCGCCTTATAATCCGGTGCGCCTTATAGTGCGGAAAATACGGTACACATAATTAGATGATCACACAGTCCTTGCTTTTGAACACGAACAAAAAAGAGAGTATAGGCCAATGCACACGGCGTGCGATTTTGTCGCACGACAACATTTGATTCTCAATTCACACCACCGAAGTGTGTGGGTGTGAATGGAGAATCGAATGTTGTCGTGCGACAAAATCGCATCGCACGCCGTGTGCATTGTCTCATTCAAAACAATGGAATTGAATTCGGCGGTGCGACAAAATCGCCGCCGTGTGCATTGGCCTTATGTTTACAAGTCACGTCTCCCTTACCAGTAGCCTAAGGCAGAGGAGAACAGTGAATTCAATCCACACGTTATAAGTATTTAGTGATCGTTAAACTTTATTAGGCCTATATTGAGTGGGTACTTTAAAACTTAAAGTTGAGTGTTATGAGAAAAAAAAAAGAAAACCAAATATTGTTGACACAATAAGTTTCACTTTAATTTTCTGTGACTAGTTTATCCCTAGACTGGCTTGCGTCACAAATGTTCCTTATCATGTGTCACGCCCCACCCCCATCCTGTGAAAGATATTATTGGTCCCCCACAATATATCCAGGCATGAAAACAGGTCGGGGTGAAAAAGGTGAGAAGGATATGAGACCCGGATCCTGCTAGGGCAATCGGAGACTGAGAGCCCAAAAAGATTATTGGGGTACCAGAAAGAGACACATCATACATGCGGGCTCACAAAAGCTCTCCCTCTCACTCTCCCTCACTCTCACACACACTCCAATAGGCTACGAGACCAGTGGCGTCATTTCAGCAAAAGCCACGATATGGCATGGTACCGAATGGGGGGGAAGGTGGATTTTTTCCCTCCAAATCAGTTATGCAATAGTCAATTTTAGTGAGTTGTTTCTGTACAAAAGCGAAAATATGAATGTATAATTAAGTGCAAATAAAGTATATTTACATGTTCACATGTAAACATACACATATGTTGTATAAGAAACTAGACTGACAACTTCTCATGAAATGCGCAACAATGCAGCTTTAATATAAGCTAGTACAGTGTTTCCCAAAATGTGGGGCGTGGGGGGTACTGCATTTAAAAAATATATATATATATTAAAAAAAATATATATATATATTTGATGACGCCCTTAGTCTGTGTACTACGGTAGCAGTCGCACTGTTATTCTGTTCTTGTATGAAGGTACGTCCTAATGTGACTACGTTGTCACTACGTTGACTGTCGAGTCTGTGAATAAACTTACCGGAGACATGCTGAAGAGAATACCGAGTCTGCTTTACTTATTGTTCATACGCGATTCATGTGCACCCAAGCTCAACACATATATACCATATATCTGCCATATATCATACTTCCGTTATATATCTAAAAATATGATGATAAATACATATAAAACGGAGGTATGATATATATGGCAGTCTCACACGCCTGTCACGTCTCCAGTACATTGGAACTTCGCATCCTTTGATACATATGGCGGGATGTAAGGATCTTGTAACTTCGCAAACAATGGCAGAATTGAAATAGTTTACTCTATGTTCAACTGCCGTGGCGTTGCCTTTAATATACAAATATTGTATGACCCTCAGCCTGCTCACACAGCGCGGCTCCACGGTTCTTTGGTGGAAAGGCATTTTTAACGAACTCCCAGCGAAATCAAAACACGAAAATCTTCTGTCACTACCTTTTCCAGTTGAACATAGAGTAAACTATTTAAATGTTGCCATTGTTTGCGAAGTTACAAGATCCTTATATGTATCAAAGGATGCAAAGTTCTAATGTAGCTACTGGAGACGTGACAGGCGCCTGAGACTGCCATAATATTATATTATATCATACCTCAGTTTTATCTGTATTCATCATCATATTTTTCGGGCATTTAGCTCATTAAACGGCGAAAATCACTGGCGGACCTGGGTTGCGATTCCATTTAATTTACAGGGAACTATGTGTGAAAGGGGCTAACAGCTTGCAAAATAGGCTGACAACGCTAACGTTAGTAGTTATCTGTACTGTATCTGTACTGCACTTAGTAATGTTAGTACCAAATGTTAGTACCAAAGTTAGCCATCTATCATTAGCTAGCAATTTTTATTTTGTTAACGTTACATTCCTATCTCAGTATTTGCGACTTCAGTCCTTGTCTTCTCTCAGCATACAAAAACCTCGGCTGACGTTCTGTCACCAATTTCTTCACCAAGGAGTTTCACACGCACATTACAGTTTCAGCCCATCACGCCTGCGCATTTGATGGGCCATCAAAATCTTACCGTTCGAACGTTCAACGTGCGTTCCAGACTAATGGGCCGCCCCCCCCCCCAAAAAAAACAACAACAACTCATCGGATCTATATGATTCAGGGAAGTCACCTATTTTGGATTCAAAACGGCTAATTTCGACGAAAGGTGAGCGATTATCATGCCTGTATATCACTGTAAACACAACTTGATGCATCATTGATGTAATCTCAATAAAAATACACAATGAAAACACCACTCCCAGTCTGTCATTGGTAAGTAGTTCAAACACAGATGTTAGACATTTCTCAAAATCAAAATGTCTAGTTGACAGTCTGTATCACCTTGGGTTTGGCTGAAGTGCTGCAGTAGCTGAGAAACTTGAGGTACATGGATTCACACCTGGGCACTTCATGCAATATGTTGCTGATAATGCTGACCATAATATCTGAACAATTGATGGCCATGGAACGTTCTATGGCATGGGAATTATTGTATGCATCACCCGCAGAATTGAACAAGCTTCCGTCATTCCACGTATCAAGTTGACAGCAAAGGACCTAATAGATGTCGGACGCATTAACATTGTTCCATATGTACAGAAGCCTGGGGGCCTAGTGTACACACCAAATACGGTGCCCAAAATGCTCGAAGGAAAAGCAGTTGCCAGGGCCATACGAGGTAATTTCCTGGTTGATGGGAGCACTGAACACCCTACTGGCAGCGAAAACTTTTTATGTCAAACTGCCTGTCCCAAACAAAGCAAACTATGCTGTGGACTCAGAGGATGTGTCAGAGTTGACTCAAGATGGTACCGTTGCTGATGACAGCGAGGACACAGTTTCTGATCAGCCAGATGGAGAATCCACAGACCATGCCAAAGTACCAGAGGAACTAGCAGAAGCCTCAGATCTGTATGACAGTGTTATGGCTGCCACCGCAACCGGGACAAATGCAAGTGCACTACTCCAGATCATAGCTCAGCGTTTGGGGGCAGAGAAGACAACCATGGTAGATGACCGGCAGCAGCACTGTGGCTACAGTACATGGAGATGATCGACCTAGTCCGTGCATTCATTGGATCGGAGAGAACTGGAAATTGGGATCAGCACCTTGATACCCTGACAGACATGATGCCATTCATGGCTGCCTCCGGACATAACTTGTATGTAAAATCATTGACCATATACCTCCAGAAAATGCACCAACTAGAAGACACACATCCCCAAGTTTACAAACGATTTCAGGAAGATGGTCTGCAAGTTGTTCGTCGATCAAACGAATACTGGGCCGGACTATCCCCCGACCTTGTAATAGAACAAGCCCTCATGCGAAGTATGAAAACAACCGGAGGACTGACACAGGGAAGGAGTACAGGGCTTGACATTAAGCTTTTTCAGGTACTTGTCCTTCGGACAAGTGAACTTATCTTTTACTTGTCCTAGAGCTCAAGTTACTTGTCCAAATCCAAAGATTTTGAAAAAGCAATAATATGAATAATAATATATTATACTCTCACCGGCCACTTCATTAGGTACACCTTTTCAACTGCTTGTTAACGCAAATACCTAATCAGCCAATCATGTGGCAGCAACTCAATGCATTTAGGCATGTAGACATGGTCAAGACGATCTGCTGAATTTCAAACCAGCATCAGAATGGGAAATAAAGGTGATTTAAGTGACTTTGAACCTGGCATGGTTGTTGGTGCCAGACGGGCTGTTGCGTGATTATTATAGTGTCAATATGGACCAAAATCTCTGAGGAATGTTTCCAGCACCTTGTTGAATCTATGCCAACGAAGAATTAAGGCAGTTCTGAAGGCAAAAGAGGGGGTCCAACCCCAAGGTGTGCCTAATGAAGTGGCCAGTGAGTGTATGTGTATGCAAATAACACATTTGACTACTATTGATTTGATAATGATGTATCCTTAATTTTCAAATGTATTCATTAAACAATATTTTGTAATTATTTAAAAACGTAGGGGTAATCAGTGATTACCCTAACCCTAACCCTTTTAGATTAAGATTGGCCACAAAAGGGATGAATATCTAGGAATATTTACAAAAAATGTTTGTAACAGTCCCTCCCCAATGGAAGCAATCTTATTTGCTAGCCTTTGGATAGTATCCTATATTCAAATTGAGAAATCTATCATTAGTGTCATTCTGAAGTTCGTATTGCGATGTGCTGGTCTTAAAACTTCAAACCTAAAATATACGATCGCATCGAACTACATGAAAATAAGCGGCATTGAGAAGAAGCGAATATGCGCATGTTCACGTGAATGGCACTAGTGACAGGAGACCCACAACACTATGGCTGCGTTCGTAAACTCGCTCTGGAATCTGATCAGCACTCATGGAATGCCTTTTGTCCAATCAAATTACTTGGTCTCTTTATGACGTTGAACGCAGTGTGCGCTCTGGCGTTCTGAGCGAATTTACCAACTATGACGATAAGGAACTAGGAGAGACTGAAACAGCGAGAATGAGGCGCGGCATCGTTTTGCTTGCTATTTTTTTTTACTATTCAGATCGGAAGGAGGAATTAATGTTTGCAGATATTAATACATATTGATTTGTTTTTTTGTTTTGACTTGTCCATCGGACAACTGCAGGAGGAAGTCCACTTGTCCAAGCATAAAATGTACAAGCCTTAATGTCGAGCCCTGGAGTATGTCTGAAACACAACGTTTGGTCTGGGTTCTTTCCAACCCTGCAACATCTGAAATCAACAATGCAATGAAAGAAGTGACAGGGGTAAACTATGAAACTAGTGAACAGCACAAGGACCTTTCTGCATCAAGACAGGCACGAGACAACGCTGACACTATCAAAATACTTCAATTGTTGGAGTCACAAAATCCGTTTGCCGGGTACCTTCAGCACCTAGTCACTGGTGTGACAGCCCATAATGCGGTAAATGTGGACCATTCAAAAGAGGTTGGTAGAAGGGTCTTAAAAGACATGGTAGGGAAAAAGGTGACAGAATATACCTTCAAGAGGAAAGCACATGCAGTCACCATGGATTCCAAATCCACAGTCAAACTGAACAAAGAAGAAGTTGTCCATATTGATCATCAAGTTACAGGTTGTTTGCAACAACATCTTATTCGCGCATGCCATGCTTGGCTGTGATACAACATCCAGACTCTTTGGGGTTGGGAAAGGGGTATCTCTGTGTCTGGTTAGAGAAAGCTACTCATTCAGAGTACAGGCCAGCATTTTTCAAAAACAATCTGCTACCAAGGAAGAAATTGCTGCTGCAGGGGAAAGGGCAATGAACTAATATACCAATATACTAATACTAATATACAAAGGTGCCGAAATGGATTCTCCCAATGACCTCAGGCTGAAAAGTTTCTATACTAAAGTGACTGACAGCAAAACGGCTATCCACCCTTGCAACTTGCCACCAACATGGTCGTCTGCCATGCTTCACAGCTTCAGAGTGTACCATCAGGTTCAGGAATGGATGGGAAACTCGCTACCACCAGAGGAATGGGGCTGGAGGATCCAAGACTCATGCCTCATTCCCATCCATTCCGATCAGGACCCTGCTCCTCAATACTTGTTGGAGCGTGTGCACTGTAATTGCAAGTCAGGTTGTGGCACTATGCCCTGCAAATGCCGTTGTCAAGGACTTGATTGCTCTGTAGCCTGTTCAGAATGCAGAGGTGTATGCGCGAATATGTCGGCACAACATTTGGATGAGGACATGGAGTGAAGGTTACATGTAGGCCTACAGTAAAGGCATATTTCAAGCTTGGTCTAAAAACAGTTTTTAATAGGTTTATATGGTTCATTTCTCATTTAAGGGTTTAATCTGTATATGATATGCAACATGGTTTTCATGGAAAAACATTAACATTTCTGTATGTTCAGAAATGTCAATGATAATAAATGTGTTATAAACTAATTTGATTGACTTTGTTTGAATAAAATAAAATAAAACTATGAAATAAAATAAAATAAAACTATATAATTTTGGGTTAAGGGTACACCCTAGTTTTTTCTCATACTCTGAGGCAGAAATCTCCACTTCAGTAGCACTTACATACACCAAACTTTCCAGTTGTATTCCTATCTACATTCCGAGGTCTGCTATAGAGGGGTTTGTTAATATATCATTCATAGCCTGATTTATGTAACATTTACTCCTAAAAACATGGCAAAATGTTATAGAGGACCTTGACTCTAATATGACAACAAGATGAAACAAGAATTTTTAACCTGGCTTTATCCAATGTTCAGATTTCTGATTTTGAATGTTATGCAAATTAGCACATATTTCATTAGATAATGCCTAATTTGCATATTTAAACATAATATTTCAGAAAACTTGTAATACAAAAAATGTTAGTCTTAATGTAAGTGATTAACTGGTGAAGTTTCATGGTGATATCTATTAGTTAATCTGTTTATCCTATTAACTGGCTGTGTTGCACCTGGCACAAAAACCCACATTTTCGACCCCTGAATTTACCTTGATCCAATAAATATTAAGAATAAGACTTTTAATATGTTATTTGGTTGTCCCTAGGGATCACAAAAAAACTTGAATGATTACTATTGCAATTTCCCCTGGGTTAAACCACAGATTGACTGGACTATAACAATAAAATGATGCTCAGTCAGTCACATCTCACATTTGTCCAGATAAACACAGGACGTCCAAATGAATCTATTATTTTAATGTGTGAGACCAGTGATCGGTCAGAGTTACTGGGTGACAGTAAGCTGCAGTTGTACTATGATAAGCATCATTGGCTGTGTGTCAATGACATGGACAGATGCTGCCCTCCTGTGGTACTCTATCGTATGTGCAGGTGTTATACCTGCGTTGCGCAGATAACGTGCGGTATTCTTCCCGCACTTCGTCCATATTGCATGGTCCGTCCTCGTCGGCAAGGTAAATCCCTAAACAAGAGGGAATAGCGGAACAATAAAAATTACTCTAAATGATTTATCGATAATACAAAATGGTTTTGCCCCATTTTCCAGAACTCACTTTTCAATGCCAGCAAACTGGAGAGGTGGGCCTCCTGCTCTTTCAGAAATCCTTTGGCATGGTCCAGGATCTTCCACTGTCAAGAGATAATTATCATGATTATACTTTTAAAGCAAGGATAATGGCGAGGCTTTAAATGTCATTTGACTCCTTTTAAAACCATGGTGGAGTAGGCCAAATATCCAGTGGACTTTTATTTGGTTGTGATAGAACCATTACTGAAAGCAACACTTGGTCTAGACATTAGGTCCTGTTTAATACTGTCTCCCCTCCTCACTATCAATGATTTCAAACAGGGTGGCGCGGTGGCGGGCATGGGAGATCACATCAAAGACAAGGCAACAATAGTTCGTGAGCTTAGAATGATAAGGTTCTATCTCCGTTTAGGGTAGTTCAGAGATATTGAGCGTCAAAGTTTTTACATTCCATTATGTTTTGTGAGGAGGAACCTTTGTATTTTACGAATTACTAACTCAAAAATGTCAACATTTTAAAAAATAACACCACACAGGCATTAATAAACACCTAATGTATCAGATTATGTAAAAAACTAAATTTTGACCAAAAATGGAGATAGAACCTTATAATTCTAACGTCATGACTTGACATCTCACTGATGTGTCGGACCAGAGCTTCTCTAGTCACGGTGGGTCATAGCTCGCTGTAAGAGCTCGCCACCTAGCGGCCAGCAGGCAGTATTACCTCATGGTGGGGTAGGCCAACGATTCGGTGGATTATTGTTTGGGTGTGATATCGTTTACTGAAATCAAATGTTGTATCGGACAAGACATGTTTAATTTCTGTCTCCCCCCTCGCTATCAATGCAACGGAATGCAAGTCTGCTAGAAACAATTAGCTATGGTCTGTTAAACTAGGACAGCCATTTTTTTTTTTGTTTACCTACAATAGCCTGGCTGCTACACAGAAAAACGGCAAAATAGCTTCATACTAGCTTATCCTGAGGTGATTTAGAACATGTAAGGATACTGGGTGGTAGAACGCACATATCTAGGAAAAGTCATGAAACATGGGTCCTGAAATTTGATCGAGTGCAAAGATATAACATTTTTCTTTACTCACAGAGCCTCATGGCTGTTCTAGTGTTAAAGAGTTGGCTAGCTAAGCTACCTTGGCGGGGGCCTTGGCGGGGGTCGGGCAGACCACGGTGTTGAGCTCGTCGAACAGGCCGGCCAGGGCGGCGCGGCTGCGGGCCTGGGAGTCACGGCGCCGCTGCTTCTTAAGCTCCTCCATGTTCATCTTCTTCCTCCTTCCTCCCCCGAAACCTCTGCCTCGGCCGGTCATGGTGCTAAAGAAGCATTTTAAAAGGCGACAGCGATGTTTGTAAGGAGCCAATTAACACTGTCGCTTCATTCATTATTACACTTGACATGATCTCACTGAGGGCTAACGACCAACGTCACTCTCTAGTCTAGCGAGCTACATTTAGCTGCCAGCAGGCATCATGTTACTACTACTTCATTTAGTTTATGTTCGTTTTAAAGTTGCATTACAATCCATTATGTTTAAGACTCACCTTCGAATGTAAATGTCGATGTAAATGAACGAAAAACGAGGTAATTTGTCTTTTTGGGGGGCGGGAGACAAATGGACAGAAGTGTCGAGTGTCTCGGTCGTGTAACTTAGCTCTGAGGAGAAAACGCGCGAGCGACCTACTCTCGTCCTCACCGTCCAATCAGATGTCCGCGGTCGGCTCTAATCATCCAATCAGATGTCCGCGGTCGGCTCTAATCATCCAATCAAGTGCAGTTAACCAAACAAATTCAAATCAAAACAAATTTTATTTGTATAGCGCGTTCATCAGAGCAACGCATCCGGGTACTTTCCCCTCCCGTAATGTCCACGCCCCTTTTTGGGTGATAGAAGAGTAGAAGTTTGAATGGCGGTCAATGGGAATTTCTGGTCTTTGCTACTTTAATCCGATACAATAAAAAAAACTGTATTGCTTTTTAGATATTAGATGCACAAATCTGATGGCCAGTTAAGCAAACTATTATATAGTGAAGTCAACAGTTATAATGTTAAAAGTCAAAGTAGTGAATGTTGATGCTGCATTGAAAGGGAAATATATAACATATATATAGGGAATATAAAACAAACTGAAAAGCCAAGGAAATCCCAATTTAATGTTAAAGCTTGTAGCTTGTAGCTTTAGCCTGTAGCTAGGTTTACAATGGCCTCTCATTCACACATAAATGGCGGCAAGCTACCCATGCAAGGCACCTGCCCGCTCATTGGGAGCAATTTGGGGTTTAGTGTCTTGCCCAAGGACACCTCGACATGTGGCCATGTAGGGTTCAAATTGCCGATCTGCTGACCTTGCGATCAGACGCCGGCTCTACCAATGTCATGGTAAAGGGCGGGTGTGGTGCAGGAGGTAGAGAACCCCACATGGCCACATGTGGAGGTGTCCTTGGGATCACCATGACATTAATGTCATGATAATAAAACTATAGGGAATCGAATCATCATGGATTAAATTAAGCCATACATGTAATTGTTCATTTTGCAGCAATACACATCATTTACTTGTGAAATGTGATTACGGTAATTGTAATCCAGAATTAGAATTGGTGACTATTGAATGAAGTATCAGCTGGCATACTTAATGACTACATTTGATGAGTGCATTTAATCAAAGCTGTATAAAGTTCTTTTGAATGAGTATCTGCATTTGGCTTACACTTACTCTACTGGTTTCAGGATTCCATGTGAATGATTGTAGTCATCCGGATTATGTCCCATCTATTTTTCCACATCGGCAGCAATTGACACAAGGCAGAGTTAAATTACGGCGCTACAAAAATGCCAAGAAAGAGAGAGGCTGGTGATGATGGGAAGGTCTTGTCAGCCAAAAGAAAACAAAGGTCACCTTCAGAAGAAGAACCTCTCACTGAGCCCACTGAAGAACCTCTCACTGAGCCTACTGAACAACCTCTCACTGAGCCTACTGAACAACCTCTCACTGAGGATGGTACACTGAGCAACAGGCCAGTTTCGCACAGGGAGCAGGATTCTTAATAGGACTAGATGTTAAAATCCCTAAATAATTAGCACAACAATTGACTGAGTGGAGTTGGAGATGTCCTCTTGGGTGGAGTGGAATTTGGCAATGATCACGTGGTGCCACCAGTACGACACATCTTCAGTTGTGGTCCCCGACCTCATTGGGTGTTTCGGCCATTTATCACAAGACACCCTCTGCCGAGGTTGGCCCACCACAGGCTGATCAGGCCTGGGTGTGTGTCGCACGGTGGCACCACGTGGTCATTTGGGAGCCCATGTTGGGTCCCTACGTTTCAGCCACAGCCAGTGACTGCTCCGTTCTGCTGCAGTGGACAGTTCTTTAATTGCCTTCCGTTGGGCCTGTCCTCTGATCCCTACTGCCCTCAGGAGCCTTGTGGTGGAGCTGGCTACAAAGAGCAGGTTGCTATTAGAACACAGACAATAGAACACAGACAATAGAACACAGACAATAGAACACAAACAATAGAACACCCGTGTTCGGCGGAGTGATGCATAGTCAAAAGTCTGTCCAGTGCTGTTATACTGTGTATCGGCACTCGTGGAATGCCTCTTGTCCAATCAAATTACTTGGTCGGACTCGGGACTAACTGTTGTATAAACTGTGATGGCACGGCTCTTAATGTCACTCGGGTCTCTGCAGTAATAATAATAATAATAATAATAACTTTTATTTGTATAGCACATTTCCTGCAAACGTTGCATCTCAAAGTGCTTTAATCATTATGTAATCATAATTTACTTATTTAGTTATTTAAAGGCAATTATTAAAAAGATGTTTTTTTAGTCTTGACTTATTTGCTGAGGTTGCATTCCTAATGTGAACTGGCAGTGCATTCCACAATTAGGGTGCATAAAGTGAAAATGCAGCCTCACCAAATCTCCTCTTTTGTACATAGACTCTACATTGTACTCTGTGGTACACAGAGAAAGCCAGCGTCAGAAGACCTGAGAGCTCTATTGGGCTGATATGCTAGCAAAAAGGTCTTTCAGATATTCTGGTGCTGTGCCAGTGAGAGCTTTATAAACAAGCACAAGGATCTTGAAATCTATTCTCAGTAACTCGGCAAGACACTGCGTGACATAGAAATAGGGTCACCGTGCTTCCCCAAAGAGTCGATCCCTGGCGTGACCCTCTTAATTTAATTTAATCTCAGGTGGTTAATTGAAGACGGTTGCATCGCAGTGATACAATTAGCATGCTAAAGGCTTCTGTTTCTCTCCTCTCCTCCTCTCCTCTCCTCTCCTCTCCTCTCCTCTCCTCCTCTCCTCTCCTCTCCTCTCCTCTCCTCTCCTCTCCTCTCTCCTCTCCTCTCCTCTCCTCTCCTCTCCTCTCTCCTCCTCTCCTCTCCTCTCCTCTCCTCTCCTCTCCTCTCCTCTCCTCCTCTCAGGGCTCTGTTCATCAAGCCGTTCATGTTGCTGCTGGATGAGCCCACCAACCACCTGGATCTGGACGCCTGCGTGTGGCTGGAGGAGGAGCTCAGTCAGTAAGTGTTTATTCATCGACGGCCCTCTTCCGTGAAGCGGATCAGTAGTGTTGTAGTTAGTACACACGTGACCGATGCTGAGAATCCCACTCACTCACACTCCCTTTTTCCCCCCAGGTTCAAGCGAATCCTTGTGCTCATCTCACACTCTCAAGACGTCCTGAATGGAGTGTGCACCAACATCATCCACCTGCACCAGAGGAAGCTCAAGTACTACACTGTAAGTGTCAAAAAATAAAATAAAAAAAGGATTATCAATCAATCTCATGGAGTAGTTAACCAGACAGGTGGTACTAGTATTGTAAGTCGCTGTCACCCCTGTTAAAAGGGCCACCTGTAATTGTGCAGTAGGGGACTTGGCTGGATACAAGTCGACTTTATTTATATAGCACATTTACATGCAGCAGCAGCTGAACCAAAGTGCTTCACAGGCGGGGAGCAAATAAGGAGCACAAATGTAAAACAGGTTAAGGGCCAATCCCAATTCACCCCTAGCCCTTCGTTTTCACCCCTTTGGCTCGATTTGCGCGTTCACGTTTAGGGCGAGGGCTGTCCCAATTCATATTTCATCGAGGGCTAGGGGTAAGGGGGAGGGCTAACTATTACTTCGTTTCGAGCGATTCCAGGACCACACTAGCTTCGAAGGGCTAGGTGTACGCTACCCCTTGATACCAGGATGCATTGCGAATCATCTACAGAAATCTTATGTCGCTCTATTCAATGCGGAAATGTCATTTTAATTCTCTGTAATTACTTATTAATAAAGATTTGAAAAATTATGATAACCATGTTATTGTCTTAGTTTAATGTCATTACAATGCATTATAGACCTTTTATTTATAACACGCATAACCCAAAAATCGCTTTTATGTCGGTGCTGTGTCTAACTGTTACGGCTGGGCCGTCACACACGCCCTCCCCCGCCCCCACAGCTCGAGCACCCGCCCCCACAACTCGAGCACAGCGTGCTCTCCGCCGCAGGTGAAGCTCGTTCCCGGTGATTGGAGGGTTATCCAGCCACAGTCAAACCAACACACCTGTCTCCACTTCCAATTAACCCTCTGGCTACATCTACCCTGGACTCCCTTCATTCACCGTCAGTTCTTCCCTAAGAATGACCTGGCAAGTATCCTCTGCGATTAGTTATGAACTTTGCTCTTGTGCCTATTCTTATGATTCGTTGATATCTTATGTACTGGCCTACCGTGGAGACTTAGGCCCAATCCCGATTCTCTTTTCTACCCCTATGGCTCGTTTTCGAGTGTCACTCGATTCGAAGGCAAGGCCTTCGAATACGTCACAAGCCCTACCCCTTGAAATCTAAGCCCAATGAATTGGGACAGCCCTTCACGGCGCCTACGTCATCACGCGGTACGGTTGACGCGTTGTGTTGCCGGCGAATTCTCACATCTCGCAATGCCTTCTTCAGCTGTGTTTATTTCTGTTGCGTGTGCTATAAGCATCTATTTTCGTTTGTTATCAACACACTGTAGTGTTTAGACGTTCCTTTTTTAGTCTCTTCCGTCAGCGATGTCTTTTTTGTGGACATCGCAATAATGACAATGAATTTAATGACAATGAATGACTCCAACCAAAACAACCAGTCCATCAATAGTCATAAAGCGTTGTCCAAAAATCACGTTACCAAGCGCCTTTCTCAGAACAATTCGTCGTCTAGAATCCAAAAATCAATCCATCATAGTGGTGGTCAAAAACGTAGAAAGAGGATCTCTTGGGGACGCGGCCACATTTGCCCGTGAAGGAGAGATGACAAATAAGCGGAAACATTTCTCAGTAGAGTCGAACGGTGATATATCATCATCCTTTACGCGTATCCTTAACTGTAGTTACATTTCGCGTGTCATATGCCATTAGACATGGAAATATGTCAATGCGCGGCTGTCATGCAGCGTTGCGTTACTGTAACGTTAGACACAGCACCGACATAAAAGCGATTTTTGGGTTAAGCTTGTTATAAATAAAAGGTCTATAATGCATTGTAATGACATTAAACTAAGACAATACGATGGTTATCATAATTTTTCAAATCTTTATTAATAAGTAATTACAGAGAAAGTAAAATGACATTTCCGCATTGAATAGAGCGACATAAGATTTCTGTAGATGATTCGCAATGCATCCTGGTATCAAGGGGTAGCGTACCGTTAGCCCTTCGAAGCTAGTCTGGTCCTGAAATCCCTCGAAACGAAGTAATAGTTAGCCCTCCCCCTTACCCCTAGCCCTCGACGAAATATGAATTGAGACAGCCCTCGCCCTAAACGTGAACGCGCAAATCGAGCCATAGGGGTGAAAACGAAGGGCTAGGGGTGAATTGGGATTGGGCCTTACCCTGCTTTCCTGTTCCTCCACAGCCCATGCCAACCACTACCGCCATCCCGCCAGGTTGAAACCCCCAGCCCGCCAGGCTGAAACCTCCGGACTCATCATCTGTGTTTCCACCCACCTGCACTGTAAATAAATACCCTACGGGGCTAACACTGTATTCTGCCTCCGGTGTCGTGTCCTTGAGCTCCCTCGCCCCCGTGTCATAACAGAAGAACTGACCATGCAATTGGGCTCAGACGACACGAAGGACCGGGCACCATCTCCCACCCCTGGATCCGGTCCGACGGCTATCCAGATCCTCGCTGAACACACTCACCTCCTCCAGGCGGCCGCTACAGCGTGCCAGGCCCTGAACACTCGCATGACAACCCAGGAGGCTAACCAGGAGCACCGCGCCACCCAGATGCAGCACCTCATCTCTACGACCCAAGCGCTTACAGCACAGGTGGCCGCGCTCGCAGCCTTTGCCCCCCCCCCTGCTCTCCCTGACCCTGCCCAGCTACCGGCACCACCTACTGGACAGCCACGGGAGCCCCACCTAGCCAGCCCCCGCCCCTTCGACGGAGCCTTCGCCCAGTTCCGAGGCTTCATCCTCCAGTGCGAGTTGGTGTTCTCGCATCAGCCCAGCCAGTTCTGGTCGCCGGCAGCCCGGGTGGCGTTCATCACCAACCTCACCACCGGCGACGCCCTGAATTGGGTCCAGGCCACCCTCTGCGCCCGCCCTGACCTGTTCGGTGACTACGCTACCTTCCTCACGGAGTTCAAGAGGGTTTTCGACCACCCCACTGCAGGACAGGAGGTCGGGGCGCGACTGATGTCACTCCCCCAGGGGAACCGGACCGCGGCGGCCTACTCTACCGAGTTTCGCACCCTGGCAGCCGGAAGCGGATGGAATGACAGGGCACTGCGATCTGCTTTCCGCCAGGGGCTGAGTGAGGCCATCAAGGACGAGCTCGTCCGGGACAGACCCGCCGCCCTGGACGAACTAGTGGCCCTAGCCATCGACGTTGACGAGCGCTCCCGGGAGCGTCGGAGAGAGAGAGGGCGCTACCAGACCAGCTCGCCACGCCCCCAGGACCCTATCGTCACAGCCAACCCCTCCTCCGCACGGGAGTCGACCTACACCCCATGCACTGGCGAGGAGCCGATGCAGCTTGGTCGAGCCCGCCTCACCACGGCGGAGAAGGAGAGGAGAAGGGCCCAGGGCCTGTGCCTCTACTGTGGAGAGAAGGGACACCTCCGTGACACCTGCCCGTCCCTATCAAAAGGGCAGGCTCACCCGAAGGGGGAATCCGGGTGAGCCGTGTCTCTCAATCCCCACCTACCACCAGCCCAGCCAGGTTCTCTGTCACCCTCTCCTGGCAGGGGCAGAACCTCACGGTCGAGGCCATTATTGACTCGGGAGCAGACGAGAACTTTATGGACGCCCAGCTGGCCCGCTCAGCTGCCGTTCCCCTCGTTGCCCTCGAGACCCCCCTCTCCGTCTCAGCCCTAGACGGACACAGCCTGGGGCCTCTCACCCACCGCTCTACACCCCTCTCCTTGACCGTCTCTGGGAACCATGTGGAGGAGATCCGGTTTTACATCCTCAAGACCCCCCAGTCCCCGCTCATCCTGGGACGACCGTGGCTCGAGCTCCACATTCCCCATGTCAGCTATGGTGAGGGACGTATCCTGAGCTGGAGTACCGCATGCTACGCCCGGTGCCTCCGTGCCGCCCATACCCCCACATGGCCTCTGCGACCGCCTCCGGCTCCCCCTGACCTCTCCTCCATCCCAGAGGTCTACCACGACCTCGGAGAGGCCTTCAGCAAGGAGCGTGCTCGCACCCTGCCGCCTCACCGGCCCTACGACTGTGCCGTCGAGCTCCGCCCTGGCAACAAACTTCCGGTCAGTCGCCTCTACAACCTTGCCCCCCCGGAGAAGGCAGCCATGGACACCTACATCTCCGACTGTCTGGCTGAGGGGCTCATCCGTCCATCACACTCCCCGGTGGCAGCGGGGTTTTTCTTCGTTAAGAAGAAGGATGGAACCCTCAGGCCATGCATTGACTACCGTGAGCTCAATGCCATCACCGTCCGGAACACCTATCCTCTCCCCCTCATGAGCTCCAACTTTGAGCCCCTCCTTGGGGCCACCATCTTCACTAAGCTGGACCTCCGGAACGCCTACCATCTGGTCCGGATTCGTGAGGGTGACGAGTGGAAGACGGCGTTCAAGACCCCCCGTGGCCACTATGAGTACCTTGTCATGCCCTTTGGTCTCACTAACGCCCCCTCCGTCTTTCAGGCCCTCATGAACGACGTCCTCAGGGACATGCTGGACATCTTTGTCGTCCTCTACCTGGATGACATCCTAGTATTCTCCAGGAACCCTGAGGAGCATGTCCAACATGTCCGCCTAGTCCTCCAGCGCCTACTGGAGAATCGCCTTTTTATTAAGGCTGAGAAGTGCTCGTTCCACACTCACTCTGTGGAATTCCTGGGGCTCATCGTGGAGGGTGGGTTGACTCGCCCTGACCCCAAGAAGACTCGGGCCGTCGTCGAGTGGGGCCAACCTACCACCCGGAAACAGCTGCAGTCATTCCTCGGCTTTGCCAACTTCTACCGGCGATTCATCCGGGACTTCAGCCGGGTAGCCGCCCCCCTCACTGCCCTCACCTCCCCCCTGCGCCAGTTCACGTGGACACCAGCAGCCAGCGCTGCCTTCAGTGACCTGAAGAGGCTCTTCACCTCGGCGCCGGTCCTAATCAACCCAGACCCCTCTAGGCCCTTCATTGTGGAAGTGGACGCCTCAGACACGGGCGTCGGTGGCGTGCTCTCTCAACGATCGGAGGACCAGACCGTGCACCCCTGCGCCTTCTACTCCCGCCGTTATACCTCCGCCGAGGCCAACTACGACATCGGGAACCGCGAGCTGCTGGCGGTGGTGGAGGCGTTCCACGAGTGGCGGCACTGGCTGGAGGGCGCAGAGCACCCCTTCACCGTCTGGTCGGACCACAAGAACCTAACCTACATCAAGTCGGCCAGGCGGTTGAACTCCCGTCAGGCACGCTGGGCCCTGTTCCTCGCGCGGTTTAACTTCCACCTCACGTTCCGTCCGGGCTCCCTGAACGCCAAGGCTGACTCCCTTTCTCGGCTCCATGCCGCAGAGGAGGAACCCACCACTCCTGACACCATCGTTCCATCCTCCCGGGTCGTTGGAGTGGTCACCCTGGAGATCGAGGCGGTGGTCAGAGCTGCACAGCGCACCCAGCCAGATCCCCGACCGGGGTCCCCCGGCCGTCTCTTCGTCCCGGACGCCGTCAGGACCAAGGTGATGCAGTGGGGCCACGCCAGCCGCTTCGCCTGCCATCCTGGGGCCCTACGCACACTGTCCTTCCTGCGCCGGCGGTTCTGGTGGTCCACCATGGCCGCGAACGTCAGGGAGTTCGTCTCGGCCTGCCCTACCTGCGCTCGCAGCAAGGCATCCCACCGGCCGCCTTCAGGACTGCTGCGGCCTCTACCCGTGCCCGGTCGACCGTGGTCCCACCTCGCCATGGACTTCGTGACCGGCCTTCCCCCGTCCCTAGGCAACACGGTCATCCTCACCATCGTGGACCGCTTCTCCAAGTCCGTGCGGTTGGTAGCTCTGGCAAAGCTACCGACCTCGGCGGAGACGGCGGAGCTACTCACCACCCACGTCTTCCGGCTTTACGGGCTTCCCCAGGATGTGGTTTCCGACCGTGGCCCCCAGTTCACATCCAAGGTGTGGCAGGCCTTCTGTTCTGGGATTGGGGCCACGACCAGCCTCTCCTCCGGCTACCATCCCCAGACCAATGGGCAGGCGGAGAGAGCCAACCAGAGCCTGGAGTCGGCACTCCGCTGCATGTCCTCCCTCCATCCATCCTCCTGGAGCAAGGACCTACCCTGGGTGGAGTACTCCCTGAACGCCATGGTGAATGAAGCCACCGGCCGGTCCCCCTTCGAGTGCTCCTTGGGGTACCAGCCACCCCTGCTTTCTACCCAGGAGGGCGAAGCGTCGGTACCCTCGGTCCAGGCACACCTCCTTCGCTGTCGTCGGGTCTGGACCTCCGTACGCTCGGCCTTGCTTCGGGCCACCGCCCGAACTACCCGAAGCGCCAACCGTCGTCGCACTCCAGCTCCGGTGTACCAGGTGGGCCAGAGGGTCTGGCTCTCCACGGCGGATCTCCCCCTCAATGTCCCCTCCCGGAAGTTGGCGTCGAGGTACATCGGCCCCTACGCCATCGACCGGGTCATCAACCCCGCTGCCATCCGGCTGGTCCTCCCTCACTCCCTCCGTCGGATCCACCCGGTGTTCCACGTCTCCCGGGTTAAGCCCCATGTCGCCAGCGACCTGATGCCACCAGCCCCTGCACCGCCCCCTCCTCAGTTGGTGGATGGCCACCCCCAGTGGGCGGTAAGGAGGCTCCTCAGGGCTCGTCGCTGTGGCCGGGGTTTCCAGTACCTGGTGGACTGGGAAGGATATGGCCCAGAGGAACGGAGCTGGATTCCCCGGTCCCAGATCATGTCCGCAGTCCTCCTCAGGGACTTCTATCGGGCCCACCCGGAGGCTCCGGGCCGGTCGCCAGGAGGCTCCCCCTCGGGGGGGGGTCCTGTTACGGCTGGGCCGTCACACACGCCCTCCCCCGCCCCCACAGCTCGAGCACCCGCCCCCACAACTCGAGCACAGCGTGCTCTCCGCCGCAGGTGAAGCTCGTTCCCGGTGATTGGAGGGTTATCCAGCCACAGTCAAACCAACACACCTGTCTCCACTTCCAATTAACCCTCTGGCTACATCTACCCTGGACTCCCTTCATTCACCGTCAGTTCTTCCCTAAGAATGACCTGGCAAGTATCCTCTGCGATTAGTTATGAACTTTGCTCTTGTGCCTATTCTTATGATTCGTTGATATCTTATGTACTGGCCTACCGTGGAGACTTACCCTGCTTTCCTGTTCCTCCACAGCCCATGCCAACCACTACCGCCATCCCGCCAGGTTGAAACCCCCAGCCCGCCAGGCTGAAACCTCCGGACTCATCATCTGTGTTTCCACCCACCTGCACTGTAAATAAATACCCTACGGGGCTAACACTGTATTCTGCCTCCGGTGTCGTGTCCTTGAGCTCCCTCGCCCCCGTGTCATAACACTAACGTTACAGTAACGCAACGCTGCATGACAGTCGAGCATTTCAGAGATGTACAGTCATAAATCAATTATTACCTGTGGCGTTTGACAGCGGATGATGGTACACATATGTAAAGTTATCTATCAAACTTTCGGCTGACTTGTACATGATGCGCATTTTGACCTATTTCCACCCGCAATCTAATCCGAGCAGTTGTTATTATGTAATATTATTAATGGGTTGTATCATTCATTTCAATGCATTATAGACCTTTTCTTTATAACAAGCACAACAACAACAAAACGTTATCATGCCGATGTGCTGTGTGTCTAACGTTACAAGCTGATTTGTGCATGACAGCCGCGCATTGACATATTTCCATGTCTGATGTCTAATGTCTGATGTACTAATGTCATTTCAATGCATTATAGACCTTTTCTTTATAACAAGCACAACAACAACAAAACGTTATTATGCCGATGTGCTGTGTGCTGTGTGTCTAACGTTACAAGCTGATTTGTGCATGACAGCCGCGCATTGACATATTTCCATGTCTAATGGCATATGACACGCGAAATGTAACTACAGTTAAGGATACGCGTAAAGGATGATGATATATCACCGTTCGACTCTACTGAGAAATGTTTCCGCTTATTTGTCATCTCTCCTTCACGGGCAAATGTGGCCACGTCCCCAAGAGATCCTCTTTCTACGTTTTTGACCACCACTATGATGGATTGATTTTTGGATTCTAGACGACGAATTGTTCTGAGAAAGGCGCTTGGTAACGTGATTTTTGGACAACGCTTTATGACTATTGATGGACTGGTTGTTTTGGTTGGAGTCATTCATTGTCATTAAATTCATTGTCATTATTGCGATGTCCACAAAAAAGACATCGCTGACGGAAGAGACTAAAAAAGGAACGTCTAAACACTACAGTGTGTTGATAACAAACGAAAATAGATGCTTATAGCACACGCAACAGAAATAAACACAGCTGAAGAAGGCATTGCGAGATGTGAGAATTCGCCGGCAACACAACGCGTCAACCGTACCGCGTGATGACGTAGGCGCCGTGAAGGGCTGTTCCAATTCATAGGGCTTTGATTTCAAGGGGTAGGGCTTGTGACGTATTCGAAGGCCTTGCCTTCGAATCGAGTGACACTCGAAAACGAGCCATAGGGGTAGAAAAGAGAATCGGGATTGGGCCTAAGTGCAGGAGACTTAATAAAATGCAACACAATACAAGATATGATAACAATTACAAGGACTAAAAAGGACTAAAAAAAGGCAACTGTAAAAAAAAAAGAGGCAACAATTAAAAGGACTAAAAAAAGGCAACTGTAACCTCATGTAACCTCACCTTACGCCATATAAGGGGGACCGGGGGAGAGGTTTACGGTCTGTTGCTAATTATGTGTACATGTGCGCACTCGGGCGTTTGAAGCCGTGAGTGGCGGGTTTGTGCGACCAGTTTTGATGACGGTGCAACTGTTCTATTTTTAATAAAAGGGTAACTACGACCAGTACCAGAAGACCAGGAATGAGTTGGAAGAGAACCAGATGAAACGCTTCAACTGGGAGCAGGACCAAATCACACACATGAAGGTGAGTTAGGGGGCCATCTTGTGGCTGGTTCAGTTCAGTTTAACCACAGCATGGCCATTATTTTTCAATAGGCATACCCCTTTTTTAGTTTTGAATGCTGCAATGTAATTCAAGTTGCTGCTGATCTTGTTTTAGTAATCATCTCCTTGTGTAATAATCACCTCTCTCTCTTTTTCTCTCTCTCTCTCTCTCTCTCTCTCTCTCTCTCTCTCTCTCTCTCTCTCTCTCTTTTTCTCTCTTTCTTTCTCTCAGACCCTGTCATTTTATTTTCCTTCCTGTGGAAAGATCCCTCCACCTGTTATCATGGTTCAGAATGTTAGCTTCAAATACAGTGACAACGCGGTGAGTACAGACCAGAGACAGTGATTCTATGTGAGGCTGAGGGCCCTGATGCAGTGTTCTTAATGTCCCCTTCTGTCTCCCCTCCCCTGCAGCCACACATATACAAGAACCTAGAGTTTGGTATCGACCTGGACACGCGAGTGGCTCTGGTGGGGCCCAACGGGGCGGGGAAGTCGACACTGCTCAAACTTCTGATGGGAGAGGTGAGTGAGCCGAGTTCAGTGAATTAGTAATTCAGTGATCAATTCCAATTCAGTGAATTCAGTGAACAATTCCCACCACAATTGTAGGATCTGTGCTCTTGTTTTAGGGCATAGAAATGTAAAGGGCTTATGTAATAATGACAGCCATGGAGATCCATATGCATCATGTACCCATACATTATGTGTGTATCGCATACATGATAATAATAATAATTATGTTTTGAATATCTCCCACCTGTTGTTTCTGTCTCCAGCTCCTCCCATCTGACGGAATGATCAGGAAGAATTCTCACGTGAAGATTGGCAGATATCACCAGGTAAGAACATCCAGTTTGTTCCAGATGTAATAATATAGGCCCATTTTAGCTGACGCTTTTATCCGAAGAGACTGACGTTGCAGTGAGGGGCATGTGTTTTTCAGTATATATGGTCCCCGGCGAGAATTGAACCCACAAACAAATCAACTCTGTTTACTTCCTGTTCTGTAGCATCTGGCAGAGCAGCTGGAGCTGGACCTGTCTCCTATGGAGTACATGATGAAGTGCTACCCTGAGATCAAGGAGAAGGAGGAGATGAGGAAGATCATCGGCCGCTACGGCCTGACTGGAAAGCAGCAGGTGAGAGTCGTCCTCCTAACCTCCTAACCTGGACTTGGAAGCTACTCGTCTCCCAACCAAATTGTCTCCAGATTTTTGGGAATTCTCAGTATATTTCAATCTCCACCTGAAATCTAGGTGTAATTGTATAATTATAATATCATTATAATACAGTATAATTGTAATTGCAGTATACAGAGTAGATTGTCCTACAAAGACACTTAGATTTTGATTTAGTATTAGATTACCAAGTAAGCTTTTCAAAAAATGTTGAGAGAGGACGCTGGCGTTGCTTGTTCGCCGCTTCTCCACCTGAAATCGAGGTGTAATTGCAGTATACAGAGTAGATTGTCCTACAAAGACACTTAGAATTAGATTTAGTAATCTAAAAATTAATTAGACCCCTATACTTTCTTTTGTTTCTTTTTGTTATTACTACTCAATCTTTTCAGTTTGTAATCGTCTTTGAGTGTCTAGAAAAGCGCTATATAAGTCTAATGTATTATTATTATTATATTTCGGAAAATACCCGGGGTACTAAATCTCCTTGCTTCCCCCTCTCTCTCCCCCCCAAGGTGAGTCCCATCAGGAACCTGTCTGACGGTCAGAAGTGTCGGGTGTGTTTCGCCTGGCTGGCCTGGCAGACATGCTCTCACATGCCCTCACATGCTCTTCCTGGACGAGCCCACCAAGCATCTGGACCTGGAGACCATCGACGCCCTGGCGAACGCCATCAACGACTACGAGGGCGGCATGCTGCTAGTTAGCCACGACTTCAGACTCATCCAGCAGGTACGGGCTGCAGACAGACTGACAGACAGACAGGCGTCTAACCCAGTGGTTCTCAAACCTCCTCGGGGGACCCCCAGCCACCCCACATATTTGATCTGTTCCACCACCAGCACACCTGATTCTGGTGGTGGAACAGATCAAATATGGAGCGGCTGGGGGTCCCCGAGGAGAGGTTTGAGAACCACTGGTCTAACCTCAATGTGGTAGTTCATGTGTGAAACAGACTTTTCGAATTGGGTTAGTTTATGAACAATCTTTGTGATTATAGAAGGTAATTGTTTGTTTGGTTTTCTTTCATCCAGGTGGCTCAGGAGATCTGGGTGTGCGAGAAGCAAACCATCACCAAATGGAACAAGGGTATCCTGGCCTACAAGGACCATTTGAAATCCAAGATTGACAAGCAATCGCATGACTTCTAATAAAGCTACTTCACCCAGCACTCTGTACCATTTACTTAATCTACACCATGGATCTGATCTCCCAGCCCCCATGTCCTCTAACAGTTTAGTCCACACCCCCTTCCAGCTCAGGCTGCACTCTGATTGGCTGATTGACCTAAAAGGATCTCAGTGCATTATGAAATGCATCTTACTTGTGCTGTTGTCATAGAAAAAGTTTTATTTTTCAGAATACGTCATAACGTTAATTCCAATATGTATTCAACATTGTTCAGGTCATATCGAGGTATGATACTAAACACTTTCCCTGCATTAAATACGCGGTTACTATGCCTGACTTTTTATTTAACAAATTATTGTAATTGCAATAATGGTTTGTCTGAATAAATGACTGAATTTACATGATACGTTGTCATACTGTGTCAACTTACTGTGATGGTTTCAGAGTACTTAAACAAAATAAAACAAACGATACTATTCAAAATGCAGCCTTTTTTAATTATTATTATTCATTCTGCATTTTCCATTGAGAAGTACTGAATATCCAGTGCTCTTATCCAAAAACCATTTACATTCTGAGAAAATAAACTATTTTACAACTCTGTGTAAACATAAGAGAAGCAAAACTATAATATCTTATCGATGGAGTTGCTTTGGATTCTTGCTTAACGAACCCAACCACTCTGGTATGCAATATGCACCACAGCCCTGCCGTCAGCCATGCAGAGCCAACCTCCTCCCACGACCAACTGACGCATGCTCAGCTTTCCAGATGCTAGGTGACCAATTGTTAACTTTGTGTCAATCCCCCATGGAGCACCACCTCAAAACCCCACGTTAATTGGACATAACAGGAGAGAAAAAAGTCTAACCAGTGTTAACAGCTGTTGTCCTCATGTAGCTAGTAGTACCGTAGTACATCTTCAGGGTTGTATTTCGAGAATTCAGGCAGGGAAAAACTAGGGCATTCTGGGAAATACATGCTGTGGTATATAGTTGTCACATCGTCGCTGATTCTAGTTCCAATAAGATGCCCTTATAAGGGCGTTCATCATGCACACTAACACTTCTGCCTGGGAATCTAGTAGTAGTAGTAGTAGTACATGGTACAATCACTTTGTCGAGACACTTCTTTTGCCGGTTAATTACATTTATGGGGGTTTTGTGAGTAAAATGCAAGGATTCAGATCTCTACTTCAGAGGCGCGAGAGCAGCACCCTTCTAACATTTCAACAACACAGGAGGCCAGTTATAGAAGTTCTAGCGGTTGGTTGGTTGGGTGCTTGGTAGTGACGTCGCTCGGTCGCTGTCTAGCCTGCCAGCTGGATAACAGACACCTCGAGGGCGGGGGGGGCCGAGGTGACAGCAGCTGACTCCAGGCCTGTAGGGGGGGCTGATGCGGAGTGGTAGGGTAGGGGGGGGTATGGGTAGGATGGGGGGTGGGGGTCTCACTGGGCCTCTCCGTCGTCGTCGTCTGAGACCTGGTCGGGGGGGATGGCCCGGGTGTGGCTGGCCCGGATGCTGGTGAGGTGGGGGCAGGAGGAGACGAGGCCGGCGATGCCGGAGAGGGTCACCCCGGAGCCCTCCAGGTTCACCTGGCTCAGACGCATGCGCTTCAGGAACTTCAGACCTGACGGAGGGAAAAAATACACACGAGACAGAAATACGTCATGTTCCTTATCGTTAGCCTCATAGCATAATAGCTGAGGTTGTGGTTGTGGCGATGGTTGGACAAGCATGGTCACCACAGAAAGACTGGAGTATAAAAGGTCGAAACAACGCATGGTTCACTCCAGATTCATCCAACTCATTTCACCAGAGCAATATTGTTAGCCTCAAAGCATAATTGCCGAAATCATATTTTGGTCAAATTGAGATATCTGCCTAACTCTACTCTCCTAACACTGCTGATTCACTGTGCATTATTGCCTATGCCATCAGCCTATCAGAATGCTTGTTACATTCCAGAATCACTATCTGCCCATCTCATGACCAAGTCATCTCTTTGACATTAGGCATGTTTGACACAACATACAAAGATGGCTCGGCTGACCACAAGTGAAGCATGACTTTATTATTATGCTATGAGGCTAACGATATGTTACAACATGCAAGTACGTGATGAATGGTGTAGATGTTAATGAGTGGTTTGATGTGTTTGTGTGTGTGACCTCACCGTGGTCGGTGATGCGCGTCCGGCTGAGGTTGAGCTTCAGTAGCTGTCCACAGTGGACCAGGCCTCTCCTCACCACCGTGTCTCCCACCTGGGTGCTGGCTAGGCCTAGGACCTGCAGAAGAGGAAGAGAGAGAGAGAGGGAGAGACAGAGACAGAGAGAGAGAGAGACAGAGAGAGACAGAGAGAGACAGACAGAGAGAGAGAGAGACAGAGAGAGAGAGAAACACACAGTTTGGGTTTGAATACAGTTTGAACACATTCTATTTACAAACCCCTCATTTCAATCCTCCTATCTAATCTATAACATTAGACATCAGTCATTGGGGTGACAGGTGAAGCACACTACTACCACAACTCTACCTGCAGGTGGGGCAGACAGGTGACCAGGGCGGCCACCCCTCGGCTGGTGACGGCGGTGCGGTCCAGACACAGCTCCAGCAGCTCCTGCAGGCTCCGCAGGGAGGGCAGCCCCGCGTCCGTCACCTGGGTGTTGCTGAGAGACAGCCTCTTCAGCCTGCAGCACCGGAAGAGACAGGAGAGGACCACAATCACTTAACACTAGAACAGCCGTGCCTTTTTACCTACTAAAAGAGCCGCCTCGAGGCGCCTCTTTAGAATGGGAATCTGCTATTTACACACAACGACCACTAGTTGGCCGCTTGTAAATTAGCCTGCTTCCTCCTACACAGAAAAACGGCAAAATCGGTTTATATTAGCTTATCCTGATTTCGAAAATGTAAGGATACTGGGTGGTAGAACGCACATAACTTGGAAAAGTCATGAAAGGAAGGTCCTGAAATTTGATCGAGTGCACTGCAAAGATATAACATATTTCTTTACGCATGGCTGTTCGAGTGTTAAATCAATTCTCATTCTTTGCAATGACGGTGTTGTGCCAGCAGGGGGCGTCTGGACATCAGCCGAGAGCAGGAGTCACACCAACCCTCTTCCTAGAGAGATGCAGGGTGTGTGGGGCTTTTGTTTTTTCAGCCCAGAGCTTAAACACCTTGTTCAACGAATCAACGTGTTGATAATTTACAATAGTTGAACCACCAGTGGCTAAACACCAAATGACCATGGTTACTGGTTAGTGACCACTGAGCTAGAGCAAGAAACAGACTTATCGACCTCTGAGGTTGTGGTTGTGGTTGTGGCGATGGTTAGACTAGAGTAAAAGGCAGAAACAATGCATGGTTCACTCCAGATTCATCCAACTCAAGTCATATTTTGGCCAAATTGAGATATCTGCCTAACTCTACTCTCCTAACACTGCTGATTCACTGTGCATCATTGCCTCTATGACATCAGCCTATCAGAATGCTTGTTACATTCCAAAACCACTATCTGCCCAAGTCATCTCTTTGGCATTTTTGACACGACATACAAAGATGTCTCGGCTGACCACAAGTGAAGCATGACTTAGGCAATTATGTTATGAGGCTAACGATATGGCATGGGCAAAAGCCAGGAGAACAAGTCTTGATTCAGACTGTCTGGCTGCTTTTCAGGCGACCGCAATGCGCAAATGCATGCCAAAGCTGACCATTTCCTCTCACCGAAACTTCAAAACAATCTAAACAATCCCCTTGTTGACGGTTACATTTCCCTAGCTGGAAATAAAAACTGGTACAGAGCTTCCTTCATGCATTGTTAAGGAGTCACGTAAAATCAGATTAGGCTGAATCGCTTGGGTTGTTTTAATGAGCTTTTCATTGCCTCTGGGTTCCTTGTCTGACTCTCTCAACGTTACTCAGGAGAATTCCCCGTTGGTTGATATCTGCAAGCCTGTTAATTGTGCTTTTCTTGGTTAAATAAAGGTTATGTATCGTTAGCCTCGTAGCATAATTGCCTAAGTCATGCTTCACTTGTGGTCAGCCGAGCCATCTTTGTATGTAGTGTCAAAAATGCCAAAGAGATGACTTGGGCAGATAGTGGTTTTGGAATGTAACAAGCATTCTGATAGGCTGATGTCATAGAGGCAATGATGCACAGTGAATCAGCAGTGTTAGGAGAGTAGAGTTAGGCAGATATCTCAATTTGGCCAAAATATGACTTAAACCAGCAATTATGCTACGAGGCTAACAATGTTGCTCTGGTGAAATGAGTTGGATGAATATATATGATGGGTGTATATACCTGGTCATGGTGGCCAGCTGGGAGACCCCCTGGTCAGTGACGTGTGTGTAGTCGGTCAGGTCCAGCTCTGACAGCAGGGACAGTCTGGACAGGAACGGCAGGCCGCTGTCCGTCACTGAGTGACGCCCAGGTAGGGTCAGCTGGGTCAGCCTCAGACCTGGAGACCACAGGAACACATACAAGTCAATGATCATACACTCATACACACACACACACACGCACGCACGCACGCACGCACGCACACACACTTACACGCACATGCACACTCTCTCACACACACACACACACACACACACACACACACGAGAGAGGACGCACACACAGGCTCTCTCACACTCTCACCCTCACACACACTCTCACACGCACACGCTCTCAAACTCTCACCCTCACCCTCACCCTCACCCTCACCCACCCACCCACCCACTCACCTGAGATGATCTGGAGTGTGTGGTTGCCGTCGGCCACAGCGATGCCGGCCAGGCTGAGGGCAGAGAGGGAGGGGTGGGAGGCCAGGGGCTCCAGGGACGCCTCCCTCACCCCTGTACCGTCCAGGTAGAGAGTCTGCAGGGCGGGCATCCCTGCCAGGGCCGACACCTCACTCACCTGGGGGGTGCAGGGGAGAGGCCGTTCACCATCATCACCATCATCATCATCACCATCATCATCATCACCATCATCAGTGTTACTGTCATTTGTGTATGCGTTAGAGTGTGAGTTGAAATCGGAATGTTTGAAGCTGCTGTTGTAGTATGTGTGTATAATGTGTATAAGTCGTGTGTGTGTGTGTGTGTGTGTGTTACCTTAGTGTGTTTGATGCTGAGCAGTTGTAGCTGTGTTGTATGTATGTATAAGTCGGGTCTGTGTGTGTGTGTGTTACCTTAGTGTGTGTGTGTGTGTGTGTGTGTGTGTGTGTGTTACCTTAGTGTGTTTGATGCTGAGCAGGCGTAGCTGTGTTGTATGTGTGTATAAGTCAGGTGTGTGTGTGTGTGTGTTACCTTAGTGTGTGTGATGCTGAGGAGTCGTAGCAGTGTTGTATGTGTGTATAAGTCAGGTGTGTGTGTGTGTGTGTTACCTTAGTGTGTGTGATGCTGAGGAGTCGTAGCAGTGTTGTATGTATGTATAAGTCGGGTGTGTGTGTGTGTGTGTGTGTGTGTGTGTGTGTGTCACCTTAGTGTGTGTGTGTGTGTGTTACCTTAGTGTGTGTGTGTGTGTGTGTGTTACCTTAGTGTGTGTGTGTGTGTGTGTGTGTTACCTTGGTGTGTTTGATGCTGAGCAGGCGTAGCTGGGGCACGCAGGCGGGCAGGGCTGCCAGGGTGGCCTCGGTCACGGCCGTCTGGTTGAGGCTGAGCTGGGTGAGGGAGGCGGGGGCCGCCTGCAGGTACAGCACCATGCCCACGTCACTCACCTTGGTCTGGTCCAGGGACAGGAAGGACAGGCTCTTCAGGCCTGGGACGACGACATGGAGAGGGACACCAAAGGGTTGTTTTTACAAGAGGGGAATGAAGTCAAGTCACATTTACAACCACAAAACAGCCGCCCAAAGTGCTGAACAGATAAAACACTAGTGAAATAAAACGACAAATAAAAATACACTAAAACTAAAACAAGTTGCAATACAGAATACAACAGATGCAGAAATGAAAGTGCAGAAAAGTGCAGTTGTCGCAGGCAACTCAGGTCAAAGGCCAGGGAGAGGAGGTGTGTCTTAGCTATGGGTTTAAAGGCCTTGATACTCTGGGCGGATCTGACATGGAGGGGGAGGCTATTCCAGAGCCTAGGGGGCTGCCTTTGCGAAGGCTCTATCCCCTCTGGCTTTTAGCCTGGTCCTAGGGACCTCCAGCAGCAGCTGGTCAGCTGACCTTAGGGCTCTGGATGTATGGGGGTATGGTGGTGCAGGAGATCAGCCAAGTACGGAGGTGCCTGCCCGTTTAGCGATCAAAAGTAATTTACAATCAATACGGAAGCGGACGGGGAGCCAGTGGAGTGAGGCCAGGATTGGGGTTATGTGGTCACGCTTCTTGGTGCCGGTGAGGAGTCGAGCTCAGTCCAGAATAAAGACCGTTGTTGTTGTTGTTGTAGTGAGTCGGAGCGGACAAAGGAAGCGGAGGCTGGGTACCGGTGAGAGCCCAGCGTGGCGCCGTTTCATTCACTGTTGACATGGCAACCATCAACACTTCCTAATGCGCTACATACATCCCCCCTGCGTCACAACCTGGTGGCCAGCGGTAAAGTAAAGTAGCGCCCATACACAATTCCCCACAGGCAGGGCCGCCCATAAGGGGGGGGGGGAAAGAAAGGGGGAAGCTTTCTGGGGGCCCTGGCAATACTTGCCATTGAGTGTGAACTGGCTAAACAGAT
This sequence comes from Nansenia antarctica, assembly GCF_963989245.1. Taxonomy (NCBI): domain Eukaryota; kingdom Metazoa; phylum Chordata; class Actinopteri; order Argentiniformes; family Microstomatidae; genus Nansenia; species Nansenia antarctica. The sequence continues at coordinate 27,223,988 of NC_137683.1, read as the reverse complement.
GGACTTTATTTTATTTTTTTAAGGTTATTTCTTTCTGAGTGGGGCAGTCCCACACATTTTTTAAATAGGGGATATAGTGAAGATAGACAGGAAAGTAAGGAGAAGAAGGGAGAGAGAGAGGGCATGTCGGCAGGGCATGGGCCGGATACGAAACCATGCTGACATGGGCATATGTGTGCATTGTAGACCGCGGTGCTAGACCACTGGACCACTCCAGGCCACAACAGATGGACTTTATAAAAGACATTATAAAGGACTTTGCATCCAGAAAGACAAGGAAGATGGCTGTATAAGAGGCAAATAGGAAGCCATAAGGTAAAGAATTGCATTTTTATGATTAAGAAATGTGTGGTGTAAGAAGTGTAGCTGATCTTTGTTGACGTTGGTGTGTGTTACTTTATTATATTTTATTATTATTCCTGTTGGAGAAACCTGTTACTCACAATACACTATGTGACCATTCATCCTTCGGCCATGCATCTGTTTCTTTGTTATTCTTAGGTGTGTGTGTGTGTGTGTGTGCGAAATTATTTTCTTAAATTCAAACAACGACTTTGTCCATTTGTTTCCATACTAACGCATCATTGACATGTGACAACGAGCCCAGGGGGCATCTAGTCAATGTTTACGTTATAGCTTACATGTACGTGCGTGCATGTACTGTATGTAACCCCTTTCACTGAGTAAGTCTCTCAGTTTACATGTATGTGTTTAGGAGAGAGAGAGAGCACGCGCATACGTTGATATGAGTAAAGCAGAGTTGTGGAGAGGGGGGGGGGCCCGTTCATTGGACTTTTTCTGGGATCCAGCCATTTACACACACACACACACACACACACACACACACACACACACTCTCTCACACACACACACACACACACACACACACTCACACACTCTCTCTCACACACACTCTCACACACACTCTCACGCTCACGCTCACGCTCACACACACACACACACACACACACACACACACTCTCACTCTCACTCTCACCCACACATCTGAGATGACCTGAGATGACCTGAGATGACCTGAGATGACCTGACCCCCTATTCACAATCACAAGGCTCATACCAAACCACACTTAACACAGTAGTGTGGCTGAGTGGCTGTCCGACCTGTAGACAGAGGTACCACACCCACCTGTAATGACAGAGGTACCTAACCACACCCACCTGTAATGACAGAGGTACCACACCCACCTGCAATGACAGAGGTACCTAACCACACCCACCTGTAATGACAGAGGTACCACACCCACCTGTAATGACAGAGGTACCACACCCACCTGTAATGACAGAGGTACCACACCCACCTGTAATGACAGAGGTACCACACCCACCTGTAATGACAGAGGTACCACACCCACCTGTAATGACAGAGGTACCACACCCACCTGTAATGACAGAGGTACCACACCCACCTGTAATGACAGAGGTACC
>NC_137683.1:27092542-27215042 GCF_963989245.1 Nansenia antarctica | reverse complement strand
AGATTAGTGTTGTTAAAGATAATTGGTTCTGAATGACCGCTCGTAGGAGTGAGCTGTTTACAGTCTGTTCTACTATTGATAGTAGTCGTTTTTTGAGTGCCTATCAGAAATTGTTCTAATCCTAAGTAATACATATTCAGGACAGATAACATACTTGTATGCCCAGTTTCAGTCACCAAGGAGTAAACAAGTCATGCTACACCTTTAGGAGCTGGCCCATATATAGATTAGGTCAAGTAACAGAGCCAGACTATCTGGGTGAGTCTAGGATATAGGAGAAGCCTAGTGACTAGTGGTCAACAGTAAATGGTCACCAGAACACGCACAGACTTCCATAGCATAGAGACATGTATGGAACCCATGTCAATATTGTAAGTTACGACAGACAGATGTAAGAAATCTATTCTATCTATATCTATCTATTCTCTCTCTGAGGGCTTTCATACCGGCAAAGTTCGCCGGTTCGCGTTCGCGTTCGGAAACCTCCGAACGTTGGCGCTGTCTGGCGAACGAGCCCGCGTTCATACCAGTGTATCGTTCGCCAGACAGCGCCAACGTTCGGAGGTTTCCGAACGCGAACGCGAACCGGCACGGTTCTTTGCCGGTGTGAAAGCCCTATCTGTAAACTAGTATAAAGGCATAAATCTAAGAAATCTAATCTATCTATATCTATCTATTCTCTCTCTGTAAACTAGTAGAAAGGCATAAATCTAAGAAATCTAATCTATCTATATCTATCTATTCTCTCTCTGTAAACTAGTATAAAGGCATGAATCTAAGAAATCTAATCTATCTATATCTATCTATCTATTCTCTCTCTGTAAACTAGTAGAAAGGCATACATCTAAGAAATCTAATCTATCTATATCTATCTATTCTCTCTCTGTAAACTAGTATAAAGGCATGAATCTAAGAAATCTAATCTATCTATATCTATCTATTCTCTCTCTGTAAACTAGTATAAAGGCATGAATCTAAGAAATCTAATCTATCTATATCTATCTATTCTCTCTCTGTAAACTAGTATAAAGGCATGAATCTAAGAAATCTAATCTATCTATATCTATCTATTCTCTCTCTGTAAACTAGTAGAAAGGCTATATTTCTGACTCTTGACCACTATACATTAGGCTACTGCTTATTTGTTTTAGGGTATACAGACAATGTATTTGAATATCTGGACCTCCAAGCTATGTGCTGTGTGTTTGTTATGTGTGGTTTCTCTTTTTTCTCTTTTACTTTATTTTATTTCATTTATTTTCTACGTCTTTTTTGTTGTTGTTGTTGTTGTTGTTGTTGTTGTTGTTGTTGTTGTTGTATGCGTCTGTGGGTATATATGGATGTTGTATCATTTGATTTCCTCTCTGGCTGCTCATGTATTCGTATGACCCGCTACTTTATGTTATGGAAAATCATCAATAAACAAATATATATATATATATATAAAAACAAACCCAAAAAAACTAGTAGAAAGGCATGAATCTAAGAAATCTAATCTATCTATACCCTCTCTGTAAACTAGTAGAAAGGGAGACAACTTCTTTAGTACTTCGCTCGGCTTCCAACTGCTGTAGCCAGGCTTGAGTCAGTCGACCTTGGCAAATAACGACACACGCTGTAACCAACATCTGTACAGAATGGAACCCAGATCTGCACAAAATTATGATAAACACAGAATCTCCTCTCTGAGTCATCAATGTCATCTCTGGCCACCTGACGAGGACGATATCTCCTTATAACAGCTATCCGGTTGTGAACCCAGCGGCTATGCCAATGTTGTATGTGCTGCTGAGAGCTTGCATTTACATTTTTGGCATTTAGCAGATACCATATTCCAAAGCGACTAACAATCGACACATTTGACTAAACAAGTGAATCATCAGTTCACCAGTCGTAGCAGGAAGAGTAATCTAGCTCAGGCCAGGGGCCATTGCCAGTCGTCGTGATAGAAGAAGAAAGATTTGTTTTCTTTTTGACACAGGAGAAACAGTACAAGATGGGGAAGTAGAACCCTTAGGAGACACAGTATAGGGGGAAGCAGGTGTCTTAGGAGGCACAGTGCTGGGGGGTAGTAGATGTCTCAAGAGGAGCAGTTAAGGTGTAACCTGAAGCTTGGGTTGACCCTGGAGGTGCTGCTGACCTGTTTCTTGTGTATCCTCTCTGCCCGGGCCTTCTGGGCCACGCGCTGCCTTTGTTGCTCCTGGAAGTCACTCTTGTCCTGCCGGATACGAGACTCCAGGGGCGGGGGGTCTGCAGACGGGCTGGAGGTCTGTGGAGGTCCCAGGACCAAGCAGGAGCCTTTACACACACACACACACACACACACACACACACAGACACAGACACAGACAGACAGACAGACAGACAGACAGACAGACAGACAGACAGACAGACAGACAGACAGACACACACACACACACACACACACACACACACACACAGATTAGAGTAGTGAAACATTACCATTGGTTTACTTTTTACTGTGTACTAGGCCTATTATAAAATAGTAATTCTTGAGCATATTACGGGTGGAGTACCGTAGATTATTTTGGAACACAAAAGATTGGGGCAATTCGCTGCATACATAAGATTAGGTCATTTGCTGCAGTGCACGTTGTACACAGTCCCCCAGTACTATCGCAGGCAAAGCTGCTGCTTGAAGATTCATAACGGCAAGACAGGCAACTAGGGTCAACACAACAATACAACAACACTGGATTGTTACTTCAATCTGGCAACTCGTCTACAATAATACAACACTGGATTGTTACTTCAATCTGGCAACTCATCTACAATAACTAGCCAGCCAGTGGAGACTCAGAGCAAACCATGGAAAACAAACTGCAATAATATTTTTAAGATCATAAGACGGTGTGGTGGTTTACCTCTGCTGTCGGTGGGCTCTGTGTGTGACTGTGAGGTGCCTGGGGGGCAGGAGCTCCCTACGTCTTTAGGAGGGTTGAAGGCAGAGAACGCTGTCCCAGCTGGCTGGGGGGGCTGCTTCACCAACTTGTGCCTCAGGTTTTCACCTTGTAAGAGCCTGTTAGTTGAGGGATGATGAAAAGACAGATAGGAGTGAGCAAGGTACAAATGAGGGCAATTCAGAGAGCCATATCGTTAGCCTTAGGTGACATAGGTCACTATTTTATTATCATTGGATTTAGCGTTTAGCATCGTACATCATAATGACATATCGTTAGCCTCATAGTATAATTGCCTAAGTCATATTTTGGCCAAATTGAGATATCTGCCTAACTCTACTCTCCTAACACTGTGAATGCTGATTCACTGTGCATTATTGCCTATGCCATCAGCCTATCAGAATGCTTGTTACATTCCAAACTCACTATCTGCCCCCAAGTCATCTCTTTGACATGACAGGCATTTATGACACTACATACAAAGATGGCTCGGCTGACCACAAGTGAAGCGTGACTTAGGCAGTTATGCTATGAAAGGCTAACGATATTTGATATTAGACCTGAACTTGTGCGCAGCTGTACTTTAAAAACAATCCTAGAGGTAGACACAGTGGGGGAAATCCACGTTATGGAAACTAAGACTGACTCACAGACTATGGGCCGGTTTCAGAGACAAGGCTTAAGCCTAGTCCTGGACTAAATCACACTTTCAATGTAAAATCTCCATTGAAGATGTTTTTTAGTCTAGGACTAGGCTTAAGCCTTGTCTGTGAAACCGGCCCTATGACTTTTAGGACCACAGATGGACAACAAATGGATGAAGTGGACTCTATGGCAATTGACACAGACTTGAGACATGACAGCGGTAGCTTTTTCTTTTCCTTTTAATGTTTTTCTTTCGGTTGTTTTTGTTGATGTTGAATTGTTGTATTATTGTTCTTATTGTTGAATGAAAAGAAAATTGCAAACAAAAAACAAAAACAATCCTAGAGAGTTGTAGTTTGAGGACACAATCTACAACTGACTCCCTTGATTTCCCACATCCCGTGGGGGCCCAGAGTTGATAATCTTATGGTTTGGGGGAAGAAGACTCACCACTCAGCAGCCTCAGGAACAGAGAAGCGCCCCGCCTGCACTGCAGCCTGGATCTGCTCCTCGCTGAAGCCCATCTCACACAGGGTGCGGAAGAAGTCTCCGATAGTCTGCGTGGACACAGAAACCAAACGCCACAGATGGGGGGAGTTAAGAAGACACAAAGAACCACCACAGAGGAGAGAGGCGATGGCCTGAGCACAGCAGCACACTGGGCCTCTGAATAAACAGCCTGGCTGGAACACAAAAGGGGGGTGTGACAGGGGATAACCTTGGTGCCTTTGAGCAGTCATGTTGAGATGCACTCAAAAGATAATCAATAGGTCACAGTTCTTTTTCTCCGGGCCACGGAGTCAGCAGATATGCCCAGTGACTAAGTGAGTCTGCTGCTCTTTAATGACATTTGTAGTGATTGGCTTGTACACAGGCTAGTTTTGTGTTAAGATTGTGGTAATCCAATATGTTACTGTTATGCTATAGTTAGTTAGTCATGGCCAAGAATAACTCCATATAAGAACATTTCACTGATGCTTTTTTAAAATACATTTCTTAAGGAATAGTCTAATAAATCATAGTATGATTTTCCTAGGGGGGAAATGTCAAAAATAATGCACTGCTTTCTTTTATGCACTGTGCTGTGGCTAGCTAGCTACATCCCAGCTGCTGTTACAAGCTTTAGTAGAAAGAAACTTTCTACTAAAAGGAGGACAATAATAATAAAAGTCAAGGTTATAATCTTCGTTCGTTCATTTTGGGTTCAATGAAAAAAACCTTAGACGAATAAGCTAAGGTTAGCTAAACTAGCTGCTTTGACATCATGCGACACACACAACCACATCACATCCGTGTCTGGTGGTGATGTTGTTGTTGTTAGCTAAGCTAGCCTGCTAGCTAACTGAGCCTTAATCCACCACAGTTCATATTATATATCATTCAAGTAGCTAATTTAAGCTCAGGTCATAGAACTCTAGCTGCAACCTTACCGGAGTGGAATCATCCATGCTTTCTTTATTCTTCTGGTACCTTATATAAATATTAATCTTCTGTTGTTGTGTTTTGCTCTTAAATACTGGGAGCTACATGCATATAACTGCCCTGTTGACTTGACCCTCCTGTCTGTCAATGACAGCTTTCACAGTGGCCCAATGCTAGCCAATCAGTGGACCAAAACTGTGCCTCGAGACAAAACAGAACGCCATTTGAGCCTATCACAAACTGCTGACAGCCAGGGAGGGACACGCCCCCAGAAAATTTGAGCCTATCCAAACTGCTGACAGCCCAGGGAGGGACACGCCCCCCAAAACAGCCACCACTCTCCCACCACCACACCAACGGTGTGGAACGTTCCGTAAACGCTGTGGAAATCTTGATCAGCACGCATGGAATGCCTCTTGTCCAATCAAATCACTCGGTGCCTTTATGACGTATGAACTCAGTGTGTTCTCCGGTGATTTCAGAGCGAATTTACGAACGCACCACCGCCAACTACCTATGATTGATAGCCTTATTAGATGGGTGTCGTTAATAAATTCGTGGCCGTTTTTCCACCGTTCCTTCCACGACGTTTTTTTTTCAATGTTTTGAACGGAGAAATATCATTTACATTCGGGTGAAATACAAGCTGGCTGCTGGCACTGTCTGTAATTCATCAACTACCCTCTCATCCTCATAAATACGTATTTACAGGACTTCAACAGGAGGGGTCACCCTGACTCCATTTCTCCATCTCCAGTAGGCGAAGTTACTCTTTGCTGACCTAGGGTCGGTTTTGCATTTCACCTTTCTGAAAGTCAAATTCGAGGTTAGAGGAATTTAAATTGATCCGACATCCCCTTGGCATTGCCTTACGAGCAAACTGCACCCCGGAGCACATTGTTGGGCTACACAGACAGAACAGAAGATGGGTTTTGTCACACGTGTGTAGTATTGCTGTTACTTGTAATTCGCTGTTCGAACATGTTATGATTAATACATATTTGAGATTCATCAAGTTCATAACCAAAATGGATATCCATCAATATTTACAGTGCAAAAAAAGCACCCGAACAACACTAATCTTGGATGGTAAAAAAAGGCATCAATTAAATATATATACATTTCATAAGCATTTTTTTTGCTTCGGCCATCATCATCTCTAGAAATATGAAACATCATCATCATTGACGCACGCGCGTCAGTCAGCTCCAGGCAGGCAGGCAGGCGCACACTACTACAAGGCAGCGCGAGCGAGACGAGAGCCGGAGTGAGTAAGTAAGCAAGCAAACTAACTATTAACTAGTTGATCAACACATCTAACTGTTGTTAATACCGGTGTGTGAAAACACTCTGTTTCGTTTGCAAGCAAAGTGTGAGTGTTTTCATAGCTGTATTCTGAGCTTTAAAGCACAGAAAAGACACACAAGACTAGAGAGCTGTCCGGGTTTTTGACTGGGGGAGATATGCTCAACCTAGCTGTCACTTGGCATGGATGGAAGCACCGCATGCATGAAGCTCTGTGCATAGATAGATGAAGTTCTGGAGGGATTTAACCTATGCTAACCCGCTAGCTAAGAAGGGGGCTGCAATGCATTCATAGGAAACTGCACATTCATTGCATATGTGGCGGTATTATTATACTATTACTGTGGTTAAACCTGACGCGCATGATTCTTTTGTTTTAGCTAAATGATAGAAACATAATTGGGGGACCATGCATGTCCACTTTATTGACATGCAAACGTTTCAAGACGTCAACCTTAAAGGCTTTACGTCTGCTAGCCTGACGACACCGTGCAAGTCAATGATGAAACCTCTGGAGGTTTCTGGAGACTAATTTATGACTAATGGCCATGTGATATCTGATAAACCGCTATTTTCATACGGAGGATATAACGGGGAGGGATGCAAGTTTCACTCACCTTGTCGTCTATCACTGTGTTAGCTTAGTTAGGAGCTGCCAGATATACCCGGTATTATAAAACCAATTATTACAAACTTTTATGTGGGGGTGTGGTCAGGAGGTAACGAGGTACACTTTGCGTTTTCATTCATTTTTTTGTTTGACAAGACAGTTGCCCTTCTTTCATCTTCTTGGATCATCCTCTTTTCAACTTCCTGACTCACAAGTTGCCAGAACTGTAGTAGAGAGCCAGCACTGTTTCCGATTACCCAGTTGACAAAACGACTAGACTACAACAATTCTTAGCATACATTATTTCCTCTATCTAGTATTTGGCTATCAAACATGTCATATTTTTACTAAAGAGATTCTTAGGGGGATGGTTTCTGGTCAGGTGGTGTATGCCCAGGATGAAGGAAGGAAGGAAGGAGGTCCCTGATGTTCATTAACCTGTCATCAGTTTCTGCTCCCTGGTGGTTTAGAAGCATGGCACTGAGTCGGTTGATTATGAGTTTTGTTAAAACACTCTTACTTTGGCATGAAAGTGGTGTTCTCCATGGTTATTTTAAGCCACGCCCTATGTCATCTTAGTCTCGTCATTATACAGTACAGTTTCATACCGAATCATTACAGAGCATTATGGTGGATGGTGATGAGGTGGTGGAAAAGCTATTAAAAACAAACATCTTTATTAAGTTTACAGTTGCCTGTATTATGTTTTATGGAGGCGACTTTCCCTCTGAGGGATACTGTCCTAGACTGAAGCAGTCGAGGATAGTCACGACAAGTAATTTTGTTAACACACTAAAGATGGTAATATACCCAGTGAATTCCTCCCATATGAATGCTGGCTTTGTGGCTTTCCCTTCTGCTCATTTGCCTGTTTGATTTGCTGCCCACTGGGCCGTATTTCAGTAAAGACCTCTTTAATTAAACTTATGAGTCAGGATGGAAAAAGGATAATGTAGTAAGATTTAGCTGATATTGCCTCCTTTCTGGAGTCACTATGGATACTGATGCAGGTGTTGTGGACATGAGAGTGAAGTGAATGATTTTAAAACATCTAATTGAAGTGTTTGCTTGGGGTCAACAGAATTAGTGCAAGTATTTAGTGTTGCTAAAAAAAGTTGGTAGTCAGCCTAGTTTTCGACTTTTTTTTTAGACAAGTAAATCTATAGTCTAAGGTATTAGACCCTGTTTTATTTGAAATTGAGGTGATCGCGTGCAACAAACAAGGATATAGCCTAGGCCTTGTCCTGTAGCTACATATTGTTCATTAATGGGCAGGAAAACAATACACTAAAACAGTGTGTGAGCCCTCTTCATCTCAACTCCCTACCCTCCTAAACTGCCATATTTGATCCTCAGTCCAACTGAGAACGTCTACTAGCCTAGCCTGCTCCATCCGAGGGCTGGAGAGGCAGCGGCGGTGGAAACTGAAAATGTTGGATATTTTGTGAAACACGATAATGTGTCTGTCTGTTTGGGAGCTGGAAAATTATTAGTTGAACGCGTTCCCAGCCTTCTCAGACACGGGTCCAGGGAACACAATGAGCACTGTATGAACATGGATCTCCCTCTCCACGCTCATGAGCTCAGCTGAGGTCTGTTTTCTCTGGCTCCACTGGAAGAAATCAAGCAGCAGCCCCCGTTGTGAATTGATCAGCAAGGACTGGAGAGTTTTGTAACAATGTCAGTGGCACCACCACCGCCATCTGTGGAGTAGATAACTTCACGTACCTATTGTGTCTTGCTTAATAGGAAGATGACTCCCTCCGCCCCCTCCAGCTCTCTTATCATGGCTTCCTTTCACTCATCTTTATGTTCCCCCCCTCAGTTGTTTTTCTTCACGAATGAATCGGCTCAGCACTTCTGTTTAAGGGCACTTCATCTGTTAATGGCTGACAAACAGGTGACACCAGGTGACAACCTGTATCATAACTGAAAGAGAAACACAGAAAATACAGTAGTTGTAATATAAATGGACTGATTTAAAGCACCTTATTCCAAAGCGCTTTAATAGCCTCTCATTCACCCATTCATTCACACACAAATTCACACACCAATGGCGGCAAGCTACCATGCAAGGCGCCGGCCCGCTCATTGGGAGCAATTTGGGGTTCAGTGTCTTGCCCAAGGACACTTCAACATGTGGCCAGCCGGGGCTCGAACCGTGGATCTGCCAACCTTGCGATCATTAGACAGCAGCTCTACCTCCTGCGCCACATCCTACCAATTGCATTTTTATTCAGAGCTCATGTTATTTCGTTTTAGACTGCTTTTTTCGCAGGCATCAAATAAGAAGTATTATAATACTTTGGCTTAAGGCCTACACTGTTGGCCAACAATCGCTTTAAACGCTTTAAACCCTGTTAAGCTCTGTGCACACAGTGTCATTGCACGCATCCAATTATCCTCTGAACCACAGATGCTGTTGGGCTGGACGCACTGTAGCCTACCTATTGCTTTCCTCTTCTTCCCCTCGCCCTTATGCCTCACTCTGCCTTCTGTCCTGGTTGCCATGGCGATACTCAAAGGTATGTTGGTGTCTAGCATAGCCCGAAGGCACGGCCACGGCCACAGCCAGGGCAAGCCCGTCCATGTTAGCGCCCATTGTCCTTCCTTGACCAATCAAGCGAGGTCTAATTGGTGTGAAAACGAATGCACACACTGATTGTACTCCTCCCCATACCATTACTAATGCAAAGCGAGAGTTTCTGGCCTTACTAAGACTTATCTATGGAAAACTCTACTCGACTGATCTGTCCAATGGTCATGGAGAAGACAGGAAGAAGAACCGTTTCTTTGTTTTATTACACGCAGTATCAGTCTCTTTACTTCCTGGAATATTATGTTGACCAATCAAAGCACGCACGCACCTAAACCTTTTCAGGGAAATTTAGAACATGTTTTTAAAAAGGGCCTGTTTGTTGTTTGAAACCGGTGTGAGATTTCAGGGCACATTGTTTCCGTCGTGGGAGTTTCTGGGTGTAATCGTGATATTTTTCTCTCCCCACCCCGGCCCAGTCTAGGTCTCTGGAGGCCAGGTCTGGGTGTTCCAGAGACACTGGGTCAAAGCCTCACGTTTACCATACCTTGTGAGAACACAGTCTGACCTTTTGTACTGCGAGTGCAACCTGAGCTCCCTCGGCTTGGCCTTAGTTTGACGAACAATGGCCCACCAACCGTAGCACCTGTGGAGCTATGCTGCTGCTGGTCCAACTCAATGGACCGATCTTCCATTGGTTTCTAAAGTCCTTTAGAGTTGTTGTCATGTAATAATAATAATAATAATAATAATACATTAGACTTATATAGCTCTTTTCTAGACACTCAAAGACACTTTACGAACTGAAAAGATTGAGTAGTAATAATAAAAAGACACTAAAAATAAACAAAAGAAAGTATAGGGGCCTAATTATGGTAGTGCTGGGGACACATGGGAAGGGGAGGGGGAGAGGGTTAACTGGTGAAGGCGAGCTTGAAGAGGTGGGTTAATTATGGTAGTGCTGAGTACACATGGGAGGGGGAGAGGGTTAACTGGTGAAGGCGAGCTTGAAGAGGTGGGTTTTGAGGGTCTGTTTAAATGTTGGGAGGGTGTTGGCCTGTCTAATGTGGTTGGAGAGGGCGTTCCAGAGGGACGGGGCTGCGGCTGAAAAGGCCCCATCACCCCAGGTCCGGAGCTTGGTCCTGGTGGTCTTGATGTAGGCCTAACCAACTCTGAACTGAAGTTTGAGGACCGATTATAGTTATACCATGATGACTGTAACACCATGAACCTCGTAGTCAACAAAGACTAATTCCTCTAATCAGGAATTATTATGGGGGTGTTTTCTTTCCTTTCATTGTTTTGTAGAGATATGCCCCTCTCTTTGATTGGGGATTTTTTTCCCTTTGGTGTTTAAAAAAAAAGCTTACACAGATTTGGCATGCGTTTGATCTGGATCAAGAGGTTTAATTCCTCACCTTTTTCTACCAAATCCAAGGTTCTCAGCTTTCTTTCTTTTCAGACCGAAGCCCAAGTGCATAACATGTTTTTGTACCGCAGTGTTTACCCTATTAAATCAAAGGATTCGTGATGCAGCAGCTTCAACAGGGTGTATTACAGACTATCTGGCAAACAACCCAACTGAAGGATGGCCCTACCGAAATAGGCCTATATGTCGACCAGAACCTTCTACTCAACATTCAATCATGATTGAGTCATCATGATTGAGTCATGATGAATGCGTGAGACGACAAAAGGAAGATGGATGGGATTAGATTAGATTGCTGGTATGTCCCTATCTATGTCAAGGGGGGGGGGTGCTATCAATAGCTAACGACAACCCTCAGTATGCCTCTCTCAGCAGCCTTAGTCCCACCGCCCCCCCCCCCCCCCCCGAGGTATCGAGAGTCGTCACTGCAGGCCTGTCGTGATTGCATTTGCGTTTTTTTAGACAGAGGGGGGGGGGGGGGGGGGGGGTTCTGTTGACAATGGAGGAACATGAAAGTCCTCAATCACCCATTTATATCCTATCCGCACACCAAGACAGGTGCTGCTTAACTTGCAGCCAAAATGGGACCAGGCCCCATTGAATGAATTCTCTTGGGGGCCGCGGGAGGCGTGGGGGGGAGAGAGAGAGAGAGAGAGAGAGAGAGAGAGAGAAATGGACATATAGTCACAGAGCAGCTGTTGCTGTGTGATGCTGGAAGCCCTCCAGTTACTGTGTGTACACAGAACTTAGCATAGTGATGGCAAAGCCCCCGGTCCTGCCAACCCATGGCACTCTGCGAAGTCTGGACACAGAGCTGTGAAAAGCCCTGGAGGAGGGAGGAGGAACACAGAGACGTCTGCCTGTAGAGAGCCAGGGTGAGAGTCAGACCTTTAAGCGGTGGTGCGGTTTTGAGCAGAAAAAAAATACTTATCAACAACAGCGAACATCTATCAACACAAACCGTGGCCAGATCCCCATAGAGATAAACAAATAGTCTTAGGCCACAGCTGGACTCAGCTAACACCTATCATGGGGGCTTTCTTATACTAGGCTGTGCTCAGGACTCAGGACTGGAGACTTGGGAGAGAGCTCTGACTGAGGAACTGGTGAGTTGTTTACGGTAGGCCGAACGAACGGAGCCTGCGAAGGTGTGACCGTGACATGTTAGGGTAATAATAATAATAATAATAACTTGTATAGCGCTTTTCCTGCAAACGTTGCAGCTCAAAGTGCTCCAATCGTTATATAATCATAATTTAATTATTTAGTCATTGAAAGGCAATATTAAAAAGATGGGTTTTTAGTCTTGACTTGAACATATTTGCTGAGGTTGCATCCCTAATGTATACTGGCAGTGCACTCCACAATGTGGGTGCATAACATGAGAATGCAGCCTCACCAAATCTTTTCTTTTGTACATGTGGTACACAAAGAAAACCAAAAGGGTTACAGTAACTTGTTGACCTGGAGGTTCCTTATCATGTTGGCAATGATATCAACTGTAATTGGGGGTAGTGGTGGTCTAGTCGTGGATAGTGAGTTGGACTGGTGATCGGAAGGTTGTGAGTTCAAATCCCGCCTGAAACAACACCACCACCACCACTAGTGTGCCCTTGAGTTAAGGCACTTAGCCCTCAAGTTACTCCAGGGGGGAATGTAGTCCCTGTAATTCGTAACTGTAAATCGCTTTGGGATTAAAAGCGTCTGCTAAATGGGCAAATTATTATAAATTATGAATTGGAATCAAACTATATTTGTGTGCACGCTAGAGTCATTGGAAAAATAAACTAGTGAATGTTTTTGAAGAGCAGACCAGCGACTAGTGAGAGGGTTAACAGGAGTAGAGGAATAACAGGAAGCCTGGGAGAATCTGCTGCTCCGAGGGTTAGCAGAGTTTTGCTGATGGGTTCAAAACCGTCCCTGGAGTAGTGGTATCCACAACACCTTGGATGACAGCATCACTCCAAGGAATAAAGTTTCCTCGAAATATGTTTTTAACTTTGTTATGATCATCTTTTAAATGTTCATTTTACTCTGTATACTTTGTTATACCCTTCCCGTTCCAGAACTGTGTTTTTGGTCACTGGAGAGAGAGAGAGAGGCCAGGGCTTTAGTTTGGATGGAAGCTGCTGCAAAAGCTCGACCACATCGTCAACTGTTTCTGCAAGCAAATATGTACTTTGAGTGACGAGCTGTATTTATTTGGAAATGACCACGGGAGTGAAGTTGGCAGCGTAGTAGCAGCAGCAGCAGCAGCTACAGTCTGGGGAAAGACTCTTGTTTTGATGGTTGTATCTGCTGCCTTACTGTCTGCTGGCCAAGGTGAAAACACCAAAAAAACAGCTTGAGATGCTCTTCCTCGTTCACAGTCTAAAGGGACTCTCTCACCTTTTCTTTAATAGGAGTGACAACAGTCTCCCTATGGATGGATGATGCTATTTCTGGAGCGCTCGCGGGGGGAAGTTGAAACCTCAAGCCTTTGAAAACGGGCTTCAGATTTAGCTTTTTGTGGCTTTTGTCCTGCTTCTCTTTCCCCCAAGACACAGAGGCATGTGACTCTCAAGAGGGCGTATATTTAACCACTGACAAACGATCATACACACACACACTCATGCTCACGCACACACACACACACACACACACACACACACACACACACACACACACACACACACACACACACGCAGGCTTTGTCACCCATGGCCACAGGCATTTCTCAGCCCTAAAGTCTCACTTAAGATGATGTGGAATGCCAGTTTTAAGTTTGACCCACAGGCGAAACGTGTAGGTGTGTTAGATTATTGTCCTGTGCTTTGTTTAGCCTAGAGCTAACAACGTGTAGGCGTATAATCTGGTATGGCCTACTCGAGGATGATTTGAGGTTGGGTTTGATGATTGAGATGATTGAGATGATTATTCTGTCTGCAGTTTATAACAAAAATGCGATTTATGGTCACACTGGGCACTATGCCCCTTGACACTAGACCAGGAATCACATAATAGATAGATACAACCCCCCCCCCCCCCCAAAACCCTCTAAACTAAACTATACACTGAACTATAAAAACGTTGTTCTTTTCCTCTGAATCTCAATTTGCCACGGCGTAACACAAAGGCTCCATGAGTCCAGATTCCTTTTCCCTGATGTACTGTATAAGCGTCTCTGATTTACATCAGAATTAAGTCTGAATGAAGCAATCCATTACAACCCTATGGTTGCCCCATATCCTTTGTCGACAGGCGAGGGAGTTGGGAGTGATTCATTGCGTGTCTTGTATGGGCAGATTGGGCACTGTTTGCCATTGTTGGGAGAGAAAGGTACTATTCAGCTCAAGGTCCAACTTGTTTACAGTATGCCATGGAAACCACTCTTTCATGATGGATTGGTATTGTCAACATGAATGTGAAAGCGGCCGGATGGTGTCGTTCGCTATGATGAACTGCTGCTATGGTCCTCCTCGCTCGCTATTGGAAGGACATCTGAGAAACGGCGGTGTGTAGGTCTGCGTGGGTTGGTTGCATCCAAAGACTTGTGTCTGCGCTTTATTGATTTAGCCTGATGTCATCATGGCTGTGTATGGAATGTGACTCTGTGACTCTTAAGGTGAAGGTATCACTCTGTCTGGACTTGTTCTATGTTAGGCTACTTCTACAAGGACACACGACTGATCATCGGAGGGAGAAATAAATGTTTCGAATTACTGTGAATTTAGCCTACTTTTCTGAAAAACGTGTGTGTGTGTGTGTCTCTGTCTTTCTCTCTCTCTCTCTGTGTGTGTGTGTGTGTGTGTGTGTGTGTGTGTGTGTGTGTGTGTGTCTCTGTCTGTCTGTGTGTGTGTGTGTGTGTGTGTGTGTGTTCCTGTGTCTCTCTGTCTCTCTGTCTGTCTGTCTCTGTGTGTGTGTGTGTGTGTGTGTGTGTGTGTGTGTGTGTGTGTGTGTGTGTGTGTGTGTGTGTGTGTGTGTGTGTGCATGTGTGTTCCTGGCTGTGGAAGCCTCTGACTCAGTGTGGAGTCACTCCAGCCCCACAGTCACATGGCTAGTTGGCTTGTCAGTGGCTGCAGGAGGAAACATAATCCTGAGTAGGCAGGCAGCTGTTATCAGTCTGACCATGTTAGTGTAACAGAGAACTTGGATGAACAAGACACAGGGAGCATACAGCCTGTAAAGACAGACACACACACACAGCTCTCTCTAACTGCTATCTCTCTCTCTCTCTCTCTCTCTTTTTGTCTCTTCCTCTGTTTTGTTTCTCTCTCTTTCTGCTTCTCTCTCTGTCCGGCTCCTGATCTCAACCCCCGTTTGCAGCAGCAGTGTTCAGCGTGCTACTAAGATGTCAGCGGTAGCTCCTCTGCAGTAAGCACACAAAGGTAAGCTGGTACTGTAATTTTAATTAATTAATTTTACTGTATGTATGTCTGTCTGTCTACATTCGTTGATGTGTTTGTAGTAGTTTTTTTTCGTCCCTTAGCTTTTTCCCATTTGACTGTTTTTTCTGTGACATTTTATAGGCTACTACTGTCATTGACGTGTTGTAGTACTTAGTAGCTGTCTGTCTACATTCGTTGACGTGTTGTAGTAGTAGCATTTACTTTTTTTTCTTCCCTTAGCTTTTCCCCATTTGACTGTTTTTCTGTTGCATTTTATAGGCTACTGTTTGACTGGGTTCGTTATTTTTATGACTGTTCAGTGTTCAAAAGGGTGTGAGCTCTCTGTGTTGTTCAGTGTGAAAAGTGATACCATTGTCGCCTACTTCTCCAGATTGGAGCTGCACTGCAGGGAAGGGTTTAGAAAGCCTTAGCGATTCGCTTTGTTGTTTTGCCTCTTGTATATACCTGATAAGGAAATCAATTGAGTGGCCGGGCAGAGTGAAAACTGCCCCAAACTAGACCTCAAAACCTGCTGAAGAAGCATGACTTGGAAGTTTCCTGTGACACTGTGTTTGTACTGTAGTGGCTCTAACACACTCTCCCATTGTCGTATAAGGATGTTTTATGGACCTGTTTTGAGCACACGGTTAAGCTAAATGGCATGTTGAATGTGTGATGATTAATTCAAAGAACATTCTTTGTTTGTTCTTTTGGTGGTTTTCACTTCCTCCAAACCTCTCCCTTGTCTGGGTTGAGTCCTTGTCTTGTTGAGTTGTTGGGTCAAGTCTTAGGGAAGTTGAACACTCTGAGTCTGAGATTTCTCCCTGTGGTGTAATTGTATCCCCTTAGAGAGTTTAAGATAAGATCTCTTTTGTGTAGCTACATACATTGTGCACTAGCGTGGGTAGGATGGTGGTGGATGAGGCTGTTAGCGGTAGCTACCTCAGGGCATTGCATGATTGCATGAGTTGTACTTGACACTAACTGTGTCAGGAGCTAAAAGGTCTTCCTTTGAGAAATGTTGTTGTTTGTCCCGCATACTGTATCCTCCTGCCGCCTGATGCCCGGTGGTAATCATGTTATATTGGAGATAATGAGCTCCATTCTGTGAATCTGCAACCAGGAAAAGAATTACATCATGTCTTCTCTGAGGTTTGATAAAGTTCTAAGGCCACCAAGGCCACCGCCATCCGAGGGACATTTGAGCATCAGAGATAACACACACACACACACACACACACACACACACACACACACACACACAAAGGATGAGGTCATTTTGTAATACTGAAGTCTCAATATTATTTGACTTGTCTTCGAAAAAACATTCTTCCTTGTCACTAACCCTCTCCTCTCCCCTCCCTTCCTCTCCTCTCCTCTCCTCTCCCCTCCCCTCCCCTCCCCTCCCCTCCCCTCCCCTCCTCTCCTCTCCCCTCCCCTCCCCTCCTCTCCTCCTCGCTACTATGAAGTCTGAGGTCTGAAGAGTGTCCCCCATCATTTACTAGAGTACTCCAATAAAGTAAAACGGCCCCTTTCCTCCCCTTGCATTCATCTTCTATAAGTATAGGCGTTTGCCTGTTTGTCAACAGTGAGGTTTTGACACTATGATTGACTCTCTATTTATAGAATGGCATTTTTTCATAAGATGTCAGACTTTTTTTTTTATGTGACTGTTTTTTTTTCATACATGCCCTTTGATCGAGGTATTTCCCACAAATGTAATTTGTGGTCCCTGGGCTCCACAGTGACATTAAAAAGGTCCAGAATTATCTTTGCAACACAACATTAGCCTGCATGGTTTTTACCCGCATGTGGGTTTTTTTAGGCTACTGGCTTCAGGCTAAAGGGATTCGAGTCGATCTACTTTGCATTGGCAATAAGATCCCTCTCTCAACCAACTGATACTGGCTGTCCTAGAATGGAGAAATGTAGAAATGGGGCGGCTGTGGCGCAGGAGGTAGAGCCGGCATCTTAATGATCGCAACGTCGGCAGATCGGCGGTTCGAACCCCGGCTGGCCACATGTCGAGGTGTCCTTGGGCACTGAACGCCAACTTGCTCCCAATGAGCAGGCCGGCGCCTTGCATGGTAGCTTGCAGCCATTGGTGTGTGAATGTGTGTGTGAATGGGTGAATGAGAGGTTGTTGTAAAGCCCTTTGGAATAAGGCATAGCTAT
The DNA here is from genome assembly GCF_963989245.1 of Nansenia antarctica. Classification (NCBI taxonomy): domain Eukaryota; kingdom Metazoa; phylum Chordata; class Actinopteri; order Argentiniformes; family Microstomatidae; genus Nansenia; species Nansenia antarctica. The sequence goes on along the minus strand of NC_137683.1, from coordinate 27,197,632 downwards.
GTAAGTCAGTCCATTTACCATTTAGAAATGACCCAAGAAACGACCAGAATCGTACAAAGTGATCTGAGTTTAAGGGAAAATGCATTAACGTACTGTAGGCTACATTGTGTGACCTTAGGGGTCTGTCTAGGCCTGCCAACCCATGTCAGGGAGCCAAAGGCAGTCAGTGTCAGACAGTGTTAAATCATCTTTGAAAACCCAATGACTCGTGTGGGTGTTTTTTTTATCTCAACGTGAAGTGTGTTGTGACCCTGTGTGAAATGTAGCCTACACTTAAACCAAAAATGTAAACTGTGTCCCTGAAAGGCCAAATTATGCAGGTCATATAGGCCTGGGAGGCACAACACTGAGCTTAAACTTTAAACTGTTGTTCTAGTTGAGTGAACATTTTAAATATGCTAAACATTTCTCCATGATTTCCATGTTTTGAAATACTGTGGTAGTTTCAAGGAGCTTTCTCAATTGTGGAAACTCTGCCACTGGTGGCTGGATGAAGAAGTTGTTATGCTTTTTGAATACGTAGTTTGATATCATAGCTAATGCAATCGTTTGATTGAATTTGCAACTTACCCGATACGCGGTCATTTGTTTTGAGAAAGCAGGAAAGCAGAAACAGGTGAAGTTGACAGCTCCTCCCCTGTTTGACAGATTGAGTTCAATGCTAAGTGGGTGGAAACACAGATTCACACACAGAGAAAAAAAAAAGACACGGTTTTATTGAGTCACCATGTGCTAAGACTCACCCTGTCCCTAAAACCAGGGGGAAAAAAACATCATCCATTTGTTGAACTAAAATGTTAGTTTTTTAAACAGTCCGTTGTTGCCTACTACACTCTGTAGCAGTCTTGGCTAGTTACCACCTTCCTGTTTTTGATACCAACTTCCTCCCTGAACAATACTTCTCGCAGCACTTATGCACATTTTGGTGAATTGACTAAATGTTTTAGAGAAGGTGAGGTGTTGACACAGCAACGTTTTCCCCGGTGACTTCTTGACGCAGCAACTTTTTCTCCTCTGTTGTGCAAGGGAAAGAGTGCAGAAGGCCATTATAAGGGGGGCCACAGCGTCCACCATGATAACGAGGTTAATCAATCCTCCACCACAGGAAAGTGTCCACTTTTCTCTCCTCTCATCCTCTTGAAAGGTCACTACCATTCATCTCTTCAGGTCAGGCTGTCAATTAGTCTTTGAGAGGTTTTTATTACTCACAGATTAGAATCAAATCTCTCCCAGACTGACGGTATGAAAAGAATATCGATTGCTAAAGGCTAAAAACTATCCTGCAGGTCCTTGTAAGGCTGTGTACGTCTCGCCTGGTGTTGTACGTCATCCGCTGCTCTGCTCTGCTCCGGCTCGATTTCCTTTTCATTGTGATTGGTGTGATTTGTGTTGTGAATTGTTTCTATTTATCTTATCGTAATAGTTGTTGTTATTACAGACTTTCCACGGGCCGGGTGGTACATAATCCTTTTCCCATGGTCCCGGAGGTCGGGAACCCAATGTGCTGTAACTGTCCTGGGGTCCCCTCCCCTTCCCTTCCTCGGTGATGGCCCCTAGATTTACTGAGAAAATAATCTTTGACCATCACAAAGATAACTGGCGACGCTCACTGCACTGGGCAGCTTAACACAGTCCAGTTTTTCGTACTGCTTGTCTCTTCGTTTCGATTGGTCAACATGGTGTTTGACATTCAACGGAGAGTGGCCGAGGTGGTCCAGTGGTCTAGCCCCCATGCCTACGGTGCACACACATGCCTATGTCGGCATGATTTGGAATCCAGCCCATGCCTTACTAACATATCTTTAACCACATAGCATAATTGCTTCACTTGTGGTCAGCCGAGCCATCTTTGTATGTAGTGTCAAAAATGCCTACGTCAAAGAGATGACTTGGGCAGATAGTGATTTTGGAATGTAACAAGCATTCTGATAGGCTGATGTCATAGAGGCAATAATGCACAGTGAATCAGCAGTGTTAGGAGAGTAGAGTTAGGCAGATATCTCAATTTGGCCAAAATATGACGTAGGCAATTATGCTATGAGGCTAACGATATTCATATCAGTCTGGTTTCTGATATTTCCATCACCTCCTTCCTTATCCCTCCTACGATCCCTTTCCACTATTTGGACAAAAAAACTAAACAATCAAATACAAAGCGCTACATTATCCAGCCTCCCAGCCGACAAACACGACCACGTGTCGGCGCCTAATCTCCGTGCGGCGGTTGATTGTGCCTAGCGTTAAAAGCTAAGCTACCGTCTCATAAACAAGGTCACTGATATGATTATGCTCTGGCTTCAAGGCGAGACAAAAGTGTGGTGGTGACTTTGATAGTCGTTGCCAAGAAAAAACCCCAGAGGGTGCCTTTGACATGACAGTGTCAGTAAGCTGGTGACATTGAGAGAGGGGGAAAGAATGAAATAAATGAATGACCAGAAAAGGAGAGGAGGTCACCTGTTCCTCTCCTCACCTCACCTCCTCTCTGCTGTATGAATGAAACAGCCTCCTGGCCTTTCCCTGACTCACCAATGTTTCACCAAGTCCTCTGTAAACCGAAGCGCCGCTGTGACAATGGCACCGCATGGGACATCAAAGGGCGGGGTTGCGAAGGTCATGTTCCTGCACTCAGTTTTGGTAGTTTTGTAGCCTAGTTTTTGTAGGTTGTTCCTGCACTCAGTTTTTTGTAGTTTACGGTTTGATAAGAACAGACTGTTGTAGTGGAAAATTCCGAATTCTAAGAAACTGATTTCTGTTCTTAATAACCTGAAACTCTTAACTCTATAATAATTGTAATTATTACATCATAACATAAGAAACAATTAATCGACAACACTGTCTCTCTCTAACTTTAATATCTCGTGGGAATTTGAACAAAGTCATGTCCATATTTGTGTGCAGGGATTGTAAGCGCTTTAGTCCTGATTTAGCTTGCCCTGATTCTCGTTTTTTTTTTTCTTAGATTGTTGTGGAGTTAAGCCACAGTCACTCTTTTTCTGCAGACTTTGCCTCTCTGTTTAACCCGGCTCGGCTCGCCGCTTGAGATTGGACAGCCTCCCAGCCTCCCAGCCTCCCTCCCAGTCTCTGGCCCACGTCTACCTGTCTCTCTGTTCCTCTCGCTCCGATGACTACCCACAACCCACTCCTGCAGTGATGCGTTGGCCCTGCAGGGGGAGGGGGAGAAAGGAGAGGAGAGGAGAGGAGAGGAGAGGAGAGGAGGCATGCGCCACGCGCCACCACTTATCACAACCTCTTCTCCACAGTAGCGGTCCTGTTATCCGTCTGTTATCTGTGTGTTATCAGTCTGTTATCAGGCTAATAACCTTGGTTGGCGGTGAGGAATTGCTGCAGGCCTTCGAGAGTCCCAGTTATGCACAGAGAGAGACGACATATCATGGTTGTAAAGGCCTATGTCAACGCCACCTAGTTTACCTCACTTTTGACGTAGTGATTCTGTTCACTAGGACAGAATGAATGACTGAACAACTGAGCAGTTAATTATGACTAACGATCAGACAGACGGTATCTTCCTATGTGAAGGAATTTGCAGTGGGCTGTGAGAGTGTTCTGTTTCACTGTGTAATTAACGGATCATATACGTTTGCGTTTAGTTTTTTTAAGATTATGCATTATAACCTCACCCACCTCTTTAGCAGTTAATTCTGACTAACGATCAGACAGAAGTATCTTCCTATGTAAAGGAATTTGGCTATGGGCTGTGCGTCATGTGAGTGTCCTATTTCACTGTGTAATAAACACAGGATCATATACGTTGCATTTGTGTGTTCGTTTTATGCTCCCATGATTATGACCCCACCACGTTCCCACCTGAGTTGACCTGAGCCTGCCTCCCGACAACTGCACTTTTCTGTACTTTTATTTCTGCACCTGTTGTATATTTTTATTTGTGGTTTTCTTTTTACTAGTGTTTTATCTGTTAAACACTTTAGTCGGCTGTTTATCGTTGTAAATGTGCTGTATAAATGAACCTGACTTGACTTGACTTGGCTTCTGTGTTCCCAGGTTATGACCCCAGGTTATGACCCCACCTTGTTCTGTGTTCCCAGGTTATGCTGCCCAAAAGCCGCCTGAGTCAGAGTGAGAAAGAGAAGGGCTAAAGCCACAGCAGCGCCACCCACACCTGTTCCTGCAGCTCTCCAGAGCCCCTCCAGCAGCCCCCCCACCCCAGCACAGAGCCATGAGCAACACAGACGCACCCAGCGAGGTGGCAGACGCCTTCATCCACACGGTAAGTCCGTCCACACAAGACAGGAAGTGCTCCTGTGTCCTAAATCTTTTGTGCACCCTTTACCTGAAGTGTGCACTTGTACTGTACACTCCCCCCATATGGATTTGAAATAGAAATGGACTGGTAGAAGAGAGAGGGTGGATGAATGAATGAATGATCTTTATTGTCATTGTACGGGTACAGCGAAATTGAAAGCACAGCGAAACACAGTCCTAAGATAATAAAACACTGTCCTAAGATAATAAAACGCAGTCCTAAGATAATAAAACACAGTCCTAAGATAATAAAACACAGTCCTAAGATAATAAAGCACTGTCCTAAGATAATAAAACACAGTCCTAAGATAATAAAAAACAAGAATGAGACATAAATAGGGGGGATATAAGTAGGGGGATAAGTAATCGGTAGGAATCTGAGAATGTATCTATTATGTAAACTTACATGCTTATATACACTATGGCCTATTCCCAGGGGGGGATACCATGCGTACCCCAATCTTAGGCGTTTTAAATCCTTGAGGGTGAGTTGCACACTGCAGAAAAAGGGTGGTAGCCCTTTAGGGATGCAGAATTGGTCTCCCAAATCAGCATCTAATCCCAACGCCTACCGCACGATAAAACAACGATGTTATTAATCAGAGACGTGTGGTTGACAGTCACAGCGAGATGCGTTCAGCATAAATTGATATCATATTGCGTTTTTATGCAACGTCTACATTTATGTCAGATTGGTGTGCCGCCAAAAAGGCTTTTAATCTATGATTGCCCCACACGCCTTCTTTTCTTTTTTTATTATTCTCTCCTTACTTACACACATTCTCTCTGCGCTCGCTTTCTGCTTCGTCAGCCCTCTCCAGTCCACAATGTTTTGGCGTCTGAGTGCTCGACGTCTTGGGTTGCTCTGTTCCCGCTAGGAGAGAAGACTGTGTTCAGATCCAGGCACCACTAAGGACTGAATCCCCTCTGACAGACCGCTTTTATGAACATATTTCATTTAGTCAGACTCAGAGAATGAAATGGGGTTTCAGAGTCAGACCCCTCTTCCCTGGGCACACCGAACAGTCTGGTTTGGTCACTAACTGCCTGGTTTGCTCGCTAGCTGCCTGGTTTGCTCACTAGCTGCCTGGTTTGCGCGCTTACCGCCTGGTTTGCTCACTAACCGCCTGGTACACTCACTAACTGCCTGGTTTGCTCGCCTAACTGCCTGGTACGCTCACTAACTGCCTGGTTTGCTTACTAACCGCCTGGTACGCTCACTAACCGCCTGGTACGCTCACTAGCTGCCTGGGTGTGTAAGGGCGGACGTCAAAAGGTTACACAATCTGATCATTTCCTCTCCTTAAGCCAGCGCCCTGTTAGACGGAACTAGCCGCACCGAAATAGCTGCTGTTGTTTCTCTAAGCATTTACAAATGTGCAGTTTGTCATGAGGGCTATTTATTTAGACGTACTGGCATGGAGAAGAAGCGTTGTGGTGAGGGCTCAGAAGTAAAGTAAGGGTTCAGAGAGCCAGCTGGCTTTGATCGAGGTCAATGGCGAGCCTTACATTCGAGAGAGTCGTCCTAAAAATAAGATCATCTTAACAGGAAGATTGAGTTGCTTTGGCAGGAGAAATAGTCAATAGAGGTTAGTCCTAAAAAACACACTGTCTCTCTTAAGATGGCTTTGTTTCAGCAATCAATGAAGAAAACAAAGAGTTGCTTATTCAATCAGTTTGCTTACTCTCTTAGTGGACTCCTTTGAGTGGGTGCTCTTGTTTGTATAGAAGAACAAATCAACGTTTTCTGTCATTTTGAGTGCATGTCTCCCATAATGCTTTTTCCCCAATCTGATTCATATATTTATGTGCACATAGACAGACAGACACAGACACACGCTGCTGTATTCCAGCCATTGCAATCAATTCAATTCAACTTTATTCGCCATGTGCAGTGCACTAGGAACATGACTTGGTATTCTACCATGCTGAACAAGCTACGGTACATACAACAACAAGACGACAACACAACAATACTCAAGACAATATATACATACAGTACCAATACATTAGTGAATAAATATACTGTACAACTTGATCTACTACCCCTGCAGAAAATGCCTGCTTTTCTCCTTAGCTGGGCATTTTTCAGCCATGCTTCCTCTCTTGTTACACCATCATGTGTTGCTGCAGCCCAGACCTCCCCCAGACCTCCCCCGAGGCCTGACAGCCTCCCCCTGGGGACCAGGCCTGACTCTCCCTGGGCATAAACAACCACCAGCCCTGCTTATGTCTACAGTCTCTCCCTCTGGTAGTAGAAGGTTGCGATGTCATGGAGGGAGAGAGTTCTCTGGTTGAACAACACGCTAATGAACTGCATATCCTGCTGCCGCAGTCTAGAGTGCACGTGCAGAGCCGCTAACAACATGAACACACAATGAGTTGTGTGTTGTGTGTTAGACAGTATGTGACATGTTTTCCGCCCTGGGAGTGGCATGACTGGTAATTCGTAATTATGTCCTGCGAGACTTGTCCCATTGACTGTGACATTATTTCTTTATTCACCCTTGGCCTTTCCCTCTCCTCGGTAGTGATTGATAGCCTTAGGGGTAGGATTACAGGGAACTTAGCTTTGACTGCAGGGGGCAGAATCTGTCTGTCTGTTTGTCTGTGTGTCTGTCTGTGTGTCTGTCTGCCTCTCTGCCTCTCTGCCTCTCTCTGTCTCTCTGTCTGTTTGTCTGTTTGTCTGTCTCTCTGTCTCTGTCTCTCTGTCTGCCTGCCTGCCTGCCTCTCTCCGTCTCGTCTGTCTGTCTATCTGTCTTTGTCTGTTTGTCTGTCTGTTTGTCTGTGTCTGTCTGTCTGTCTGTCTGTCTGTCTCTCTGTCTGTGTGTCTGTGTGTGTGTGTGTGTGTGTGTGTGTGTGTGTGTGTCTGTGTGTCTGTCTGTCTGTCTGTCTGTTTGTCGGTCGGTCGGTCTCTCTGTCTGTCTCTGTGTCTGTTTGTCGGTCGGTCGGTCTCTCTGTCTGTCTGTTTGTCTGTCTGTGTGTCTGTCTCTCTGTCTCTCTGTCTCACTGTCTGTCTCTCTGTCTGTCTCTCTGTCTGTCTGTCTGTCTGTCTGTCTGTCTGCCTCTCTGTCTCTCTGTCTGTCTGCCTCTCTCTGTCTCTCTGTCTCTCTGTCTCTCTCTCTGTCTGTCTGTCTGTCTTAGTCAGACTGTTGGCAGCCATCTACGACTCAACGACATCTAACGACTTATTGAGGATTTCACTGCAGTCAACATACAACCTCTTTGCTAACCAATATATGGACGTTTCAGAGGGGTTAAGGCAAAGCCAGTCGGACAAACCTAAGATAACTAACTAAAGATAACTCTGTTTGCTATATGGCAAGGAGGAGAGGTCGTCATTGGTCGTTTTCTTTGCGGTTGCTCCCCTTAAAGTTAATAATTATCTCCCAAACGATGCGTTGTGTGTTTTTAAGGAGAGTTCAGATAATTCTGTTTGGATTTGGGATGGGCATAGCAGCATTGTGAAACGTTATGATGTCCTCTTCCTGTCACGATGCTACTACCATTGTCATGTGACTCGGGGGGGGGCAACTTAAAGTGACAGGAGACAGAGGTTAGACGGTGGTTACCGTGTCGTGTGTGGTTGTTATTTTTCGAACAAAAATAGGGGAAATAACTGTCGCAAGAGTGACAGTTTGACTGAGAAAACCCGGTCTGGAGTTGAATGGAATTTCTCTTCACACACAAGGTGAGTCTGTAGGTTTGAACACAGGCAGACAGTTGCAACATATTGTAAGACTGCCCACGGTGTGGGATCCCGTGCAGCAGTCCCTCTCCTGTCCTTTGTGGACTTGGAGCTGGTGTTCTTTTAATTTCCTGTCCACTCAACATGTGCCCAGCAGCAAATCTTTAAAGGGTTTTTCAAGGCTGAAAGAATATGAATGAGTCCTCCTCAGATTTGTTTTATAATTTTGGAACATTTCAGGCAAAAAAAAATGCATCTTCTAATTTGGGTTGTTTCTTTTAGCTTAGTCACAGTGAAAATAATGAGCTACTAGGTTGTTACAACACATGAACCTGGTCACACCGGCGTCCAACTCGACAGGCATCTGTGATGGTCTTGTTATTTTGGCGACAGCCCAATCGACCTGTCGAGGGTTTCTGTGAACTGAGGGGATAATTACTTCTCATGGTTATCTTAATGCGTCAGTGATTACTGAAGGCACCCCCCCCCCCCCCCCCCCCCCCTCGGCCGCCGCTGCCAGCAATCGGAGTGTGCTGGATCTCTCAACAGCGGACTACAATAAGTGTTTCTCATAAATCGCCATTTATGTCAACAGTGTTATACACACAGCCCAGGCTGTTAGTGATTGAGTGAGTCACCCTTCCGCTGGAAGTGACACACCGCTAGTAAAGTTCCATAGAAGCCAGCAGACAGGTATCAGAATTACGCCCCTCCCTCCCTCCCTCCCTCCCTCCCTCCCTCCCTCTCCTGACTCCCCTCTTCCCCCCTCCCTCCTCCGACTCCCCTCTTCCCTCCCTCCCTCACCCTCACCCGACTCCCCTCTTCCTCCCTCCCTCCCCTGACCCCTCTTCCCCCCTCCCTCACCCGACTCCCCTCTTCCCTCCCTCCCTCACCCGACTCCCCTCTTCCCTCCCTCCCTCACCCGACTCCCCTCTTCCCTCCCTCCCTCCCTCCCTCCCTCCCTCACCCGTCTCCCCTCTTCCTCCCTCCCTCCCCCTGACTCCCCTCTTCCTCCCTCCCTCCCTCCCCCTGACTCCCCTCTTCCTCCCTGACTCCCCTCTTCCCTCCCTCCCTCACCCGACTCCCCTCTTCCCTCCCTCCCTCACCCGACTCCCCTCTTCCCCCCTCCCTCTCCTGACTCCCCTCTTCCCCCCTCCCTCCCCCTGACTCCCCTCTTCCCTCCCTCCCTCACCCGACTCCCCTCTTCCCTCCCTCCCTCCCCCTGACTCCTCTCTTCCCTCCCTCCCTCCCCCTGACTCCCCTCTTCCCCCCTCCCTCCTCCGACTCCCCTCTTCCCTCCTTCCCTCCCCCTGACTCCTCTCTTCCCTCCCTCCCTCATCCGACTCCCCTCTTCCCTCCCTCCCTCCCCCTGACTCCTCTCTTCCCTCCCTCCCTCCCCCTGACTCCCCCCCCCCCCCCCTCCCTTCGGCGTGTCCTTCGTGACTCATCCAGTGTCCTCCATCCATCCTCAGGAACACGTTTCAGTGTGTGCTGTGGTTCACTTCTCCTTATACGTAGCAGCAGAGGAGATATCCCCTTATCAGTGAGGTAATACGCAGCAGTGATAGCGCTTAGGTCAGTTCCAGTCATGGCCTAGTTGGCTGCTGTGTTTCCCCTCAAGTGTCCTTTGAGTGACTCGAAATCTCTCTGAGCCCGATGCTTAATTGGCCCCCTTCAAAGCCTTAGGTGATGAGACAATAATAATAATAATAATATAATAATAATAACTTTTATTTGTATAGCACTTTTCCTGCAAACCTTGCAGCTCAAAGTGCTCCAATCATTATATAATCGTGATTTAATTATTTTGTCATTTAAAGGCAATAATACAAATATGGGGTTTTCAGTCTTGACTTGAACATATTTGCTGAGGTTGCATCCCTAATGTAAACTAGCAGTGCATTCCACAATCTGGGTGCATGAAATGAGAATGCAGCCTCTTATCGTCAATGACTTGACGATGCAATTCGATGATGTAATTGACAGTGGCCTTGCATGTCTGGTAAGCTCCACAGTAACACCCTCCATAACTTAGATTTAGATTTAGTGATCAAAAAATTATAACCAAGGACTTTCATAAAACCTTGATACAAATTTGAGCTTCTCAAAAATGCCGGTCGAGAGAGGACGCTGGCGTTGCTTGTTCTCCGCTTCTCTGCCCGAAATCGAGGTGTAATTGCAGTATACAGAGTAGATTGTCCTACAAAGACACTTAGATTTAGATTTAGTAATCTAAAAATGTATTAGACCCCTATACTTTCTTTTATCTATTTTTGTTTCTTTTTATTTTACTACTCGATCTTTTCAGTTTGTAAAGTGTCTTTGAGTGTCTAGAAAAGCGCTATATAAGTCCAATGTATTATTATTATTATTATTATTATTATATCGTCAATAACTTGACGACGCAAGTTGATGATGTAATTGGACGGTAGGCCATGCATGTGTGGTGAGCTCCACAATACCACCCTCCATAGGGGGTGTGACCACTGACTAGGGCTGTCCCAAACGACAATTTTTCTAACGATTAATCTAGCGATTATTTTTCCGGTTAGTCGATTACTCTAACGACTAATTTAACGATTAGTCTGACGATTATTTTTTTACTGTTCGATTAATGTATCACTTAATTCCCCCCAAAATAATGGCTGTATTGTCTCTCTCTGTTTAACAGTGTCTTTATAAAGCACTCTGGGTAATAGCTGCTGCTCTTATAAAACAAAGCAGCGTGTGACATGCACATTACTCAGACGGCCACCCCTTTAAATGATCAGCTGATGTATGGGAGCTGTCTGTGGGCCCGCAATTAAACCCAGACACCTTTAATTCGGCGACCTGCTACTACTACTACTACTACTACTACTACTACTACTACTACTACTACTACTACTACTACTACTACTACTACTACTGTAACTGCCTCAGTCAAACAGCCCCAGACACAGGCCCAATCACTGCTATGTTTAGCCAACTTGAATGCCAACATGGCCATCAGGGTTTTTCCTGGCTCAAAATGAGGCGGAGGTGGTACCAGTGGTGTTTGACATCGGGGGGGACCCATGAAGCAGGGCTGTCTGGGGATCCTTAAACATCAAACACTTAATTTCTTGCATTCTGGTGAATTGATATGCACCAATTTGTGCCCTTTCTGCATCAATTTATGGTGGAAATGTCATTATTTATGTAAAGCAAAACACAATATTCAGGCACCAGATGACCATTCAAAATATAATATAATATAATGCAATATAAGGCTCTCGGGCATTCTGTACTTTCAAATATGTATTCTCCTTGAGCAGTCAACATACTATCAGCTATTTCGCTAGCAAAAATGAAAGCTAACTTATTTGCGAAACAGCGCCCCCGCCACCACGTCGGCGCAGTGCCGCAATTGCAGCTATTTTTTTTTGCGACGCACCGTTGCACATTACGCAAGTCGACGTATCTACGTCGACGCGTCGTCCCAGCCCTACCACTGACCAAGCAGGCAGACTAGGCGGACCGTCGCTGAGCTGGCCTCAGGTTGGCCTCAGATGACCCACGTCCGTCCTCAGTGACGGTATTACAAGATCCTATACACTCCATCTACAGACCACCTGCCACGCTGTCTGCCTCTCAGAACGCTGACTGTGTGGGACGTGAGCCACCATCGCACCGTGCAGATAATCTCTTCTACAGCCTTCTGTATGGGGATCAATTACACGCTGCTGGCAGGTAACCCATCTGGTTAATATTAAACTGTAAGGTGGCACGTGACTCTCTGTGTTCACTCTCTGAAGTGAATACAGAAATGAAAGTGAAATAAAATATCAGAAAGCTTTCTCGCGGGCTCTCGGTAACACATGCACGTCATGTGTGGTTGATTGTATCTCTATTTTTACTTGCTCCACTACTTGTGGGTTTTGATGTTTCGTTTTGATAGTGGTAATTATACTGGTGCTGGAGGGAGGGTACTTAAAGTATCCGATACAGTCTCCTAGCAAAAAGTGCCTGCAAAAAAACGATAGCATCTGCACGTTACTATAGTGTGAAATCGGGCACACTTCCAAATAGTAAAAAAATACATTTAAAAAGTAAGTACTTCACTTCTTAAAAGCACTCTGTCAAAATTGTCCCAACGCTAACTGGGCTTGCATGTCTTTTTTTGCCCATCCTCAACCTACCTCCTAGCGAAGCATTCTTTCTTAGCTTACGACGGTTTCCACAGCCTGATATGAACATGATGCACACATGTTTAGCTGTTAACTATCACGTGCAGGCACACATACTGGACCCTATAAGTGACTGGCCTGACTGTATCAATGCATAGATATTACAACATTGTGGTTTTTCCCCCCAAAAGTGGTTCTTCCCCTGTTCATGTTGTCATAGCTGCACTCTATGTATGAACTGGTTTCACTTTCGGTCATATCGTTGCTGCATCTATGCGTCTACTGCATTAGGCCTCGTTCCCAATGTCACAGACACCTCTTAGGTGGTCACAGTTATATTTAGGACATGCACAGTATCTATGAGAGCATGGGGATACTGAGCAAAGCTTTGTTATTGGTAGACTGAAGCCTGGGGCAGTCCCACTCACATTCTTCATTTTATTGGATAGAGAGATAGAGGTAGAGATAGTGAAGACAGGAAAGTAAGTCAGGCAGGAAAGTAAGGCATGTCAGCAGGGCATGGGCCAGATTCTAACCCAATGTGACATGTGCGTTTGCTGTAGACCGCTGTGCTAGACCACTGTACCACCCCAGGTCGCAACTGAAGCCATCATGACCACAGTAATCTATAGTTGTACACGGGACCGCAGACTAGATAGACAGACAGACAGACAGACAGATTATTGGCCACACGACCAAAGTTTGACCTTTGTTCTCAGTACAGCATATTCATCTCCGCAGCACACAAATGACACAGACAAACAAGTGCACAATAAACAACATCAGACAAAAAATAGGCAACAACAGACAATCATGGTATGCATGTCGGTCATGACAGAGAGAAGGGGGCTAGAGGGAGGCGTTCAGAGTCCTGATGGCTATGGGGAAGAAGCTTTTGGTGAAGCGTTTAGTCTTTGTGGACAATGACTTGCGAAAAGAAAAGTAACAAAGCTGACGGTAAGGTATGAGATTAAAGAGTAGCGTGATCGTGGTCAAAATAATGTTTTTCCTAAACTAACCTGTTTCCATTGGCCCAGGTGCAACTAAGTGTCTATCTAATATACACCTGGGCTGATGCTGTCACCTCACCACGTGACAATCAATTACGAATAAAACACAAATAATTATATAACCAAAAAGGAAACATTATTCAGAACATAAATAACCCAAAACATAAAATAAACATTAATCATGAAATATAAACAGAACTCAAAACATTCAAACAAACACAAACATAAACACAAACTCATAACATTCAAACATAAACACAAGTCATCCCAAATAAAAGCCCAAAGTAAAAATGTCCATAACAACAGTACTTGTTGGGCCAGATGCACAAGACGAAACTGTTCTGAAGCCTGTCGGACATCTTTCTATGTCTTCAGCCCAATGCACACAGCGTGCGATTTCTGTTGCACGACAACATTCCATTTTGAAGTTTGAATGGAAGTCTATGAGAAAATCGCATCCCAATGCACACGGCCCCGATTTTAATCGCATGGCGAAAATTCGATTCCATTCATGACAACAATGGAATGTTGTCGTGCAACAGAAATCGCACGCTGTGTGCATTGGGCTTTAGTCCTCTTGTTCTATGTCTGTGAGCTCAAATTTGTTTGTTTTAAACTTGTCCAATGTTTTATAGTGAAGCATTAGAGCAGCTTATTTGACCTCATTAAGTCCAGCAAATGTAAATACCTTAATGTATCATGACTGCTACAACCCAGACAGCAAGTCATAGAAAAACCCCATTGCTTACTCAACTAACAACAGCACGTTTTCAGTGCGTGTCCTCTTACGATAAAGCTTCCAGAACGTTCCTTTAAATAAGGTCGTGGCATTTCAGTAGTACACTGTAAGTACAGTCCTTCTCCTGAGGTTAGACGTCTTGTAAATCTCCAGTACCGTGCAGCGTTGCTCGATGTTGTTAGCACAGTCCTCCCCTAGCGGCCGCAGCACGTTCCAGGGCTTTCTCTGACAGAAAACAGAGATTGAGGGGCACCAAAAAGCACCGTGGTCAATATTGACCATGTGTCCAAGGTAAAACGCAGAGATGAATGCGAGGTATTGTTTGAGGCGTTTCAAGCACGGCGTGCCCTTTCAGGTGACGTTTGTCCTCGCATGAGCGACAAGAGGCTTGTTTATTCTACAATGCCACAATAGGCAGATAGGTGTAAGTGCCAGGTTGTGAGATAGGGGGTCTGATTAGGGAATCACACGCCGTGTCTCAGGTGGGCAAGGGGGAGAGGGCTTTTCTCCTACCTGCAGTGGTTTATAGAGGCGTTGAGATTCAGAACTCCACAGAGTTGGACGTAGACTAGGAAACACTCGCCACCCGAACCGCCGACGCTCCTGATTTCAGTTGCCTTTGCGTCGTCTTGCCTATTACACCATGAGTCTGGTAAGTCCCACAAAACACTTTTGATTGTTGAGGAGCACTAGACTAGCAAGTCTATTGTCAGTATGTTTAATCATTTCATAGAGCAGTATTTTTCGTTTTGGGGACATTTGATTTGTAGTTGTGATTTTTTTTTTTTTTTTAGCCCTTTCATGGATTTGTCCCTACCGGTCGGTCTTACCTTTCGGTCGGTGTTGCAACCCAACCACTCTGGGGTTTGTTGTTGCACATGTTTCTGGTTGGGGGAAATTCTTTCACCTCTTTGAGAATCCCTCACATATCCTCTCCAGCTCTAGAGATTTACCGAGAAACGATATGAGAGTCGACGGTAAAAAAGCAAAATGAATTCCGTCGTCTTCAGTGCTCCAGGAGCAACAATGTGTCTGAATGGGAGATCTGTCTTTCCGAGGGTTGACCTGACTGTCATAATTGGCTCTTCTAAATCAATATTTACTAACGTATTTATTATGTGGTTGAGATTTATAGCATTGATGGTGCATGTGATCTCTGTTGTGGGTCTGGAATCCACGATCGCTTTCGTAGTCAACTGTTGAAGTTAAGTAACTGACCATCACCTTGCCACTCAGACATTACAAGTACTATTTGGTGGAGTCAGACTCCAATTTTAGATTGTAGCTTTGCAGGAAGCGAGGCTTGAGACACAGACACAGCAAGCAACTCTCAGACCATCAGGACAACTAAAAAATATACAAGAAAATAGTGGTAATGGATGGGTGTTTGACTCACCAATGGCAGGTTCTCAGAGGTCACTGAGGTAAGGGTGGAGTTCCACGCAGTCTTCTTAAAGGGACAAAAATGGGACTGTCAAAACCAGTGATTGACCAGGGTTTAAGAGGAATTTCACCTTGGGTCAATATTGAATGTGTGCAACCTGGCCCCTCTGTCTTCTGCTCTCAGAACGAGGAGACCCATTAGAGACACCTCTCAGTGCCAACAGGGCTCTGTGGTCCAACCTGTGTCTGTCTGCTTTGTGTTCACGACCCAGTTCAACCACAACAACTCTGTGTGAGACCTGGTAGCCAGAGCTGTGAAGATAAACAGTATTGCGCTTGTGTTAACATCGTTAAATGACTGTGGACTGTATTTGTCTGTGTAATTTATGTCCTACACATAGACGCCATTGCTGACACTTCCATAAAGGTACTTTATAACTCTAATGTTGAAGTTTAAAAAGCATAGACACCATATTCAAGCAAGTTGAGAATATGCATTCTCCCTCAAATATGCTTCTAGTTGTTTTCACCTTATCAGTCAGGAATGCTTCCTCCAGGTGATACTTGATGAAAGTTTTTCAGTTAAAAAGGGCCAATCCGTTTGATATCTGGTGAAAGTTTGTCAGTTATTAAGGACCAAACCGTTGATAGTTAGTGAAAGTTTGTCAGTTAAATGGACCAAAACTTTGATATTTGGTGAACGTTTGTCAGTTAAAAAGGGCCAAACCCTGTGATAATTGGTCAAAGTTCACTGATCAGCCGGGAGCTTCAGGTGAGAGCAGTCGTCAAACAGCTGATCACCAGCCCGTGATACTTTCCACGGTTCCCTCCAGCGCCGGGGAAGAATTTAATCTTCTAATGACGTGTTAAATGGTCTGAGACACATTCGGAGGGGCGTCCAATGAGGCGTGGTGCCGTTGTCTCTCAGGCTTGCGTCGCCGGAGGGGGGAGCGCGGCGTGAGCCACGGGATCTGTGCCGTATCTATGGCAACATCTGCTTGGCCCGGACATAGGATATCCCTGAGCGGGGGGGGTGCGTTCCTCACCCACCCCACCTCTGCGGCCTGCTGGTAGTACAACACGCCCCCCCACGGTGACGGGGCTGCAGCCCGCCTGGAGCCCTGCAGGGGAACACAGATCACTTACCTGCCCACATGGCCTCAGTCACGACCACTACTGCCCGACCGTGTCAAAGGCAAAGGTCGGCTGTGGCTCAGGAGGTAGAGCCGGCGTCTAATGGTCGGTGGTTCGGCGGTTCGATCCACCGGCTGGCCATGTGTCGGTGTCCTTGGGCAAGACACTGAACCCCAAATTTCTCCCAATGAGTGGGCCGGGGAGCGCGCCTTGCATGGTAGCTTGCCGCCGTTTGTGTGTGTGAATGTGTGTGTGAATGAGAGGCCATTGTAAAGTGCTTTGGAATAAGGCGCTATATAATCTATTTTTACCATTCAAGTCCAGCAATTGGTCAAAGTTCGTACTCACTCACTGTTTTGGAATCTAAGGCTGATGTTGATATAGCACGTGGAGTAAAGGACCTAGCACAAGCGAGCGCTTGTGTTTCCTCATGACAAGAACTCCCTCTAGTGTCGGTTCGGTGCGAGTCACTGAGATTTGGCTGAAGGATATTTAATTTCATCAGTAAACTTTGAAGCCACCACATCCCTTCATCTTCTCTTCCCACGATTAAGCTGACATCTCTCTCTCTCTCTCTCTCTCTCTCTCTCTCTCTCTCTCTCTCTTTCATCTCTCTCTCTCTCTCTCTCTCATCTCCTCCCTCTCAGCCGGAGGCGCCCGCCCCATCCCTGCGAGGGCCGCAGCGGGAGGAAGAGGAGGAGGATGAAGGGGACCTGAACAAATCCCTGGGGGTCCAGCGCTTCCAGCAGATCCTCAGCCCCGCCCCCAGAGTCCCTGACGAGCAGCACCGCACCTACAATGAGGAGGACTTTGAGTGTAAGCACCAGGCGTCTCTCACCACGCCTCTCTCTCTCTCACTCTCACAGTGTTATAATAATAATAATAATAATAGTGTTATATTGTCAGACCAGGCTACAGTGTTTTACGTATATGGCTACACATAACACATAAACTATCTATCTATCTACACATCCCCTTAGTAGTAGTCTGACCATTTCACCAACATCTTCGGTGTTACACTCTCTCTCGCACACACACACACACACTCACTCACTCACTCACTCACTCACTCACTCACTCACTCACTCACTCACTCACACACTCTCTCACACACACACACAGACGAGAACATAAGTGTTGTATTCAATTTACAGAAATAATGTGGGGGATTTTCCCCATCTTAGCAAACAATACATTTCTTTCAAGACACTTTCCCCGAAAAGCACATGAAATGATTAAACACTTTGACCCCCCCCCTGTCCTCCCCCTCCAGACCACCGCCACTCCTCCCACCACATCCACCACCCGCTGTCCAAGCTGCCCTCGGAGGGCCGGAGGAAGAAGAGCGGCAAGAAAAGGAAAAAGGACAAAGACCGCAAGGGCAGCCCAGGCCCCAGCGGAGCCCTCACCATAGAGGAAGGGGAGGATGAGGAGGAGGAGGAGGAAGAGGGGACAGAGGGCCACGCAGAGACAGACGGTGATGCCGTCGAAGGAGATGTGCAGGTAACGACGTTTCACATTCACCAGAGAGCTTAAATAACAGTTATAGTCAAACTAACTATTAATTTCCTCTTTTCAGAAGATTTTACAAGTAGTAACAAGCCAATTGACCGTATCGCTAAGCCACGCCCCCTTTGAAAACTCGGACAAACAAACAACGCTTCACTGACGGTGACTGACTGACCGACCGTGACTGCAAGACATTCAATGACTTACAATGGCGGGAGTTCAAATTTCAGATTTACCACAGCAAGTAATAGACATGTTTTTTAAAGATGACAAGAATATTTTGTCTAGAAGCTTTTCACCATCAGATATTAGCGAGTTTTTGTCAGAGTTTTCTGCCTGTAGTGACTTTTGCTGTGATATGATTGGACAATTTCTATTTTGGGGTGTGGGTGGCTTAGCGATAGTTCTATTGCTTCAGCGATAGAAAGAATGGGAAAGCACTGTCATGCGATAACTTCACACAACTAAAGTTTGTCTTTCGTAGGTTGAGCGCCGCTAGAATTAAGATAGCGGCTTTGATTTAATTATAGGGCGCTCCTGATAGCTAGCGGATTAACTCACCCTTTCACACACAGCATTGTCATATGTTCCTCTATGAATATTTCATCGGGGGGGCTTAATAATTAATTTACTGCGTTTGGGGTTACAAAACATGACCAGTGTTGACCTGTAACATACTGTATAACGCCCCCGCCTCCATTATCCCCACGCTTTTCTCAAAGCAAACAATTTGTCAAACGATCAAATGTTTTATTTATTTTAAAACACAATTATCACAATTTTCAGTATGGTAATATCAAGTACTTTAAAACTGTTGAACTGAGATGGCCTCTCTGAAATCCTGAATCCTAAATCTTCTTCTTCCTCCCTCCATAGTTCTTTCTGTCCGATGAAGACCGCCGCTCGGCCACGCCCACTACAGACAGCCCCCGCCCCGCCCGGGGGCCGGACGTCCTGCCCCAGGCCCCCCCGGGCCCAGAGGACCCCCCCGCCCCCACTCAGTACGTCTCCCCCACCCCTCATCTCTGAACACACACCCTTTTATTCTTTTTTAAAGTTATTTTTTCCGAGTGTGGCAGTCCCACTCGTATTTCTCTTTTTATTGATAGAGACAGTATATTATGTTTGGAAGGATGGGTGAGAGAAAGAGAGAAGGGATGACAAGCAGGATATGTCCGCGGCCGGAATCGAACCAGGAACCCTGCGGTTTAATGGTCGACGCTTAACCCGCTACGTCACCTAAGCACCCCTACACTCCCTTGTCATATCATTACCACAATTCTGTAATGATGTAACAATTGGAAGTCGAGTGTGAAACATTCTTTTTTTTTCATTCTAAATTCTCATTCTAAGAGGCCCCATCAGTGCACCTCTCTAGTCATAGCGCTAGACACACTAGAGTGCACTGATTGGGTCAGAGAGACGAGGGTGAGTGTGTTTCCTGGGCTGTGACTGGCTGGTGGGCACATACTGTACGTTACCATGTCAGAGGCATCTCGGGAGCCTGCTGGGGCCTGATCTAATAGACCTGAATCATTCCCCAACACAGAGACCCATATATCACCTGTCTCCATAGAAAACACTGACCTCTCCAACCAACCAACACACCTCTCTCCCTCCTTCACCACCTTTCGCATTTTAGTCTCTTAGCACATTAGCTCCCCGTCTTGTCTTGGATGTAACCTAGCCGGATTGGTTCTCTTTTCTCTATTCTATTGTATTCTTGGTCTTTGTGGACTCGAGTCATAATACTTGATAATACCACAGATTGAAAGACAGAGGGGTCAAATAGTGGATTACTTTGACTGCAGCAGAGGGAGGTTTGAAATATAAAGTTGAGGATTTTGACCTCCAAAGTTTTTTTCTGAGACTGCCTTGAACAGCTTTGGAGAGGGTTTCTCATTAAGGGAAAAGGTGAGTGCTTTTTGGTTTCAGTGGGAACCTTCTAGAACCTTCTAAAACCTTCTAGAGCCTTCTAAAACCTTCTAAAATCTTCTAGAACGTTCTAGAAGTATACATGTATTTGCTTAACCTTATAGCATCTTATAGACCCTTATAAAACCATATAAAACCTTCTAAAACCTTCTAGAACCTTCTAGAATCTTCTAGACCTTCTGGTCCTAATGAATACTAAGTTGAAGTTTTAAGTAGACATGTACTTGCTTAATTTAGAACGATTTGATTCAACTGTGCTATTGTACTACTGTACTCTAAAATTAGCTTCCTCTGTGTTTTGGTAATGTGTGTTTTTACAAGAAGTACAGAGCCCAGAACATTTCATTCCTCCTGTCACCTACTGGCCCTGTCTTCTGTCTTTTCTGTGTTTAGTTGCCTTGCATGCCTCCGGTTCATTTCTAATCTCACGTTGACCTTTAAGTCATTCGCTCTTTTCTCTCTCTCTCTCTCTCTCTCTCTCTCTCTCTCTCTCTCTCTCTCTCTCTCTCTCTCTCTCTCTCTCTCTCTCTGTCTCTCTGTCTCTCTCTCTGTGTGTGTGTGTGTCTCTCTCTCTCTCTCTCTCTCTCTCTCTCTCTCTCTCTCTCTCTCTCTCTCTCTCTCTGTGTCTCTGTCTCTCTCCCTCTCTCTCTCTCTCTCTCTCTCACAGAAAGCCCTGTCCAGCCGCACCCAGTACTCCGAGCGCTGTGTCCAGCCCTGCCCTCTCCAGCGGGCCGACCTCCACCTCCGACGCCTCCACCTCCGCCAACCCGCTGGCCCGGGTCTCCTCGGCCAGCCGCAGCTACGACCTGACGGAGCGCCGGCGCACGGGCAACATGACGGGCGCCGAGCAGGCCAAGTACCAGCGCATCCCCACGGACGAGAGCGAGGCCCAGACGCTGGTCTCAGCCGACCTGGACGGCATCAAGAGTGAGTACATTTTTACATTTTTTGGCATTTAGCAGACGCCTTATTCTAAAGCGACTTACAATCAATACATTTGACTAAGCAAGGGAATCATCAATCCACCAGTCGTAGCAGGAAGAGTAATCTAGCTCAGGCCCGGGGCCATTGGCAGTCTCCGTGATAGAAGGAACAGGAAGAAACCAAAAAAAGACAGAATCCTAAACCTTAAATTGTAGACACTGGAGAAACAGAGAAACAGTACAGGGGGGGGCAGTAGAAGTCTTGGGGGACACAGTAAAGGGGAAAAGCGGGTGTCTCAGGAGACGCAGTGCTGGGGGTAGTAGATGTCTCAGGAGGAGCAGTTAAAGCAGTTATACTAAAAGCGATTAGTCGCTTTATTGACATTGTTTGTAATCATATAAGACTTTCAGGGCATTGAATGAAATGAGATGTTCTTGTGTATAGATAACGTGTTTTACCTCAGAGTGTTCCGGAAGGTTTCCTGTCTCCAGATGCCCTTTTATAGTCTGTTGTTGTCCGTGGGGAGATTACGCTGGGAGTCCGGTGCTCTGAACTCTGCCTGACCTCCCTGAGAGTTCGCCAGGACTGCCGTGCCAGATGAACTTTTAAAGATGTCTTTTTAAATTCGACTTAATCGAGTGCTTAATATCTTTTGCTCGCTTCTCTGGGGGGCCTGGCATTTTTATCCTGTGTGTGTGTAGTGTGTGTAGTGTGTGTAGTGTGTGTAGTGTGCGTGTGCGTGTGTGTGTGTGTGTGTGTGTGTGTGTGTTCATACACACGTACACATGTCCTCAGTTCTCTTAAGGGCAATGAGAGAGTACCTGACAGGGCGGGTGTGGACCGTGTTCTGGCTGGTGTGTGTGTGTGTGTGTCTGGTGTGTGTGTGTGACTGTTGTGTGTGTGTGTGTGTGTGTGTGTGTGTGTTGAATTCGGCCCCGTTTGATATCCTACATTATTGTCCCTCCAGCTGAGCTCCTTGATTAGAGTGCTGGAGTCCTGAGGCTTTGGCCTCAGTGAAGGCTGGAATGCTCTGAGCAGAGAGAGGTGGTGGTAAGGAGAGGTGGGGGTGAAGGGCGGGGGGATGGGGGGGGGCACACACAGGGGTACATTAATGAGGGGCACCGGTGAGTCACTCCGGTGCTGCAACTGGAACCGACTGGAACCGACTGGAACTCCCCCTGCTGCCCTGTGACGTCCCTTGTCCCCGCCCCCCCCCCCCCGACCCCCCTGGCCCCCCCCGACAGGGCAGGGTGATTTACGTCAGGGGACCGACCCCTCAGCGGAGAGCAGCAGCTTATCAGAGAGAGTGTCAGACCGGCCCGCGTAATTAAATTAGCCGTTCCCTGCTGTCAGCTGAGGCCCCTGGAACCGGGCCAAAGTCAACCCCAGTGGCTAATTGAGAAAACTTGTCCCAGGTCCGCCAGTTCGCCTCCCGTTCGCCCGGGAGCCATTAGTGCCGATTAGAAAACATTGGGGCGAAGAGCTAAGTAGTCAGGGACACATGAGAGAAACATGACAGGAAATCTGAGTCAGATTGATGTCGATGATAGTGTGATAAATGTGATTTGTGGTCCAGGTGCTCCGGGTTCAATGTCGTGCCTTTGTGACGCAAAAACATTGGGGCGAGAGCTAAGTAGTCAGAGAAACATGACAGGGAATCTGAGTCAGATTGATGTGATTTGTGATCCAGTGCGGGGAAAAGTCGTGCCTTTGTGACGCGAGGGCGGGGCTTTTATTAGCGGTCCCTGACAGCATCAGAAGGTCCTCTTGGTGCGTCCTCCTCCTCTTTTATCTGCTTCCCGCCATTGTCAAACCAGCCTGGGAAAAGGGCTTTTGTGGCTGGCCACTGCTCAACAATAGGAATTATTAGATCACTGTCCTTCCCCTTTTGTCCGACCCTCCGTCGTTTGCACCTCTCCCGGCTAATGCACTCGGACGGTTTCAACCCCGGAGAGGGTGAGGTGGCGGTCAAGAAAGGAACGGTAGCTTTTTCGTCTTTTTCTCCAAAACTCGCTGTGGACACACACACAGAACCGGAGACTGGACAAGCATGAGGTCATAGTTCTTCATGCCCATTTCAGCTTTAGCCCTACCCGCCCCCACCACAAATCTCCTCTCCCTCCTCAAGAGTGCCAGTCAGGTCCTGGTCCCACTCCTTCGAGGGCTGTCCACTCCCGACACACCACAGACACACACATGGAGCAGGACATATCCTGGAGCTGTTAAGATGGAGGGTCCACTTGACCTTTTGCCATTCTTCTCAGGCCTTGTTAGTCCCTGGTAGATTGGTAGATATCAGAGTTTTAGGAGATGAGTGCAAACATTGATGAAGCTCAACAACAATCACGGTGTTCCTCATACGGAGGAGAGGACCACAGACGGAGGTAAGGCCAGATGATAATAATAATAATAATAATAATACATTAGACTTTTCTAGACACTCAAAGACGCTTTACAAACTGAAAAGATCGAGTAGTAGTAATAAAAAGAAAGTATAGGGGCCTAATTCAGGTAGTGCTGGGGACACATGGGAAGGGGAGGGGGAGAGGGTTAACCGGTGAAGGCAAGCTTGAAGAGGTGGGTTTTGAGGGCCTGTTTAAATGTTGGGAGGGTGTTGGCCTGTCTGATGTGGTTGGGGAGAGCGTTCCAGAGGGACGGACGGGGCTGTGGCTGAAAGATACTGACTCCACTCTACTCCTGGGGACCTGTTTCGGTACATCGTACTACATCGTACTGAATGTCATTCCTACTTCCCACAAGTTCATATTGTTGGTCGGTCGGTTTGCCTCTATTTTCATGCACTTCGCTTTTTCTTCAACTTTGTTGGTGCAACAAAGTTCACCTTTCCACCTACCGTGCTTCTGTGAGGTACCGACCCCATTGGCAATAGTGAGATGTCTGTCTCTTGTCTCTCACAGTCTCCCTGTCTCTGTCCTTGTTGTTTGGCCAGCCTGGTAACCCTACCTCTAGCAGGGGACAACCGAACAAAGACGTTGCTCTGGCCTCTGTGACTGGGCTGAGATTTGATCTGCGGGGGTGAGGTCACCCCAGAGCCAGGAGTACACGGTCTCTGCTTGGGAAAACCAGCCTTAAAATGAATAGGAGTGGCCTAGTCGCCTTATAAAGGCTCCCTCGTCTTGCCTCGATGGCGAACGCTCACGACTGTAAGATGTCTCGTCATAGTGCTTGGGATCTGAGTGTCCTTCACGACCATTATATAAAGGGACGCTGTAATTCTCAAGGTATCTGTGTAAAGGTTGTCCACTGTCTCCTTTTTTGTTTTCTTTGCTATGGTTGTACTCGCACTCATCCTCCTCTTTGTCTTCTTGTTCTCTTTCTCTTCTCTCTCTCTAGGCCATCGTTTTGAGGATGTCCCTGGGGTACGGAGACACCTGGTCAGGAAGAGCACCAAGGGTCAAGTGGTACATGTCAGCAAGGACCACAAGGAGCCCAGCACACGCAGCCAGAAGAAGAACCGGACACCACATGAGGTGAGACGCCACTGACGAGCGCTTCCATACACAGTCATAGTATGACGTAAGGGCAGTGTCACTCAACCCCATGTGCTCTTTCAGCATTACTACTGATACGAGCAGGTAATAGTTGGCAGATGGTTCTATGGGTTTCCTGATGTGTGGAATATTGGGACTTGCTGGGCTTAAGGGTGCATTAGGTGAAGGGTTAAACAGAGGTTTAAAAAGAGTTGTTGTTGCCTTGTTTAATGTGGGATGGGTGAAGATTTTCCTTGGGAGGGAGCAGGTGCAACATTTTACAAGGTGTTATAGTGACTGAAATAGAGGGTCGATATTTTCTTATTCTGCCCCATGCAGATCAAATTAATAAAACAATTAGACGAGGGGGATTGTTGCTGAAGAGAGATAATGAATTAGAAACCAATGAATTAGGATTGGCAGTCCTGCACAATGTTTTCCCCTGATTCCCTCTCTCAACTTTGGCGCAGCCCCCCCTGTCTTTTGTGGATAGGACAGGGGGCACGACACAATTAAAAATGAATGAATGAATGAGTTCTTTCCTTTCACACACCCAAAAGAAAGGGGAAGAGAGGAGCTCAGGTAACTAGATCCAAGGAGCTCCTGAGAGAGAGGGAGCTATGTTTTATTAACACACACACAAACACACACACACACACACACACACACACACACACACACACACACACACACACACACACACAGGCCCCCAGCAGTCAGGTAAACAACAGGTTCCTCTCAGGCAGTTAGTGTGTGCACAAGAGAGGGAGAGAGAGAGAGAGAGAGAGACAGAGTCAGAGTGTGTGGGTGGGTGTGTGTGTGTATGTGTGTGTGTGGGGGGAGAGAGGTAAGAGTTCCTGTGTCTCTGTGTGCTGTTTGAGCCCGGTCCTCCACCCTCTCACTCCTCCAGTCTGTACCGGTGGTTCTGTACCGCTCAGCCTCCCGGCCTGACGGCATGGTGCTGCTGGACTTCTCCAGCCATGTGGCTCACCGCCAGAAGGTCGGTTTAACGGGCCAAAGCCAGGTTCCAGGGGTGTTTTTGCGTGTGTGCATGTAGCGTGTTGTTTACGTTCTTTACGCACGTATGGGTACAGCCATCGATTAGTTATGTTGTTACTTAGCTCAGGTTATGTGACTAAACCAGGCAGTGGTAAACACCTAACGTACCAGCATGGTGTTTGACTAATGTCCTCTAACTAGCCCTTTAACTAGGTTAAGATTGCTACTACTGTATGGTGGTGTGATATTTTAATGGATATGTGGGTTTGATATTTCCTGCTGTGCTGATTGATTTATGGGCTTTTGTGTTAACTAGAATAATGTTGCATTTGGTGGAGTATTATCTTGCATTTGCTTGGGTTTGCAGTGCAAAAAAAACTAAGGTGTGTATTTGAAAAGTACCTTGACACCTTGTACCTTGACAATGATGATAACTGATTGCATATGTGATGTTACTAATGTATTAAAACGCCGGCATAGGTGCTGAGTAGGGTCCCTCAATTATGCACTCCTCGTACCCCAGCGAACTCTCTGTTTTGTCTCATATTGTATCAGGGCCAGTAGTTATCAAGCCTCTCAGAGCATTAATTATGAATTTTAAAATAAAGCTATCGTAGAGTTATCAACATTGCTTAGATACTCAGGTTCTCATTACACCAAAAGTATTTAGGAGACCTCAAGAGCTGTCCTTCCTTGTTATGAGTAGACTATGAGTTACTGACCGATGGCTGCAGGCTTGGTGTGGTCACGCCCCGCAGAGAGGGGAGATGTTCCACAAACAAAGCTGGAGTTCCTTGAAAGATACCGGTTGGATAGGAATGGAATTTAGTTACTAACAAATAACGTAATAATGAAATACATTTTGATTTGTCTTCCTTTCTCTTTGCAGACACTACAGCCCTTTATATATATTTATTATGTGCACGAAGTAGGTATTGAAAAATGGCAATATTTGAATAATAATGGGTTTTATTCAAATATGTGGGTTGCACCAACATGGTTTAAATCCAGGTTGAAAAAAAGTCATTGCCACTTCTCATACAAGATACATACTGTATACTGCAATACTGTATGTAGCTATGAAAACATCTAGGTAAGTGTACATACATTTCGCTTTGTACAGTATGTTTGCAAAAACTCAGCAATCGCCTCTTAATCCAGGTTTAGTAAATCTAGGTTTAAAATAGGTTTAAAATTACTCAGATGTGAATTAGTTTAAACCAAGATTAAAGTAGGATAAAGGATAAAAAAAACAATCCGCCATCTTGGATTCCGACAAAATGTAAACAAATTCACAATGTAGGCTAAATAAATATGGCCCTAAATAAATTATAGATAGCGTCTCGCACTTGAATAGCATTAAGGTTGATGCAGGCTCACTAGTCAGCTATAGCTTTTGTCTTGGCAGGGCCATTTTATATTAAAACAGCTGTAAGTAAGCTGTGAGTAATTTCCTACAGTAATGTTACTGAGTTGGCTAGTTAACTAGCCGAACAAAGCCACATCACATCAGCCAAAGTAGTGATAAATTCCCTAACTGTATACTAATTTCTTTCCTGTCATAACTTGCTTATTTACTTACTTATCAAATATATCAAAAGACCTCTGCAACTCATCCACAATGCTACTGGCCGTCTGGTGTTCAACCTCCGTCTGGTCTTCAAATCCTCCCCTCTCCTCCGTGCCCTTCACTGGCTCCCGGTCGTAGCTTGCATTAGGTTAAGACCCTTGTCGCCTACCTGGCAGCAAAGGGAATTGCCCCTTCCTACGTGGCAATGATCAGCCTTGATAAACCTTGATTTAATCCAGTTTAAAAGTTAATCCATGTTGTTGCAACCCAGCCTTTGTGTTTAGCCGACTTGATCAAGTTTCCATTGGTAGCCACTAGCCAGCCTGGTGAGCTGGTGAGGTTACAACATTGGATGTGTGTAGAGCCTATACTCTTGTTATTTACGCTGTTAGCAGGGCGGCACAAAGTTATACCGACGACACAAAGTTATACCGACTTCTGTATTGTTTTGTCATAATCATAGACATTCCACATTCCATATTATGATAACTACATATTTAGCCTGACAACGTTAACCTAGAGGCGAAGCATCCACAGTCAGATCAAAGGCAGGAGAAAAGCGAGAGTTTATTAGTGAGGTCTAATATTTACCTGGCAAACTTAACCTCGGGGCGAAAAACTAAGCAAATGACTGAATACTCAGATAAAATATTTAGCTTGAAAACTTGGGGCAAAACACCTGTAATCTCGGGGCGAAACAGTCCACATCGGATGTGAAAAGACGTGTTTACTGTGTTGTGTTTATTTACCATCCGGCACGTTTTCAAAAGTTTGTCCAGTTATGCTTACATTCTGCAGTTTATGACACGGCACCATAGCATATTCAAATGGTCCTATTGCAAGTTTATGCAAAAAAAAGTGCATATTCAAATGGTCCTATTGCAAGTTTATGCAAAAAAAAATAGCATATTCAAATGGTCCTATTGCAAGTTTATGCAAAAAAAAACCTAGGCTACAATTTGCTATATCGTGTTTTTCAATGTGCCATATTTCTGTCTTTTTATAAACAATGCAGCACTAACAGGTCTCAATGATACGAGTATCACACTCCAACAACATGCAAGTATTTCAACATATAGATGAATCAATTCATCACCACACCACCCGCATGTGTCTGCAGGCGTCTGCGAGCAGCTGTTTTCCGCCTGCGTATCAGATAGAAACGTATTGTATTTAAGACGCTCCGTGCCGAGCACCCACACATGCTCATCAGGGCCCTTGTGCAGCCGGTAGGGTATAACACCTGGTGTAGCGCCAGCCCCGCATAGAGCACCGATGAGCAACCATCATTTTTGTATATCCACATTCAAATTGATCAGGACAGGCAAGCGAAAAAATAAGAAGAACATTTGTTGAGGTTGACACAGATGAAAGGTTTACTAAGTGCACTATGTCTCACATAGAAACAATGCTTATATTAGAGCTTCCGCTCACAGACAAAACACACCGCACGATGTAAGAGATGTAATGCAGAGATTAATAGAAACCTTGCGCACGCTAGAAAAGGGGACAGGGATTAAAAGTTTGTCATTGCACAACAAGTACAACGACATGCATTTATGCTCTAGAGGGGGCATCTAGGCAATGGGTTGTCACAGCCATTGAAAGCGACCCCCCCAGTGCAATTAGGGGTTCAGTGCCTTGCTCAGGGACACCTCGACACGTGTTAGTTTTAGTAGATTTCAGCGTGGAGCTATAAGCTT
The DNA here is from genome assembly GCF_963989245.1 of Nansenia antarctica. Taxonomy (NCBI): domain Eukaryota; kingdom Metazoa; phylum Chordata; class Actinopteri; order Argentiniformes; family Microstomatidae; genus Nansenia; species Nansenia antarctica. The sequence goes on along the minus strand of NC_137683.1, from coordinate 27,169,118 downwards.
GCTTCTCTTCTTCTGGATGTACTTAGCCACGCAGAATATTGTGAGGGGGATGTGCATTTTCTGGAGGTTAGAAGATACGGTGGTGGGAGGCCATGTAAGGCCAGTGGAGGTGTGTGTGTGTGTGTACACACAGGAGCACTAGGAGAGGCAGACAGAGGGAGAGACGCTCAACGGTCCCAACAAAATAAGATGAACGAATTCTGATCAAATTAATGACATGACATTAATGTATTGCGTTTCACGTTTTATTGTTACGTCACAAGTGTAAGAGAGTACAATTATTTGTATTCCTTAAAAGGCTTCGGTTCCTGACATTGCAGCACAAAACAATACGGTAATAGGCATAATTCAAGATTTAAGAAAAAATTACAATAGTATTGGACACAAGTGATAAATAATACAGGATACAATTAGCAGTATCCAGACAATTTGCAGACAATAAGGCAATAGGCATAATTCAAGATAAAAAAGTGACAATAGTACAGGACACAAGTGACAAATAAGACAGGATACAATTAGTAGTAATAAAATAGATCAAGTTCAAGTAGTAAAGTGGCTGTGAGCTTAAGGTTTAGGTAGTCCTTATACATGGGGTGTGTAAATTGTCTACAGTTGGCTTGTTCATGAGCCTGATGGCCTGGGGGACGTAGCTGTCGGTTGTCGTCTGAGTTTTGGCCCTGAGGCTCCGGAAGACGCTTCACGTTTTGCATTATTTTCCATTTGGGAGGAGCATTATCAACGTTGTCCAAATATAAGCAAAAAATAGCAAAGTTGCAAAAAAGCGAATACCGTACATCTAAGATCCAGTCGTTTCACATACAGTAGGTCGTTGAGAGTGCAGTCTCTAGCTGTTGAGGTTCCTCCGGATCCATTACATGGGCATGGATGTCAGGCTGCTCTGTCCAATGAAGGTAGACCTATTGAAAGATTGCTCATTTTTGCTATTAATTATTGCCCCCCAAATGTTGATGGCAACCGATGAACACTGGTGAGTATGTTCATTTTGACATCAACATGCTTTTCCTGCATGGTTTTAAGAAACAGTCTTAGTTCACTTTCTCAGCATCAGAAAGTCTGAGAAGAAAACGAAAACAGGTCAACCGAAGCTGGAAATGCCGCGTAGGTTTTGGGGCTGTTTAAAGCGGTCGAGGTCGAGGAGGAAGCTGGTTCGAAACATTAACAATTCAAACCTGTTGGATATGCATGAAGATCTGCCCGACCCCTTATCGCTACCTCCCCGTGTTCTTCACCCCTCCCTGGCTAACACTTGTGTGTGTGCGTCCCAGGTGTTTGTGGAGCTGAACGAGCTGATCATGGATAAGAACCAGGAGATGCAGTGGAGGGAGACGGCCCGCTGGATCAAGTTTGAGGAGGACGTGGAGGAGGAGACGGACCGCTGGGGGAAACCCCACGTCGCCTCGCTCTCCTTCCGCAGCCTGCTAGAGCTCCGCAAGACCATCTCACACGGTGGGTGTGTGTGTGTGTGGGGGAGGGGGTGGGTGGGGGTGGGGGTGGGTGTGTCTGTGTGTCTGTGTCTGTGTCTGTGTCTGTGTCTGTGGTGTGTGTGTGTGTGTGTGTGTGTGTGTGTGTGTGTGTGTGTGTGTGTGTGTGTGTGTCTGTGTCTGTGTCTGTGTGTCTGTCTGTGTGTGTGTGAGAGATTGCAAGATACAAGTGTTTTTGTCACTCTGGTTACACACTAGTACAATCGGGTGAGATACTTTCGCTGAGGGGGCTCCATTGAGGGTAGATATAAAGACGTAAAGAATATGATACAAAATAAGAGGCAAAAATAATCAAATAAAATTAGATACATTTAATTTAAAATGTAAAATTAATACATTTATGGCAAGAAAGATACACAAAATATACAATCATCAGAATATTGTACAGGAGTTGGATAGCACTTTGTGTACGTGTATGTGTGTGTGTGTGTGTGTGTGTGTGTGTGTGTGTGTGTGTGTGTGTGTGTGTGGTGTCCTTCTATGTGTGGTGTGCGGGAGGTGGTCGTGTTTATGTATGTATCTGTGTGTGTGTATTTGTGTGTGTGTTATTTATTTAGCCTTATGACGCTGGGGGAAAAAGCTGTTCTTCAGTCTGTTTGTGCGTGACGTAGGCTCCTGTAGCTCCGGCTCGGGGGTAGCAGGGAGAACAGGCTTTTGTGTGGGTGTGTGTGTGTCTGTGTGTGTGTGTGTGTGTGTGTGGGTGTGTGCTGGGTCCTTGATGACCTTCAGGGACTTCCTGAGGCACCGCTGGTTGTACACTTCCTGCAGGCTGGGCAGCTCCCGCCCACGCACCACCGCCCTTCCCAGCGGCGCCTGACGGTCCTTGCAGGTGCAGCTGCAGCACCAGGTGGTGAAGCAGCTCGTCAGGAGGCTGTCTGCGGTGCCACGGTAGAAGTCTGGGACTATTTGAGGCCTCAGGCTAAATTTCTTTAGACGCCTGAGGCCGTACGACCGCTGTTGGGACGTCTCATCGCCGTCGGTGATCAGCCCCAAAACCGCTGTGTCATCCGCAAACTTTACAGATGTTTGAAGCTTGTGTTGCCAGTCGTGGGTGTAGCCCTGTGATGCTCCTATGCTGAGGGTCAGCGGTGAGGAGGTGCAATTATCCACTTTCATCACCACCTGTCGGTGGTCCGTCAGAAAGTCAAGTATCCAGTCACACGCTGCTGTGTTCAGGCCCAGATCCTGCGTGTGTGTGTGTGTGTGTGTGTGAGTGAGTGAGTGAGAGTGTGTGAGTGAGAGAGTGTGAGTGAGAGACTGAGAGAGTGAGAGAGGGAGAATGATTGTGTGAGAGAGAGATTGTCCTGCTATAACCCAGTGTGATTGTGCCTTGTGTTCCCAGGGGCGGTTCTGTTGGACCTGGACCAGAAGACCCTACCTGGCATCGCCCACCAGGTGGTGGAACAGATGATCATCTCAGACCAGATCAAAGCCGAGGACCGCTCCAACGTGCTGCGAGCCCTGCTGCTCAAACACAGGTAACCTAGGTAACACCTCGCCATGACTAAACACAGGTAACCTAGAACCTCACCTTACCATGACTAAACCAGCAAGGACAGCTTAGTGGAAAGGCCACTTTACCCATTTATCAGAACTCCATGAGACTTGACATTAGACTTGACATATGTGCAAAGGTAGTATACCACCCCCCCCCCCCCCCCCCCCCCCCCCCCCTTCCCCATGAAACCTTCCGGACAACCCCCCTTTTATGGGCACCATCCTTTGTAGATGGCTGGTTGCTGTACCCATCAAACACGATCACCACTGATCGCCCATAATGTTTTCGAACATAACCTATGTAGGTCCCCCCCCCCCCCCCCCCCACGGCCTCGTTCCTTAGTGGATGTCTTGTGGCCCGGTTAAGAGAGGATGTATCTCCTGCTCAACCTCTCCCTCCCTCCCCTCCCTCCCCCCCTCAGTCACCCGAGCGATGAGAAGGAGCACCACAACAGCACCTTCCCCAGGAACATCTCGGCGGCCAGCCTGGGCAGCCTGATCGTCCACCACCACAGCACCAACCACGTGTCCCAGCCCGAGCCCTCCGTCACCGACCCCCTCATGGGCACCACCAGCACCGGGGGGGATCCCGAGATCCACATCGACATGGACAAGAACGACAAGAACGAGGTACGAGGCTTGTCACACAGGGGTTGAGAATGTAGCCAGGTGCTAAGGCAGGGTATCTTGACTGACTGACAGTCTGAGACTAGAGACCCATCTCTCCAGGCTACACCTTAACTGCTCCTCCTGAGACATCTACTACCCCTCAGCACTGTGTCTCCTGAGACACCTGCTTTTCCCCTATACTGTGTCTCCTAAGACTTCTACTGCCCCCTTTGTACTGTTTCTCTGTTTCCCCAGTGTCTATATGAAAAACCCCAAAATAACTTTTTTTTATCTTCTATCTTCCTGCTGCAACTGGTGGACTGTGATGATTCACTTCCTTAGTCAAATGTATTGATTGTAAGTCGTTTTGGAATAAGGCGTCTGCTAAATGCCTAAAATGTAAATGTAAATGACTCGTAGAGAGTAGGTATGAATTTGTGTGCAGGTGGTTGTAGAATATAGAAATTAATATCATATGTGACGCATCATTTGAAAGCTTACAATCAGCCCTTTCATAATCTGTCAAAATGTGAAAAATTGCCCTTACTCTACTCTGACTTTTTCAGCAGTCCCTGTCACATATGATTATTTTTTATTTTGATGGTGAAGTAAGGAGAAAACCTGTTAACACTAGAACAGCTGTGCCTTTTTGACCTACTATAAGAGCTGCCTCGGGGGTCAAATTACCTAGTGTAATGACCTAGACTAATGACATCGACCACTAGTTCACCGCCTTGTAAGTTGGCTTGCCTCCTACACAGAAAAACTGCTAAATAGCTTCATATAAGCTTATCCTGGTGTGATTTTGAAAATGTAAGGATACTGGGTGGTAGTACGCAGAAAAAGTCATGAAAGGAGGGTCCTGACATTAAGTGTTATATCTGACCTCAGCCGTTGTGTGTCCCTGTAGAAAGAGGCCTCTATAGCCATCGGGATGCACCGGTCCAAGTCCAAGCATGAACTCAAGCTGCTGGAGAAGATCCCAGAGAACGCCGAGGCTACCGTGGTCCTCGTGGGTGAGTAACCCTCTCTCTACCTCCTCGTTATCGACTCAGAAAGAGGCTGGCGGAGGCAGAAATCGGAGGCTGGGCTCATTGTAATGCAGGAATGGAATCAAACGTGGCCGGCCTGGGGTGGTCCAGTGGTCTAGCACCACGGTCTACAGTGCACACATATTATGCCCATGTCGGCATGGGTTAGAATCCGGCCCGTGCCCTGCTGACATGCCCTCTCTCTCCCTTCTTCTCCTTACTTTCCTGTCTACCTTCACTGTATCTGTCCAATAAAATGAAAAATATGAGTGGGACAGCCCAGAAAAAATAACTTTAGGAATGGTATCAAACACGTCCATCCTCCATCCAGATTTCTACCTCCGCCAGCCTCCCCTGATAGCTTTTTTTTCTTAAACGTTTCCCTTCCTCTCTTCACAAGAGCTCCAATGTTCTGCTCTCTGTTGACATACCATGTATCTGTAGGCTGCTAGCCTGTGACCTGACGGCCCCCCCCCCTCCCCCTCCTCTAGGCAGCGTGGACTTCCTGGAGCAGCCCACCATGGCGTTTGTGAGGCTGCAGGAGGCGGTGGAGCTGGACTCCGTCCTGGAGGTCCCCGTGCCCGTCAGGTTCCTGTTCGTCCTGCTGGGGCCCCCCAGCACCGACATGGACTACCACCAGATCGGACGCTCCATCTCCACACTCATGTCTGACAAGGTAAGAGGTGGCGCTGCGGTGGGACAGAGCGTTTGGACCGTATATGGACGGAGGTTCAGTAGGAACCCTTTTATTTGTCTCTATTTTCGGCCGTGTTCGTAAATGAGCTCTGAGAGCGCCGGAGCATTCACGTGACTCCCTCTTGTCCAATCAAATAAAGGGACCAAGTAATTTGATTGGATAAGAGGCAGTCACGTGGACGCTCCGGTGCTCTCAGAGCTAATTTACGAATGCGGCCTTCATCTTCAGTGTCGTCGCTTTTTATATACCGACTATTATAGTCGTCCAATTGTTGAACAAATCTATACACTGCTACTACGTTCGTGTTCAGCACTTACTTTATGCTAACTAACACTCAACTGGCTATAACGGTAAATGTCCTGACTTATATAGCGCCTTATTCCAAAGCGCTTTACAATAGCCGGCCTGCTCATTGGGTGAAACTTGGGGTTCAGTGTCTTGCCCAAGGACACGTCGACATGTGGCCATCCGTGGCTCGAACCGCTGAACTGCCAACCTTGCGATCATTAGACTCTACCTAGCTCTACCTCCTGAGCCACATCCGCCCCATGCTATGACGTGTGAATCTCACGTCTCTCCCTCTCCCCCCCCCCCCCCCCTCCCTCTCCCCCCCTCCCTCTCCCTCCCCCTCCCCAGAGTTTCCATGAGTCGGCCTACCTGGCGGACGACAGGCAGGACCTGCTGAACGCCATCAACGGCTTCCTGGACTGCAGCATCGTGCTGCCGCCCTCCGAGATGGGCGGGGAGGAGCTGCTGCGCTCCGTGGCGCGCTTCCAGAAGGAGATGCTGCACAAGAGGCAGGAGCAGGAGGGCAAGCTGCAGGCCAAGGAGCCCAAGAGCCAGGAGGAGAAAGGTGAGCACCTCCTCCTCCTCTTCCTCAGTTAAGAGCCAGGAGGAGAAAGGTGAGCACCTCCTCCTCCTCTTCCTCAGTTAAGAGCCAGGAGGAGAAAGGTGAGCACCTCCTCCTCCTCTTCCTCAGTTAAGAGCCAGGAGGAGAAAGGTGAGCACCTCCTCCTCCTCTTCCTCAGTTAAGAGCCAGGAGGAGGAAGGTGAGCACCTCCTCCTCCTCTTCCTCAGTTAAGAGCCAGGAGGAGGAAGGTGAGGGTGACTCCTCCTCTTCCTCAGTTAAGAGCCAGGAGGAGAAAGGTGAGCACCTCCTCCTCTTCCTCCTCCTCTTCCTCAGTTTAGAGCCAGGAGGAGAAAGGTGAGGCACCTCCTCCTCTTCCTCAGCTAGTTTGACATAGAGCCAGGAGGAGAAAGGTATGTGTGCTCTTCTAGTGTCTACTAATGTTGTCTAACCATAGCTGACTCTGTGTGTCACCTCAGAGGCCCTCCTCACACCCTTCAAGCCCTCAGACGACCCTCTGCAGAGGACGGGCCGGCCGTTCGGCGGGCTGATCCGCGACGTGAAACGCCGCTACCCCAAGTACGTCAGCGACTTCAAGGACGCCCTGAACCCTCAGTGCATGGCCGCCGTCATCTTCATCTACTTTGCCGCCCTTTCACCCGCCATCACCTTCGGAGGCCTACTGGGTGAGTCTGAATGGAGGATGACCAGATAGTAGAGACTGTAGCCCACGATAGTCCCAATCTACCGGCTCGACCTGGGGGGTATTCCATCAACGTTGCTAAAGGAAAATCCAGGTTTATTCAAATAAATCCCGTGAGATTTATCCCAAAATCCATGCTTATTTTGATCAATTTCGTGAGACTTTGAGAAAAAAAGCCTGGATTTTCCTTTAGCAACGTTAATGGAATACCCCCCTGGACTCCTTCAAATCAGCCCTCAGAACCCATCTGTCCACCAAGGCCTTTGGCCCCTAGTCACTGTTTCTGTTTTTGTTTTGTTTGTTTTCTGTTTTTGTCTGTCTGACCGTTTCCTTTAGAATTGTAAAGCGTCCTTGGGTTTTATGAAAGACGCTATGTAAATCCAAGTTATTATTATTATTATGAAACCCAAGAATGTGTTCAAATCAAACAGTGGGTGTGAATGTTGGGATTACGACAAATAGCCCCAAAATAGTTCATCACAACCAGTCACTTGAGCTTGTGTTTAAAGGTTTCATAGATTTATAGATTTATTTCTATTTATAGAATTTATAGATTTTAAGATCCTTCTGCTTGTTTATAAAGCTCTCACTGGCACAGCACCAGAATATCTGAAAGACCTTTTGCTAGCATATCAGCCCAGTAGAGCTCTCAGGTCTTCTGACGCTGGTTTTCTAATGTACAAAAGAAGAGATTTGGTGAGGCTGCATTCTCATTTTATGCACCCAAATTGTGGAATGCACTGCCAGTTTCAAGTCAAGACTAAAAACCCATCTTTTTAATATTGCCTTTAAATGACTAAATAATTAAATTATGATTATATAATGATTGTACTTTGAGCTGCAACTTTTGCAGGAAAAGTGCTATACATACAAGTTATTATGATTATGATTATGATTATGATTATGATTATGATTGTTGTTGTTATTGTTATTATTATTATATTAAAGCAGACAGTGTTGCCTGAGCTGAGTGTGTGTGCCTGGTTGTAGGTGAGAAGACGGAGGGTCTGATCGGGGTGTCTGAGCTGATCATCGCCACGGCGGTGCAGGGGGTGATCTTCTGTCTGCTGGGGGCCCAGCCTCTCCTGGTGGTGGGCTTCTCCGGTCCCCTGCTGGTGTTTGAAGAGGCCTTCTACTCTGTGAGTAACTAACTACATAACATCACATCCTCGCTCCTCTGTGGCTCAGTTGGTAGAGCACGGCGCTAACAACGCTTAGGTTGTGGGTCCGGTTCCCACTGGGACCGTATATGCTGAAAAATGTAGTCGCTTTGAATAAAAGCATCAGCTAAATGGCATATATTATTATATACATAAACCCCTCAAAAAAACGTTGGAAACGTTATTTCAGAAGAATATTGCAGGGGATTTTGGCAAAAAATGTTGGGCCGCTACCCACATGTTTAGCTGTGTTACTCATTCCACGAATGCATGATCCTTACAAGTTGTACCTCGTTGTAAAGGTGACTAATCAGGCTTTCCAACAATATAAAATACAATACCAATTGGTATTATTAAAGGGGAGGAAGAATCGACTGAAATAACGTTTCCAAACTTTTTTTGAGGAGTTTATATAGAAGACTGAGGGTGTGTATATACGTATATACTGTATATCGGTTCACTGAGACACCATCCTAAGCTTCGATGCTTAACAAGGACATGATAGTGTGCCATAATGTTCCTGCGACTGATTGTGATCTGTGTTTGGACGGTGGAGGTGGGTGTGTTGTGCGGGTGTGGGTGTGTCTTGACGTAGCGTCCGTGTGTGTGTGTGTCGTCGTACGTCCACAGTTCTGCAAGGGCAACGGGATCGAGTACCTGACGGGCCGGGTGTGGATCGGGTTCTGGCTGGTCATCATCGTGGTGGCGGTGGTGGCCTTGGAGGGCAGCTTCCTGGTGCGCTTCGTCTCCCGCTTCACCCAGGAGATCTTCTCCTTCCTCATCTCCCTCATCTTCATCTACGAGACCTTCTCCAAGCTGGGCAAGGTAGGCTACACTTTTTTTTTTTTTTCATAACATGAAAGACAGATACATTAGACAAACAGACAAACCAAGACGCAGGAGCGGCTGTGGCGCAGGAGGTAGAGCCGCTGTCTAATGATCGCAAGGTCGGCAGATCGGTGGTTCGAGCCCCGGCTGGCCACATGTCGAAGTGTCCTTGGGCAAGACACTGAACCCCAAATTGCTCCCAATGAGCGGGCCGGCGCCTTGCATGGTAGCTTACCGCCATTGGTGTGTGAATGTGTGTGTGAATGGGTGAATGAGAGGCCATTGTGAAGCGCTTTGGAATAAGGCGCTATATAAGTCAGTCAATTTACCTTTTAGACAACTGGGCAGTACATTAAAAAGCTCCACAAGATCAAATAAGATCACAGATCAAATAAAATAAGACATGTTTCATGTTTCATGTTTCACTCAGCATTAAATAATTATATATATTTTTAAAAGGAACAACCTAGTAGAAATCACATTCCAAGCAAAAATATCACGTGCACATAAGATAAGATAAGGTAAGATACATCATTTAGATATAGAGCGGAAAAGAAAGAGAGATATCACAGGTGATGAAGGAGGTTTGTTTAAGCGTTCTCTAACGACCTGAACGTCAAGGAACGATCCTAACGATTCTGACTGGAACCGATGCCACGTTGGGCTCTAAACTCAGAACATAGGGTCCAACCCCAGTACGTGTTTTCCCCAGCTGCAGTCCTTTAAGATCTGTTGTGATTTGAGTGGCCCTGATCAGGGGGAGCAGAGTTAAGTGGATTTGAGAGCCAAACTATTATCCTGGCTTATGATTTTAGGAATGCTGCTGCTATTTATAGTCTAGAGCTCTGTAGCACAGACTTGAAATGGACGTGTGTGTGTGTGTGTGTGTGTGTGGATTAGTCTCCATTCTCCCCCAAAGTGTTTATGTATGTACCCCTCGAAAGGTATGATGTCAGTGGTAATCCCTCTGAAGCCTTGTTGATGTTGAAGTGATGTTTATTCTGTTGTGTGTGTGTGTGTGTGTGTGTGTGTGTGTGTGTTGTGTATGTGTGTGTGTGTCATGTGTGGTGGTGTATTTGTGTGTGTGTGTCGTGTGTGTGTGTGTGTGTGTGTTGTGTATGTGTCTGTGTGTTGTGTATGTGTCATGTGTGTGTCGTGTGTGTGTGTCATGTGTGGTGGTGTATTTGTGTGTCGTGTCTGTGTGTTGTGTGTGTGTGTCATGTGTGTGTCGTGTGTGTGTGTGTGTCATGTGTGGTGGTGTATTTGTGTCTGTGTGTGTGTGTCTTGTGTGTCATGTGTCATGTGTCATGTGTCATGTGTCTGTGTCTGTGTCTGTATCTGTGTGTGTCTGTGTCTGTATCTGTATCTGTATCTGTGTGTGTGTGTGTGTGTGTGTGTGTGTGTGTGTGTGTGTGTGTGTGTGTGTGTGTGTGTGTGTGTGTGTGATGCTTTAATATGAACTCTGTGTCGCCGGGCAGACATTCCTGGAGCACCCACTGCGGCGCTGTTCCCTTGACAACAGCACAGCGGGGAACGTCTCGACAGAGGCAGAGAATGCCAGCCTTCCGCTGTCGCTCGGCAACAGCACCTCCTCGCCCGGGCCCTTGAAGATCACAGGAGAACCCAACACGGCGCTGCTCTCTCTGGTGCTCATGTCCGGAACCTTCTTCATAGCCTTCTACCTGCGCAAGTTCAAGAACAGTGCCTTCTTCCCTGGCAGGGTAAGAGTACACACTGTGTGTGACAAGCAGTGTTGCCAGATTGGGCGTATTCCCGCCCAATTGGGCTACTTATGATCACACTAGGCGGTTTTTAGACTGGGCTTAGGCTGGAAAATAATCCCATCTGGCAACACTGGTGACGAGAAAGATGTACACCCCAGTAACATGGGATCAGTGTTCAGATCATTGAGCCTTGTGAATATGCCAACATAAGCATTTATTTCAATAGAAACAGGTGTGCATCGTTACAATTCATAAATGTAATCCGGCAAATGTAGGCGTCATCTTAACACTAGAACAGCCATGGGTGGGGGTCATACTACACGAGTGACCACAGAGAGTAGATGTGTCTAGTTGTAGCAGACTTTCGCCTGTTGCACTCAAGCCTGTGTGTTGTGTGTTGTTCAGCTCCGTAGGGTCATTGGAGACTTCGGGGTGCCCATAGCCATCCTCATCATGGTCCTGGTGGACTACAGCCTACAGGACACCTACACACAGGTCAGTGGAATACCGCTCCATATATTCCCCTTCAAATAATTTCATTCCCCCAAGACATCAGGTTGTTTTTCCATCACACTCTGAGTCTCTTAATCATCTCACTCCTCTCTCTCTCTCTCCCTCTCCCCCTCCCCTCTCTCTCTCTCTCTCTCTGTCTCTCTCTCTTCCCCCCCCTCTCTCTCTCTCTCTCTCTCTCTGTCTCTCTCTCTCTCCCCCCTCCCCTCTCTCTCTCTCTCTCTCTGTCTCTCTCTCTCTCTCCCCCCCCCCTCTCTCTCTCCCCCCCCCTCCTCCTCTCTCTCTCTCTCCCTCCCCCCCCCCCCCCCCTCTCTCTCTCTCCCCCCCCCCCCTCCTCTCTCCGTCCCTGTGCAGAAACTGAGCGTGCCCAGTGGTTTCTCGGTGACGAGTCCAGACAAGCGAGGCTGGGTGGTGAACCCCCTGGGCTCTGACCACACCTTCCCTATCTGGATGATGTTCGGCTGCCTGCTGCCCGCCCTGCTGGTCTTCATCCTCATCTTCATGGAGACGCAGATCACCACGTGAGTCACACAGCAGAGCAGAACTCCTCTGACGTAGCTTGTTAGCTGCTTTCGGATAAGCCAAAGGACATGGCTCGGAAGATATATATATATAGAGAGAGTATGTGTGTTATCATAATATGACAATGTTTTGTCAAAAAGATAGTTTATTCACTTCTTTTTTCTCTCTTTCACCTCTCTCTCTACCCTCCAATCTCCCTCCCTCCCTCTCTCTCTCTCCCCCTCTCCTCTCTCTCTCTCTCCCCCTCTCCTCTCTCTCTCTCTCCCCGCCTCCTCTCTCTCTCCCCCTCCCTCCCTCCCTCTCTCTCTCTCTCTCTCCCCCTCTCCTCTCTCTCTCGCTCTCCCCCTCCCTCCCTCTCTCTCTCCCCCTCTCTCTCTCTCTCTCCCCCCCTCCTCTCTCTCTCTCTCCCCCCCCCTCCTCCCTCTCCCCCCTCCTCTTCCCCCCCCCTCCTCCCTCTCCCCCCTCCTCTTCCCCCCCCCTCCTCCCTCTCCCCCCTCTCTCTCTCCCCCTCCTCTCCCTCTCCCCCCCCTCCTCTCCCCCCCCTCCTCTCTCTCTCTCTCTCCCCCCCCCCCCTCCTCTCACTCCCCCCCCCCCCCTCCTCTCACTCCCCCCCCCCCCCCTCCTCTCACTCTCTCTCCCCCCCTCCTCTCCCCCCCTCCTCTCCCCCCCTCCTCTCCCCCCCCCTCCTCTCCCCCCGCCCCCCCCAGGTTGATAGTGAGTAAGAAGGAGCGTATGCTGGTGAAGGGCTCCGGGTTCCACCTGGACCTGCTGCTGATCGTGGTTCTGGGCGGGACCTCGGCCCTGTTCGGCCTCCCCTGGATGGCCGCCGCCACCGTCCGCTCCGTCACCCACGCCAACGCCCTCACCGTCATGAGCAAGGCGGTCGCCCCCGGCGACAAGCCCCGCATCCAGGAAGTGAAAGAGCAGAGGGTCACGGGGCTGCTGGTGGCCGTTCTCGTGGGTGGGTGTCTAGAGCGGAGTGATGGAATGTGCAGATCTAGAAATCTAGAATTTGTGTCAAACAATGACATAATGTTGATGTTGTTATTATTTAAGACATGAAGTCGTGCTATACTCAGCACACGCTCTATGTCTTTTACTCCAACCCTGCCTTCCGATCTGGAACATCTGGAATGGAATCTTGCTGATGTGTTCAGCATCTGAAACACTTAATGTCTTCTTGCAGATCAGATTGTCAATGCCCTCTTTTTCTCCATCACAAACCCTCCCTCCCTCCCTCCCCCCTCCCTCCCCCAGGCATGTCCATAGTGATCGGAGACCTCCTGCGTAAGATCCCCATCGCCGTCCTGTTTGGCATCTTCCTCTACATGGGGGTGATGTCGCTCAACGGCATCCAGTTCACAGAGCGCCTGATGCTGCTGCTCATGCCCCCCAAGTACCACCCCGACCACACCTACGTGCGCAAGGTGAGGCGGCGAGTACACACTCTCTCCCCATAGGGAAACCCATCTGTTCACCAAGGCCTTTGGCCCCTAGTCACTGTTTCTGTTTTGTTTGGTTTGTTTTCTGTTTTGTCTGTCCGACCATTTCAATTGTAAAGCGTCCTTGGGTTTTATGAAAGGCGTTATTATTATTATTATTATTATTATTATTATTATTATTATTCAGTGGGTCATTGTGTCGCTTGCATGTTGATTGTGTCTGGTCTTGCGTGTGCGTTATATCATTTAGCAGACATCTTTTTTTTATCTAAAGTGACTAGGGAACAGTGAGTGCCTAAAGTCCGTTTTTTTGTTTTGTTTTTACTGAATATGATCCCGGCGGGAATCGTATCCACAATCTCAGCGCCACGCTTTACCAACTAAGCCACACAGGACCATAATACTATCATTTCATTCAACCCTTTATTGGGTCGTCCACCCTATAAACTATACTGATGTTTACTATACTACCTCTGCACATACTGTATATTCTAAAGTTACCTATCGCTACCTCTTGTTCTATTTATATCATGCCCTTATGTCACTATTTGCACTTCTGGTTGGATGCTAAACTACATTTTGTTGTATTGTACTTGTACTCTGCGATGACAATAAAGTTGAATCTAATCTAATGGGGCGGCTGTGGCGCAGGAAGTAGAGCCGCTGTCTAATGATCGCAAGGTCGGCAGATCGGCGGTTCGAGCCCCGCCTGGCCACATGTCGAAGTGTCCTTGGGCAAAACACTGAACCCCAAATTGCTCCCAGTGAGCGGGCTGGCGCCTTGCATGGTAGCTTGCCACCATTGGTGTGTGAATGTCTGTGTGAATGGGTGAATGAGAGGCCGTTGTAAAGCGCTTTGGAATAAGGCGCTATATAAGTCAGTCCATTTACCATTTAATGAGCCTCTCCCGTGTCTGCCCCCCCCCCCCCCCCCCCCAGGTGCGGACCCTGAGGATGCATCTGTTCACGCTGATCCAGCTGGTGTGTCTGGCCTCGCTGTGGGCCGTCATGTCCACCGTGGCCTCGCTGGCCTTCCCCTTCGTCCTCATCCTCACCGTCCCCGTCAAGATGTTCCTCATGCCGCGCATCTTCTCCCACAGGGAGATGCAGTGTGTAAGTGCAGCCACAGGGGGGCGCAGTAGGGCTAGGACTCTATATCACTAGAACAGCACCTTCAGATGAAACGTCCAGGGAGGTTTTTGACCTTGGTCTGTGTGTGTGTGTGTGTGTGTGTGTGTCTGTGTGTCTGTGTGTCTGTGTGTCTGTGTGTGTGTGTGTGTGTGTGTGTGTGTGTGTGTGTGTCTGTGTGTGTGTGTGTGTGTGTGTGTGTCTGTGTGTCTGTGTGTCTGTGTGTGTGTGTGTGTGTGTCTGTGTGTCTGTGTGTCTGTGTGTCTGTTGTGCTGTGCACTTCGGGGGGGTTTCAGGCCCCAGGCTGATGATGATGAGAAGGGCTTTGTGATAAATGTATTTGAAGATGTATTTCCAATTGAATTGATTGAAAATACAGCCCTGTATGGTTTTCTATGCGGCTGTGGCAGCTGTGGCGCAGGAGGTAGAGCTGCCGTCTAATGATCGCAAGGTTGGCAGATCGGCGGTTTGAGCCCCGGCTGGCCACATGTCGAAGTGTCCTTGGGCAAGACACTGAACCCCCAAATTGCTCCCAGTGAGCGGGACGGCCGGTGCCTTGCATGGCAGCTTGCCGCCTTTGGTGTGTGAATGTGTGTGTGAACGGGTGAATGAGAGGCCGTTGTAAAGTGCTTTGGATAAAGGCGCTATGCAAGTGCAGTCCATTTACCGTTTACCATCCTGTCTCCTCCTCTGTGTGACAGCTGGACGCGGACGAAGCAGAGCCCACCTTCGACGAGAAAGAGGGCCAGGACGAGTACACAGAGATGCACATGCCTGTGTGACCGACGCCCTGATACCACCACACTCATCCCTCAGAGGCTACACCGACCTGCCAATCACTTTACCAGCCAATGGGATGCCTGCCAGAGGAATCCACAAGCAAAGAGCCTAAAAAACGACGTTAACGACCTGCAACGACAGGCAATGACCCCAGTGAACGGTACAATGTGGTCCACCTACATCGAGCCCTGTTTGGTCCTTTGGTCCACCTGCCCCAAGGGGAAAAAGATGTGGCATGTAGGAGTTTCTCTGAGATCCAGCTTTGCCAGAAAGGGGGGTAAAAAAAATCTCTCATAACCCCCCCCCCACCCTGTCAATCCTTAATCAAACCACCGGGGGCAGTGGTGAGCGGGATAGTTCTGAGTCACGGACCATCCTCAGGAAACGGGGGACACAGTTGATTGAAACCATTACAGCTTCTTTGTCCTGTGCGCGGCGTCCTATCCTGACCTGAGAGCACTTTGTGGCACAGGGGGGATGAATGAATGAATGACTTCTCCAAATCAGTTCGGAATATTTATTTCCTTCATCACACATTGTCGTTTTTTATATATTTCAACATATTTGCCATGTTAAAAAAAACGTTTTCAGGGGGAAAAAGAAAGAGAGGTTTCAAATTCAACGGTTTGTGTGTCGTGAAGAGATTTTTTTTATGTTCAATGTTTATTCCAATGACAGTATATATATATGATAGGTAGTGTGGTACACAATGATTCGTTTTTCAACCTCGAAAGAAAGGGTTGCTCTGGTTCACATTGAATGTGTGGAGGATCTTATGGGATACATTCCTTGAGTCAATATATTTAACATATTGAGCTTTTTATTATTAAAAGTTTGTTTGCTTTTTTTGTTTTGTTTGTTTTTTTGCTCCTTTTAGCTCACTAAGCGCCTTATGAAGAAAAAACGCTAGCTGTACTCAGAGAAACGTTCTCAGCCTTCCTTCGCCTTTTTGCCTTCCTTCTAGACAGCTGTTCGTTGAAGCTGTTTCGTTGGTTCATTGAACAAGCTCCCTGAAGCGCCCAGCACTTTTTAAGACCCCCAAATCTGGAACACGAAGTTAGTTTTTTATTATTATAAATGTTTTATATTTTACTTTACAAAGTGCCGTTATAGTCATATTGAATTATCTATATTATTAGCTGTTAAAAAGAGAGATTGTTTTCCCCCCAGAGAAATCCACAAGTAAGAGATTGGCGATTTTGATTGAATTCGCTGTGATTGTAAAGTGGACACGAATGTATGATGGTAGACAGACGCATCAGCTTATGTCAAAGGCAGTGGTTATAGTTATACCGCCCTGGTATTTGACCTCGACAGGTCACAGCAGATTGGTATTGGCATGTGATGGGATATGAGGTCATATCTGAGTATAGCCATGAGAGGATATGAAAAAGGCATACCTTCTTCCTCAGTGATTATTCTCCATCTCTCCACCAGGGGGAGACTGTGGTCTGTAAACTAAAGTACCAAATAAATGTTTTTTTAAGTGCTAACAATATTTTGGGATATATAATACATATTGACTGAAAACTTTTGGTCTGTATTTCCCCCAACTTTTCATTTCAGGTACTGTTTTTGTCATCACATCTCTGATGTGCGTGTCACATCTCAACACATTTCTGAAGTGCAATATATACACACTAAAACAGTGATTTGCTATTATTCGCATTTGCTACAGTACATAGCCTCCGTGTAGTGTTATTGTTATTGAATATGGTGCAGTTTAGCAGTCTCATCTGCTGCTGAATCCCCTCGGAAGGTCATCAACATACGTTTGTGAGGTTAAGATTAAGGGCAATGTTGTGTATGTTGTATGTTTCGGGTCACTTGAGTTCTCATTGCTCATTGGGTGTGTGCAAGTTGTCAACTTGTCTAGTGTAAAATGTATCAGTTGAAGGAGAGAGCACTCGTTTATTTGTGTGTGTGTGTTTGTGTGTTCGGTTTCCTTTCTTGCCAAACCCCTGTCATGTAAGTTGGTTTTGCGTGTGGTTGATTAGAACAATCAAAATGTTGTCTCCTGGTTTGAGTTATGAGGTGGCAAAGGGGTTCAGCATCATTGCCCTCCTAGCAACATTCCACGGTCTATCATAAGCTATATTTTTTAAAAACACTCTAGATTTTAGTGATTGTAATCAATTAAGTGTTGGAATAGAAGCAGTTGCAATTGTAAGTTAGAAATATTCATGTGCGGCGGGTGATCAGTGATACTGTTGACCAAAAATGTCCATTCGTTCAATCTGTGTAGACAATCTCATTACCTGTGCATCACACAGCAAGGAAGGCCTTTACTACGTCTTGTGTTTCTTCTTTAGGAATGGATACATGTCTGGAATAAGACGCTATGGACATATGTTTCACATGAAATACAAGGTTTGATTGTGTGGTGACTGGGTCCCATGCCTCCCCCTCTTACCTCTCTATATGTGATGCACTTCTCTTCACCTCAGTCTAAACTACGGTCCTCATCACTCCAGGCTTGGCTGTGTCATGTCCAGTATTAGCGCCACAGATGGTACAGCATGCATGATGTCTTTATCACTATGATAGCTGCAGCACATGGATGTATGTATGCTATACGTGTTTGGGTGACCAGGTGTATTTTTGTTTTATCATACACAAACTTGTTTTCAGAATATCACACAAGCTCAATATGAGCTTGCACCTTTAGGGTTAGTAGAGAGTTAGGGTTGGAGGTGTTTTTTAAAGCTCTTACAGAAGTTGATCACGAGGAGGAGGACCCTGTGTAGACTAGAGAGGGAAATGAAGAGGGTTTGTTGGTAGGGTGCGAGATCTGTTTTTTGCCGTTTGTGTCTGTGGTCCAGGGATGGATTGAGGGAAGGTATTATATCTGTACATGACTCGTAGAAGCCACCATACAAGTTGAAATACTGTAGTTCTATTTGAAAAGAAAACGCAGAACATTCTGGGTGTTTGTTGCTTATGTTCTCTGTAAATACATACTGTAGTTCAAATATTGATGAAAAATAAAGTTAATTTTCTATTTAACATGAGTGTCATTGTCATTCCACCAACATAGTCATAACAAGATGTCTACACTTCACACTACTTGTTTTTTTAAAATATTTTCTTACTGCTTAATATATCACAGATGATGAGATATAGTTATGTAATGGGACAGTGAAGCATTTTGCCTTCTTTTAACTCCAAACATTTGGATTTGAAATCAAACAATTGCCATGAGGTTAAAGTACAGATTCTCAGCTATTATTTGATGGTATTTGAGCACATGATAGAAATGATATAGTCCACCTGTTTCAGGGCACCAAAAGTAATATGATGACAATTGTCTTAACACAGGTTTATAGATAGTCAGTGTTCCATCAAAACATTGGTGCAGGCGTAAGAGAGCTGTCAATGTCTAGTGTTGATTCTAGGCTTTGCCTTTGCCTTAGGAATCTGCTATTGGTGTCTGTCAACATGAGGACCAAAGAGAGTCAACGAAAGTCAAAGAGACGTATGAGGCTGAAATCCCAGAAGAAAATAAAGGCTGTTTGTTTTGAGGTCTTTTGCCAAAAGAATCTGTGACAATTCTAAACATTTCATATTGTTGACATAAAATAATTCTGATATTCATCATGTTGAAACTCAAATATCCAGACTTTCATCATGTTGAAACTTAGAAATCCAGGACTTTCATTACTTGAAACTCAGATATGCAGACTTCCATCATGTTGAAACTTGCCTCAGCTTGTTAACCAGGGGAAAAGGAGGTCAAAGCATAAGCATTGTCCCCAGTGTTGCGAAACTTCCTATCCAAAAAAACATCAGAGGCTCTCTCTCTCTCTCCCTCCCTCTCTCTCCCTCTCCCTCTCCCTCTCCCTCTCCCTCTCCCTCTCTCTCTCTCTCTCTCTCTCTCTCTCTCTCCCTCTCTCTCTCTCCCTCCCTCTCTCTCTCTCTCTCTCTCTCTCTCTCTCTCTCTCTCTCTCTCGCTCTCTCTCTGTCTCTCTGTCTCTCTGTGTTTAGAGGGTCCTAGTGGTGGAGTGGGGGTGGTCTACGTTACAGAACAATCCCCTCATTCAAGCTGCTTCACCGACCCGGGGAGGAAGATGGCTGCTCTGCTACTTTTGCTGATAAGTGCTGGAGCCCTGCTGCTCTCTGCTGAAGCCCAGAGCTACACTCAACTCCCCGACAACCTCAGGAAAGGAGTGGATCTCGCCCTTCACCAACTCCACTCTCACTCTGGAATCCAGCACCACTTTCTCTTCTTAAAAAGTCTCCTGCAATCTGATATCAAGGTATGCTATGATGCAGCGTCGATTGTTTATTTTTGTTTTGTTTATTTTTGTTGTTTAGTTGTTTGTTTGTTTTTGTTTTTGTTTTTGTTGTTTTGTTTGTTTTGTTGTTTGTTGTTTATGTTTGTTGTTTAGTTTTTTGTTTAGTTGTTTAGTTTTGTTGTTTGTTTGTTGTTTTTTTGTTGTTTATTTTTGTTGACATGCGTGTGAGTCGGGGTGTGAGAGACATATTGAAGTCGTTAACTACAGTATCCATTTGCTGGAAGGACGTGTGGCAGGAATGCTGTTTTGTTTGTCTACTACTCTGTTAAAGTGTTGTTTGTTCTTGTTTAGTCAGCTCAATGATGATAATGTCCTTGATACATGTTGTTCCTCCTCTAGCCTGGGTTTGATGTGACCTACATTTACCACAACTTTTACCTGAAAGCCACCAAGTGTGCGAAAGGAACCGTCGATTCTAAGAAATGTCAGTTCAGGAATGACAGAGTGAGTACTCGCATGGTCAACACAAGACAGCAGCTTACGAGTCAGAGTCAGACATCTGTCAGACATCTGTATTGAAATGATACCAGGGGGGGTATTCCATCAACGTAGCTAAAGGACAGTCCAGGCTTATTTTGACAAGTCTTGTGAGACGTATCAAAATAAGCCTGGATTTTCCTTTAGCGACGTTGATGGAATACCCCCCTGAGGACATGTATACCTGGTTGCTGGGTCTCTGATTGTGTGCTTGCTATCTTTTGACAGCCATTGATAGACTGTGCAGTTTGCTACAAAACATTCTCTGGAGAAATCGAGCAGGATCCCAAGCCTTATATCCACTGTGTCCACAAACCAGCACTCACTGAGGTATGTTGGCCTACCAGTTTTCTCCACACAGCACTAAACTGTTTTACAAGTCCCAATCCGCTAAAAGCAATTAGTAGATTTTTTGTTGAACCAATAAACATGTGTGATGTACTCTATTCTTAAGTCAATTATTGGCGGGGGGGGGGGGGGGGGGACGACACACACTTTAAACTACATTTACTACATTATATAAGAATAAAGATTTAATTGGAAACGCAAAAAGAATGATAAAAGTTACAAAAAGCACAAAAAAATGGGAATTTCCTTATGTGTCTAATTTTATTTATCTGAATTATTTCAGGATATGAAGACAGCAAGAGTGAACCACTGTAATACCATGTCCTACACCAGTGGATCTCCCACTCTTCTGGCCTCCAAAACTTAACCACCACAAGTGAACTAAAACACTGTAACGTAGACAGCCAATGTTCAATGTTTCCTCTATGCAAAGTTTTGTGGAGGAAAAATCCCTCCAACTGAGTTCTTATGAGGTTGTCACAGTCTAGCAATTATTACATATTCAGGCATCAAGAAAGTTAATTCTGAGATAATTTATTACGCCACAAGTTCACAGGACTTTTTCAATCCACCGAAATCACATGTATAGAAGAATCACAGAGTACTCTACACATGGACACAGTCAGAGAAATGAACAAAGACAAACTCCTCACACAGTTTTTATACTCAACCATCTCTTTGTCCTCCTCAGTCTTTACCAGACGTCACATTTCACCTCTCCTTACTACTCATCATAGGGTCATAGGGTCGTCATCCCCAAACGGTTATTGCAACAGTAACCACATAACATTCAGGAGAAGCCAACGTTGACTCTTACGTTGAAAAGTTCACTATACATACATAAGTCTGTGTAAAGGTTAAATGATTGATGATGAGTCATGATGAGTATTCACTTATTCACTCATCTTATCATCAATTGAAAGTATGAGTATAGCATTAATAATCAGGCGATCAATGAATCAGGTGATCAATGATCACAATCTTCTCAATCTGAGGAGTTTAAGCTCTGAATTGACCAATTTGTCATCTTCATCTTATCAATCTTTATCCTAAAGTGCTGTTTCTTATGTTAATAATTTGTTTCAGTATATGTTCATGTTTTTTATACTCTACCTCTTCAGTATTCTACTTGAACTAATTGTGAACTAGTTGTGTGCCCTGGGGAGTAGTTAAACAACTGTGTATTCTCACTCTAATTGTACTCTCATGTCCAATAAAGCTTTCATCTCCTTTGTTCATTATGCGTTTACATTCCTGTCTAATTACACATTGCAGTGGGGGGGTTGTACTGTATATCATTCTGTCCTTGTAAGGTGGGGGATGATGAAAAATGTCAACAATTTAGCAACACCGTTGCTGCTAGCATGTCTTCACTTGCTTTTTGTTTTTACTTGCCAGAGTCTGAGTAATACTTGTTATGAGGCAAGGAGGCAAAGAACCCAAAGATAAATAGAGCAGTCCCCTCAGTGTAGCTGTCCACACACACGAGGAGGAAGATGGCCGCTCTGCTGCTGCTGCTGCTGCTGATCAGTGCTGGGGCTCTGCTGTTCTCTGCCGAAGCTCAGGAGGATTATAACCGCCTCCCCGACAACTACAAGAAAGGAGTCGACCTCGTCCTTCAACAGCTCCACTCTCACTCTGGAGTCCAGCACCATTTTCTTTTCCTCAGGAGCCTCTCGAAATCAGATATAGAGGTAATAATAAACCTAGGATTTTTTATCTTATTGTGTCTTAGTGCATATTGCATATTGATGGGGGCAGGTAACCACAACACTAGAAGAATTTGAGATGAGATCATTATTTAGATGAAGGTGTTACTAAAGTAGTGATTTAATAGTATATAACTATTGAGAATATGAAGAATACAAAATGTGCTTGTGTTCTATTTCAGTCTGGGTTCAGTGTGAGATACCTCTACCATAACTTCTACCTGAAAGCCACTAAGTGTGCCAAGGGAGCCGCTAACCCAGATCCTCGGCTATGCCCTTTCAGGAATGACAGAGTGAGTACTGTTGTCATGGTGATTTCAACTGTAAACAGTCAAAGCTTTTCCCCAAAATATATTGACTTATTTCAATGACAATCAAGTATATCATCTATGTTAGCACACTACACTGTTACATGAGTCAGTTAATAACCTCTGGTGTGCCTTTTTTTTCCTTATTGTTACAGCCTTTGATGGACTGTGCCGTTTGCTACAAACTGTTTGCCGGAGAGATAGAAAGCCCCCCTGCTCCTTATGTGCACTGTATCCACAAACCAAAACTCACACAGGTAATTTATTTACCTTTTCTAAAGAGAACAATAAGGTATCACATGAATGTTTTGTGAAGTAATGTTACTCTGTTAAATATTGTGAACCACCCATATTTTGGTATTAAAAAGTAATTGGAATGTTCTTTAATTTCATTTCAGGCTATGAAGATAGCGAGAGTTCAACACTGTAACAAAATGAGTTACATCAGTGGTGCCCCAACTCTTCTGGCTTCCATCGCTACTACCTAATCACCAACTTCTCTGGGTTAGCCCCAGGAATCATCTAGAACACAGTGATAAAACAGCCTGTGTACTGTATGTCTGTATAGTAGATTCAGCACAATCTCATCTGTGCTGAAGTCATTAATAAACGTAACAAAATGAACAAACCTTTTGTCTTTGCCACATAGGTCTCATGCTGCTGTTCGTTGCTAGGTTTAGAGCAAACAAACATGTTGCTACCAGGCTTCTGGGAAACAAACTAATTAATTTGACTCGGCTGTGCTGTAAGAGGTCTAGATACTAACAAGAACATTAATTCGATCCCTGCAGTTCATTCTCTCAGGATGATGATGTTACATAACTGTTACTTCAGGGTTACTCTCTTATGTAATCTGGGATTCAAACAATAAAGCTTTATCCCCGCTACTTTTTTTTGTTTTTGGTCAACAGCTGAGGGGTTGGGCTGGAGAAATGTGACCACTCTCAGTTTCATAACACAGAGCTAAGGATTTTTAAGCTATACAGAGTTAGTTTACAATGACATTGTCTACTAACAATGGAGTAAAACTTAAGCTTCAAGCTTATATTTTGGGTTATGATGAGGTAAGACATTTGAACTAACCTTGTGAAGCAGGGGCTGTATATCAAGGGCTAGGGGTGTATATCAGCAAGGGCTATATACTGTATGATCATAGTCCTAAAATGTCCTTTAAAACACTAGAACAGCCGTGCCTTTTTTACCTACTGAAAGAACTGCCTCAGGGGTCAAATGACCATAGTCTTTACAATGCTAAGCTGCTATTTACACACAACGACCACTAGTTGGCCGCTTGTAAATTAGCCTGCTTCCTACACAGAAAAACTGCAAAAAAGCTTTATACTCGTTTATGTAGTGATTAATAGTGATTTTGAAAATGTAACGAAACTGGCTGGTAGAACGCACATATCTAGGAAAAGTCATGAAAGGAGGGTCGTGAAATGTTATCGAGTGCAAAGATATAACTTTTGTTTTTACTCACAGGGGTCAAATGGCTGATTAAGTGTTCATGAAAGCATGGCCAGACTACCAGACCCCTTTCTCAGGCCACTCAGTCCCAAGACCAATCATTACCTTCTTCTTTAACAGCACATTCACATGGTCAACTGCCAAAGCGAGTTAACTCTCTGCAGAGTGAAATGAGTGGGCTTGCTGATTCAAAAAGGCAGAAGGTAGAAAAAACAAGGTCCTTGACTGGGCTTTGACTGACAGCCCAGCTGCGAAATCAGTGCTACAACCCTGATTACATAACCAAGTAGAAAACAAATGTATTGAGACAATTGTTGCTTGTGTGTGAGACACAAACTCATAATATTTCATTTCCTTACTTTTTAAAAAAAATACAGTGTTAGTTTAGAATTACATTGATATAAAACAATGGAATAAAACAAGATTATATTTTGGGTTATGATGGAGTTAGACACTTGAACTAAGCTTGTGAAGCATTTATATGTTGTATTCTTCAAGGAACAAGGGCTATATTGTGACGATCGTTTGAGTAGGACACAAAGGTGCTTTCACAGTTACTTTATTGACTAAAAGGAAGACTTACTTAACATGAAACTAACGATGGGCTCATCAAATCACAGAGCAACATCACCCAGGATTAGTGGCGTAGCGGACGGGCCCGCAAGCGACGTACCGCGGGGGGGCCCCAGCCACTAGGGGGCCCCCTAACATTGGATCCCCTTTTTTTTTTTTTTTTATAATTTAAAAAAATATAAAACAAAGAAAATAAGTGGCCCTTCATTGTGTCAACCTTAATTTTAATATATAGGCCTATATTTAAAAATATATACATAGTTAGCCGTATCCAATAGCAACATGACTTTGACGTCACACGTAGGCAGCGAGACACAAGGAAAATGAGCAAGCGAAAATACAATACAAAGTACAATAAGCATTCTTTAGGTGGTGATAGATTCTCTATTCGGACATTATAGCCGCTAAATGTGGGACTGTCGGTCCGATATTGTAAAAAAAATCTAATAAAAAATGTATGTTTACGGAAGTACATGTCTCAAGTATTATCTCGGCGGTTAGTCGAGTGAAAGAAAAACAACATACAGATGATAATTCACACAATATAATACCACGAAAGCGTACAGCACTAAACAATAACATTTATTTGGGCAGCATCATACTCAAACTCAGGCAGAAAGGCAGGGTCCGGCCAGGTTCACAGTCACAGGCTGTCAGTGCATCATACAGGTACATAATTCAGCATGGTTAGGCTATATATAGCTGTTTCTTTTTCTATTCTACTATTCTATTCTACTTCTGCTGTCTGCGTCTCCCTGGGTATTCCTAGACCAGATGGCAAACAGTAAAGAAATGTCACAATATACCAGGACTTAAGAAACGAGATGTCCAACAAAGGATTTGACTAACCCTGGCCAATTTTACGCAACAAGTAGACTCTGATGCAGCGGAGACAGGGTTGCCAGATTGGCTGGTTTTTGGTGGATTTAGAAGTTTTTAGATTGATTAGGTTGGAAATTCTCAATCCCATCTGGCAACCCTTAGCGGAGAGTCTACAGATATGTTTACAGATATCACACTGCTGTGCACACCACACTTTGTTAAAATAAATAAAGCTTGTACTATTCTACTTATAATACATTCTACTGATGTAGTGTAGTCTACCATTTGGATTTAGTTATAGGCTATTGCTCTCACTTGTTTGTACCGTTTGCTAAGTCAAGCATTTAGAATGTAGAGTGCATATTGCGAAATTTCGCAACGTCAATAACGCATCGGCCTCTAAAAAACGCATTTTTTTTTTTTTTTTTTTACTCCGTTGCGAAAGGGCCCCCGCCGCCACCTTGCGGGGGGGCCCCGGGATTTTGCGCTACGCCACTGCCCAGGATGTCACCACTAAACAACCTGCTTGATGCTGTTTTGTTACCAAAACAAATAGCTATTTGCAAATATGCTGCTCACACAGGTCGTACTGATGCTGTATCACCAGTACTCAAGTTGTAAAAGAAAGTCAGGGGGGATGGTGGATTTTATCATATGGGGACAATGTTAGCATCCCCACAGCGTCAGTGACTTCAGCGTCAGTGACTTGGTGAAAATGTCATTGCATGTGTGCGTGCCCCCCCCCTCGCCCACAGTATTTTACTCAATATGCGCAAAACTAAATGTTGAAATAGCAGTAATACCACGTTCATTGATAAAATGACATAAGGGATGGAAAGGGGGGATGGCAGTTTTAGAAGGGGGATGATTTGGACTGTTTTTATTTCGGGGGGGGAGATGCCATCCCCCCCCCCAACTGGAGTGCTGACTATACACCCTGCGGACTCACGTCTCTGGAACCCTGTTTTTTTTATTTTTGTTTCTTCAGTGTTCCGTCGCCAAGTGCTGTGTATCAGTGGGCAACGCGAGAGCTGATGCTGAGGCTGAGCCAAGGCTGCTGCAGCGTTAAGCCAAACCTCCCATGTCTCCCATGTGGAAAAACCCTGAATTAACTCTGACTGCTTCTCTTGATGATTTAATCTCGTGTCAACAGGATGCCTCCCCACAGGAGAAGCTCCAGATGGAGCAAGGGCGGAACGTACAGACACAGTGTCTGGTACGGACGGCCCAGCTAACAATGCTTAGCCTACCTATGTCTCTGTTTCCAGGCTATGCTAGGTTGGCACAGGGGAGGGAGTAGGGACCGTGTGTCAAAAGGAGGGATGTTGGACCTGGTAAACAGATACTGGCATACACACTCATTCACTAATTTCTCACAAACATTTTGTGAAAACTGTCTAAGCTGTGGACGTCACAACATTGGCAGGGGGCAGCAAAAGGTCCAGTCCTGTGCCAACCCGTTTGAACATGTCATTGTTAAAAGACCACACAGATGCGGTTGTAAGCATAGCTTTTACTCTCAGTTCAGGGACAATACAGAATCTTACATTTGTGCTGCTAGCATAATAATCAATCAATAACCTTCAACAAGCTCACTGGTAAGTAGGTGGTGCCACCTGCAGGCCAACTCTCGTAACATCTCCCTTCACATAACAAATTAAGCGAATCTCTCAGAGATATTACATTTAAACAGTTAGTCCTCACAGTGGTTACTCAATAAATAATGAAGAGTAAATCAGTGAAAGGCGATTCTCTCAGAGATGTTAAGCTAAACGTCCTCACACAATGACTACTCAATACACAATGAACAAATCAGATAAACATTACATTATCATTCTCTCTCATTATTATTTTTTTCTTTATTTTTTATTATTATTATTATTATTATTATTATTATTGTTATTATTGTTATTATTGTTATTATTATTATCATGGTCAAGTCACATAGTCTTTGGTGTATTTCTCCCAAGGGAGTAGGTTTGCATATGGACGGTAGGGACAATATTTGAGCAAACTCATTCGCATTATCTTCAGAGTGAAGTCATATATTACATCATTCTGATGTTGTGTTCCTACCAATGTTGAGACCAAACCTACGGATTATCAGACCCTTCAGCTTGACCCCATGTACCCCAGTCATCGTCCCCTTCAGGGTTCTCAGACAGTGATGGCCTGAGTGTTTCGTCCACTGGACGGATGTGTTTCCTGTTCCTTCGGTATGTTTTACCATGTACCATCACTTCAAATTACCTGTCTTCCATGGGCCCTCTCCTGCCAGCGCCGTCTTTTTCAGTGGTGTTTTGGCTATTTTAACTGCTGACTCCGCCTTGCCATTGCTTTGGCTGTGGTATGGTGATGACATTACGTGTCTGAATTCCCAGTAATTTGAGAAGGTGTGAAAGTCAAGTCCCGAGAAGTGGGTGGCCATTGTCTGAGATGATAGTGTGAGCTATGCCCTGACGGCTAAACTAATGTTTGCAGCGATCGATGACAGTAAGATGCTCCAATTCATCCGGTTCCCAGTAATCCGAGAAGTCAACCATTATGAGGCAGTGTGAGTGGTTCACAGTGAATAGGTCAATGCCTACCTTAGGCCATGGGAGTTTAGGGAGATGATGGGGATTGAGTGATTCTTTTGGTTGTCTCCTCTGAAGGGAGTTGTGCATGTGCTACATCTGTTGACATAGTCCTTCACCTCCTTTGTTATTCCTGGCCAGAATACCGTATCCTGTGCCGTCCCGGGAGGCTGGCTTCACTGCCTGAGAGTGACCTGAATGAATCTTCGACAGGAAGTCGTGTCGTAGTAGCTCTGGGATGAACACCCTGTCACCCTTGAATATCAGGCCATTATCGGTTGCCAGCTCCACTTTGAATGTCCAGGACGGTCTCAGTGTTTGACTATCACCCCCGCTTAGAGGTGGGCCAGTCTCCAGAGATTCGGGGCACACAGAGCCTGACATAAGGGATCTTTGAGCATGGCGCCGGCACTGATGGACTCTAGCGTTTTTGTGGAGATGTTGGTACAGCTGCTGTGATCCACGTGTTCCAGGGCTTCAGTGGTCAAGGCCTATGGCAGAGTAGACCATGGCTTGTGTTTGCATGTGTGTGTGTGTTGTATTTGGTTGAGCAGTTCTGGATAGAAAATCAATTTACCCTGTTTATATTGTACCTGCACCTGATAGCGCTGGAGCCGCAGTAGCGTCCTCTGCAGCCTCTTGGGGGCTGTGAGAAGGGACTTTTGGAAGATCACCTCGAGTGGTTTGTGGTCACTGTACACCGTGATGCTCTACCATGCCATGAAGGTATTGGTCGATTTTGTCTCATGCAATGACAATAGCGAGGCATTCTTTTTCTAAAGAACAAAGGTCAGCACGATAAACATACAAGGACTGGCGAATCTTTCACTTGAAAAACTGGCTGAGAACAAGACTAACTTGAGTGAGTTTACACAACGATCTGGCGATGAGTGGATGGGAAGCCAGGGTTTTAATACTGGTAGTGATGGAGTAGATGATGAACAGGTATGCTGACGTACAGGTGGTAGATGATGATGATGGAAACCTGGAGCCTGGCCACACCCACACCAAACATAAACAACAGACAGGGACAGACAGGAGAGAGAGGGAGGCACTGGTGCCCCCTAGGTGGAAATGGAGGGTGATACCAAACCGTTTCCACCCTGGCAGGAGCCCATTCGTAGCCCTGAATGGCTTGGAAGACCTGGCGGCGATTCTCCATGGCCATCTCGAAGTCAGTGGCATGGACCAGAAGGTAAACCACCATGCAGTGAGGGGGGGGGGGGGCGTTGCAGAGGCCGCAGAGTATCACACAAAACTGCCAGAGTCCTTGGCCGAGGGCGACGGCCATCTTGTGTCTGGCTTCTGGTGCCAGCTCCACCTGCCAGTAGCCGCTCCGTAGGTCAAGTAAGCTGAACCTTAGGTTTGTACCTAATACACGCAATGCATGCTGGGAACACAAACAGCAACATCACCGCATGGTTTCACCACAAAAAAAACAATGCACACAATCCATGCTGGGAACATGAAGGTATAATGCTAACTGTGTTAGCCCCGTCGCTACAATATCACCGTAGTCCGAAAACGGATGTACGAATCTCAGATTGCCCCTTTAACGAAAGTCAGACAGATCTCTTTTTCAGACCTCCTCTGTCCTACGACATTCATGACCTTTTTCTTCAACAGCGCATTCCAAAGCGAAGAAAATATCTGGTTTTAGGGGCTCTGAGCAGGTCACTTGATATTCACATGGTCAACCGCCAGAGCAGGATAGCTCTCTGCAGAGTGGAATGAGTGGGCTTGCAGGATGTACAAACATTCCTTGTGGCTTGCTTTCACTCAAAAATCAGAGCCACCCCCCCGATTACACAACCAAGTAGAAAACAGATAACATTAAAGTCTGCCTTTCATTATCTGAGCAGCAACATTATATAATAACTGGTAAGAACATCTTATCCCAAGAGGTATATCATTGGGTCTCCATAGATGTTCGACACTTCATTCAGGGGAGCAGCATCTGTGGTTTCCTGCAGCCTGTGAGTGTTGGGTTTTCTTTACTGATAGCTTCCACATACTGTGTTATCCTTTAGTCTGTCATCAACTTTATTTTCAAATATATTATGAATGAATGAATGAATGAATGAATGAATGGTCTTTATTGTCATTGCTATAGTACAGGTACCAAACAACGACATTTAGGAGGGGTGGCTCCCCTGGTGTTAGGAAAGAAAAAGAAAAAAAAACTTTAAAAAAAACACTTTTAAAAAACACAAGAAGGGAAGGAGCTGGTTTACATAAATAAAGGCTATGTACACTATCCACTATACTATACTGTACAGATAGACGACTAGGGTTGTCATATTGCACAATAGTGTTATTGCACATTTATTTAAAGTGTCGCAGTTTGCAGGCTTGACATTTACATATTTGTGCCTCAGCACTACACCTGATTTTTTCAGTCCAGCAGCTGCCATCAATCCGTCCAGACTGTCCAGGGCCCAGAACCTAGGTCTTGACCAATTAGTCTATTGATTAGTCTATTAATTCATTTTTTAACATGTTTTTTGCTTTATATATCACATATATGCATGAAACTGCAATGAGAAAGCACTACTAAACTGTTTATAACATTCTATAAGGAAAATGTTTCACCAGTTATAGTAAGAATATTACAATGTATCACTTACATACTAACACAATTCACACCATCTAATACATTTTTAGATTAGATTAGATAAGATTAGATTCAACTTTATTGTCATTGCAGAGTACAAGTACCAGACAATGAAATGCAGTTTAGCATCTAACCCAAGCTAATAGTGATTAGCAAATAGTGATATAGTTCAAAACATTATATTGTAGATATGTAGTGCAAGGACATGATAGTGTAGACAAAAATAGGATATGTACAGTTGTGAAATGATAAGAACAGTATGATAAGTACAGTAGGTATATACAAGAGATGGATAACAATAAGATATGTACAGTTATGTGTTATGTAGAGTATGGTGTATACGGATTAAACTAAAATGAAAGATGAGGTATGTACAAATATATGACAGGGTCTGGTGAAAAGGTCCCCAAGTTGGTCATGGTCATTTCCCAGCTTGCACAGGAAGACTCTGTGCGCACCTGCCAACTCAGATGACCGTCCATAACTCCGCCTGCTTGACATTTTGAAAATATGTTTGTTTACAATCTTGCTATAACCCCGTCTTCATGGCATTTGGAATTATATTTGTTTAAGGTTTTGTTATAACTCTGCCTGCGTGACATTTGCAACTTTGTTTGTTTAAAACGTTTCTGTGACTAACTCCATGACATTTGAGATTTGGACTGTTCAAAATGTAAAAATGCCAGCCCAGTTCCTCTCGATGCGCTCTTCGGGCTGGCTACTATCTCGCTGTAACCTGTCCTGCGAGGGGGTGGGGGGGGGGGGGGGCTGTATTAAAGTCTACCTGTCCCTGCAGGAGGATGGCAACTTTGTCATCTTTGTCGACCTCCAACGTTGTGCATGCAGAACGACTGCAACCTGGTGATGTACACCAAGGAGGACTCCCTCTGCTGGCACACCAACACCAACACCAGCAAGCCCAAGAACATCATGGGCCGCCTCCACCTGAACGACGACGGCACCTGTAAGGTTTGGGGATCGCTCTACTGTTGAGCGACCCTTTGGCGCCCCCTTTGATGTGGATTTGTTTCTCTGTCTGTCCTAATGTCTGTGATTGGTAACAGGTGTGAATGATTAGTCTTGGTCTATTTATGTTCCCCTGTTTTTTTCCCTCTGTGTCGGTTGTTCACTTCATGTACGTGAGTGTTATGTGGCCTGTTGTTGTGGCCTGTTGCTGAGATTGTTTAACTGCATTGCGCACTTATTAGTATTTTTGGAGACTACCTTCTCCGACTTTTGTTTGTGCCGCTTATAGTTCGGATGGATTATTGCCCGATTGCTCAATAAAGAGTACCTTTATTTTTTAATTCTACTTTCGCATTCCGTCTACTGTGTTCTGCACTACATCTGGGTCCAACACTAGAATCAGGACCTCCGCCAACTCCAATGGAATGAAATGAAGTCACAATGGTAGATTCTACAGACTGGTCGAATGCTTGTTTTCATAGTTTGGCGTTCACATGTGAAATATCCCTAATAAAACTGAGAGACTCTTTAATTGTATAATTGTATAATAAACATTTTACATTTAAATTTTTGGCATTTAGCAGACGCCTTATTCCAAAGCGACTTACAATCGATACATTTGACTAAGCAAGTGAATCATCAATTCACCAGTCGTAGCAGAAAGAGTAATCTAGCTCAGGCCAGGGGCCATTGGCAGTCGTCGTGATGGAAGAAGAAAGAAAGACACTGGAGAGACAGTACAAGGGGGGCAGTAGAAGTCTTAGGAGACACAGTATAGGGGAAAAGCAGGTGTCTTAGCAGACACAGTGCTGGGGGTAGTAATGTCTCAGGAGGAGCATGTGACGTATATGTCTGAATCATGTATTGTAGTGTAATAAACCCTGATAGGTCATAAAGCATTACACTGCACTGAGTGACAGCATCAACTGTCTATACAGTATAAACAGAACAGGATTTCAACAGAACTCCAGCATTAATAGATAAGATAAATGCCACCCTTTATTAGCTCTGCCAGGTTGCTGATGATAAGGCTACACAAACAGTGCCCTTCATAAGTATCGGAAAGAGGAAGCTCTTGATTTGATTTGAAATCACACAATTATTATGAGGTTAAAGTACAGGTTCTCAGCTTTAATGCAATGGGGATTTTCTCCAATTGGTTTCACCATTTAGAAATTGCAACCCTTTTTTTAATATGTTGTCCCCCTATTTCAGGGCACCAAAAGTATTGGCAAATTGGCTTGACAGGTGTTTCTGGGTGGTCAGGTGTGCTCAGTCACATCATTTGTGCAGATAACGTCTAGTATTGATTCTAGGCCAGCCGAGGAGTGGAGTGACCGGGCAGGGGTTTGGGGACTTACCATTACTTGCAAGTTGGGATGGGTTCCCTTAGCCGCCCAGTAGGCGAGCACCAGGGTCTTGAATCTGGGAGGGATGAAGCTTGAGCAGAATGGAGGGCCTCCGTAACAGTAAGGAGAGCAGTTTCATTAGTGAGGGTCAAGGAGATTGTTCTGAAGGAACAAGGATAGTGAGACAGTTGGTTAGAGACAGTGTGTTCAAGGGTTTGAGATAAAAAGGAGAGAAGGGATACCGGTCTGTAGTGATAGACAGCAGACGGGTCAAGAGTTGGTTTCTTGAGAAGAGGCTTGACTCTGGCTGTCTTACAGGCAGCTGGGACAGATCCTGTGGATAGAAAGGAATTGATTATAGGGGTAAGGAAGGAGGTCTTTGGAAATCGATAGGAAAAGGGGGGAGGGGATAGCATTGAGAGGGCAGGTGGTCGCCTGTTAGACGTGACCAGTTTTAGAATATCGTCAGGGGGAGAGGGAGGGAGAAGCTGATAAACCAGAGACTGAGTGTAGGGCAGTGGGTTTGGGAGGGATGGTAGCAGCCCAGTAAACAAAGTCCAAAAGACGTCCTCAGAGAGGCCGGAATGTGGGTTCAGATTACGTCTTTCTAGGACGTCCAGGCGGCGTCTTTCTAGGACGTTTACTGGGAGTGTTGGCGAGAGGTAGAGAGAAAGAGCTGCTAATGTCATCAACCATCTTTTCAAAGTAAGAGGAAATTGTGGAGAACACTTTCCTTGGGTCAGAGGAGGAGGAGGTTTGAATTTCAGAATGATAGTAAGAAGCTTTTAGCAGCTGATGCAGAGGAGGTGTCGTCGAGGAGGAGAGAGAGAGAGAGAGAAGGGTTTGTGTCATCAGGGAGGCCGTTGCATCTACATTTCCTCTCAGTTGCGTGCAGGCCTATTCTTCTTCTAAGTTTGCAGGGTTTCAGACAGCCAAGGCGCGGGTGGAAAGGAACATGCTGGCTTTGAGGTCAGTGGACAGAGAGAATTGAAGGATGAGGAAAGAGTGGACAGGATGGTGGAGGAGCCTGCCTCAGGATAGAAGGGGAAAAGGATAGGCGCCCATAGTCCTGGCTGCCTTCCTGGAGCTTATTGTTGTAAAACCCCTTTGACCATTCATTAACGCCTTGTTGTGCCAGTCTTCCCAGACACTGATGTTGATTATAGGAGGGTGGGAGCTAGATTACTCCACCTAGCCCATATGACAAGTCCTTTGAGTTCTTGAGGTTGTCTCAATAAAAAACATTCCGACACACGCAACTTAAGCAATATTCACAATACTAGCAGGGTTGCAGACCCTCCCAACTAATGATCAGTTAACGATCAGACTGTTTCACCACTCAATTCCAAATGTATTCGGTCCTGGTCCAATGTGAGTCGATGTGATGTGAAACAGATGGCTTTCAGCTGAAACTAGGTCCCAGAGCTTAAGGCGGGATAGTTACAGCAAAACACAGCAAAACTACCAACAACACTGTTAGGTCCACACCGGTATGCATGTGTGTCTTTGTTGTCTTTTATGTATGCCTTCTGTGTTTCCGCTCTCACTATCCTTCTACATTCAGGTGTCCGTCTGCAATTGGCCATTCATCATTCATTCCCCATTCTTGTCCAGTCAGATATGCCTCTGTTATTTCACTAGGCAAAGGAGCGGATGTCCCATGTATTTATTAGATTAGGTTAGGTTGTATATGTGACAGCTGCTTGTGAAACCGGAAACAAGTCGGCAGCCGATCAAATGTTCAGACTTTGAACATCTGAAAAATGTAAATAAAATGTCAACGTTGTTGAAAATCAGTGGCACACTCGCTAGTCAACTAACACAGTTTGTTTTGTGAGCCTGCTAATAATGTAAAGTAGTGTTATAGTTAACTAGGTAGCAGTGGGGATTACTCACCGAATCCATTGCATTGCAGTACATTTTTTACATTTACATTTTTGGCATTTAGCAGACTCCTTATTCCAAAGTGACTTACAATCGATACATTTGACTAAGCAAGTGAATCATCAACTCACCAGTTCTAGCAGGAAGAGTAATCTAGCTCAGGCCAGGGGCCATTGGCAGTCATCGTAAAAAAAAAGAGATTTCTGCGATGTTCTCCAAACAGTATAGGCAATCGTCCAGGATCACTCCAAGTTTCTTGGATGTCTGGGAGGGGGGGGGGGGGGGGTTACAGTAGAGTTCTCCACTGTGATAGAGAAGTCTTTCCCAGGGATGAAGAGTAACTCAGTCTTGTTCAGGTTGAGCTTGAGATGGTGGGCTGACATCCATGCAGAGATGTCAGCAAGATATGCAGTGACACGTGTTGCCACATGTAGGGGAAGGACAGGAAGAGCTTAGTGTCATCTGCATAGCTGTGGTAGGAGAACCCATGTGAGATTACCGAGATTAAGAGACTTGGTACAGAGGGAGAACAGTAGGGGCCCTAGGACAGAGCCCTGGGGTACCCCAGTGGTGAGGGTTCATGGAGAGGACTGATTCTCTCCAAGTCACCTGGTAGGAGCGGCCCGCCAGGTAGGAAGCAAACCAGGAGTGTGCAGTGCCAGAGATGCCCAGATGCAGTATTGTGTGTGATTCTTGTCTGTGATTCTCAACAACGTTGAAACGTAGTTCTGTGTTTCAAAATAAAGGTCTGAACATTTTGATTGGTTGCCGACATGCAACCAGACTGTGTCCACTGGTGTGCTTGACGGATTGACCCTCTCTTTCGATTCAAGTATATTGTTCATATTTGCCCCCACAAATGTTTGTTGTTTCAACATTTACAACTGACATAGAGTGTGTTTATCAGTTTCTGGAGCTGTCCCAGTGATAACTTTGTTTTCAAATGTTTGCCTGTGTGATATTGACTTGGTGGTACAAACAGGCATAACTGTCAGTTGTTTCTGTGTAGTGTGAATCTTCTTTATTCAATGGAAACCTCTGTGTTCTCTGTCCCTAAACCACAGCCTCTAACACACGGCTCATCTGTCTCTCTGGAGAGATGGTTCACTTTTCTAAGAAAGACAACGGCTATCCTCTGAGACCACCCTGCCAACCCCCCGTCACACACACACACACACTCACACACACACACACACACACACACACACACGCACACACACGCGCACACACACACACACACACACACACACACACAGACACACACACACACACTGCCACACAAGCGTAACCCCCCCCCCCCGTCACACACACACACACACACACACACACACACACACACTGCCACACAGGAGTAACCCCCCGCCCCCTGTCACACACACACACACACACACACACACACACACACACACACACACACACACACTGCCACACAGGCGTAACCCCCCCCCCCCCCCCGTCACACACACACACACACACACACACACACACACACACACACACACTGCCACACAGGCGTAACCCCCCCCCCCCTCTTAACGTTGGTTTAGTCAGAGAGGCTGAGTTCATCAATGGTGTCAAAACCTTAACGGCTCCATGAAGACCACATCTCCTGCCAGCCAGAACTCTGTATGCTGTAACCACTGTCCGTTAAT
This sequence comes from Nansenia antarctica, assembly GCF_963989245.1. NCBI lineage: Eukaryota > Metazoa > Chordata > Actinopteri > Argentiniformes > Microstomatidae > Nansenia > Nansenia antarctica. The sequence goes on along the minus strand of NC_137683.1, from coordinate 27,133,098 downwards.
CACACGGTATCAGATATTAATGACTTTTCAGGAACACAAGGGAACATAATACAACATACAGTACATTAATCATAGGACTCAAGCTTATTGTGGGGAAGTTAGTAGTTAGGTGTAGGTTCTGTAAGTGCAGGTGTGCAAGTAGTTTGTATGTGATAAGCTCCTGTGCTTATTACTGCATGCTTGTGGTGTAGCTATGGCTACCTTTAATTTGAATAGCTTTTTGGCAGCTCCACCTATGGATCAAATTAACTTATGTCAAAAAGAGCTATATTCCATAGTCAGTGGTTCTCAAACCTCTCCTCGGGGACCCCCAGCCACTCCACATGTTTGATCTGTTCCACCACCAGCACACCTGATTACCTCAAGTAATGAAGTACAAATTTGTACTTGATTATTTAATTTGTAATTGATTAAGTTCAAATTATGAGATGGTTAAAGCAACGTTCTCCATGCCTACGAGCTAGTCCCCGAGGCATATAGACAAAAGAGCATAAATCACAGAAAGTCTCCTAATATGAGTTCGAGAGAGCGTGAGAGAGAAACCTTGTTTGATCGCGGTGGTACACCGCCAGTAAGGCTGATGTTTCTTCTCTCTGAGAATTACTTCTGCTGGAAGAGTTTAAGAGCAGCGTAACCGTTTACGGTTAAACCGTTAACGTTTAATGATCCAAATGAAGAACACGTGATTTGTCCCTGTCATCGTCCCAGGCAGCTGTGCTCGTGGACAAGTTCGTACGTACACACAAGCCTGTTCATGTGTCTCTCGTACTGTCGGTAGAACTCCTACAGATAAGGTCCTCTCCCACGGTTCAGTCTGGCGTGTCAATATTGCTTTCCTTATGGAAGGAGGAGCAGGAATGTTTTCATTGTCATAAGGCGGGCCATATCATTGCTGACTGTTTAACTTTGAAGATAAATCATCCACGGCCTGTTAAGCAGCCAAAGAGGGTTGGATTGATGCGTTCCTCAGCCTGTGGCAGTCATGTCTAGTGTGTGTAATTTTGACTCTCCAGACCTCAGCTACAAACCATTCATTCTAAACGGTCTAATGTCAGTAAAGGTCTGAAGGGTCGATCCAAGACTCAGATTCTTAGAGACACTGGTGCTGGTCAGTCATTCATCCTGTCTGACTTGGTACCCCAGATTATTCATTCTGTGGATCTAGTGTCTTGGTTCATGGCATAGAAATGGGGTTTGTGCCTGTCCCGTTGCATCAGGTATATTTAAGAGCCGTGATGGGGTCACGGTGACCCCTGTGAGTAAAAAAATGTTTATACCTTTGCACTCGATCAAATTTCAGGACCCTCCTTTCATGAAGATATGTGCGTTCTTCTACCACCCAGTATCCTTACATTTTCAAACTCACATCAGGATAAGCTAGTATGAAGATATTTAGCCGTTCTTCTGTGTAGGAGGCAGGCCCATTTACTAAAAAGGGGTCTATTAGACCCCCAAGGCGGCTCTACTAGTAGGTAAAATAAGCACAGCTGTCAGTGGCGGCTGGTGATAAACATTTTGGGTGGGGCACAGGTTATGGGGGCATGCTCCACGGGGAAGAATATCAACTTTAAAATCTGGATTTACAGTCGATTTTAGCATGAGAATATATATATATATAACTTAATTATTTTTATATATAACTTATTAAAGGGCAAACTGCAAACACAACAAAAGTATAATGCACAACAACTGACAAATCAACTGGAATAGTCTTTGTTAGCAGAGTAGACCTAATGTTAACAGAATGGACTTATACCCTTTGTCTATCTGTGCAGCGGTAAGGTGAATAATTCTAGCAGTACTGTCCAGACAGTTGTCTTGTTTAGCCATTCAACTAGGCATTATTTATTCAATGGAGAAAGACATGGAACACAATGCAATTGTGATAATAAATGTGTTCTTTGTTACTTCTTTAATTAAATTAAAGTGTACCTTTCTATTATCATACAATATTTCCTTGAACATGTAAACTCTATAATCATACAGTTGTCTTTCTATTAGTTGTCTCTGTCATACTGAACTGTTTGTTATCATCCTGAACTATCTCTGTTGCTCACCTCACCTCAGTTCTGTCTCTATTGCTCTCCTCTCCTGTTGTCTGTCTCTCTGTTGCTGTCCTGTTGTCTGTCTCTCTGTTGCTGTCCTCTCCTGTTGTCTGTCTCTCTGTTGCTCTCCTCTCCTGTTGTCTGTCTCTCTGTTGCTCTCCTCTCCTGTTGTCTGTCTTTCTGTTGCTCTCCTCTCCTGTTGTCTGTCTCTCTGTTGCTCTCCTCTCCTGTTGTCTGTCTCTCTGTTGCTGTCCTGTTGTCTGTCTCTCTGTTGCTCTCCTCTCCTGTTGTCTGTCTCTCTGTTGCTGTCCTGTTGTCTGTCTCTCTGTTGCTCTCCTCTCCTGTTGTCTGTCTGTCTGTTGCTCTCCTCTCCTGTTGTCTGTCTCTCTGTTGCTCTCCTCTCCTGTTGTCTGTCTCTCTGTTGCTCTCCTCTCCTGTTGTCTGTCTGTCTGTTGCTCTCCTCTCCTGTTGTCTGTCCGAATATCGGTTGTTAAGTCGCGACGTGTTTCCGGGTCCAACGTTGGCTGAGGCGCTGTCTTCGAAATGCCGCAATAATAATAATAATAAATTATATTTATATAGCGCTTTTCCGAGGCTCAAATACCCTGACAATATGGGGAAAACGGGAAAGTGCTGTGTCCCTTGTTGTATGAATAGATCAGAGTCTAAAAAACGATTAAACTGTCATTCTACCGCTGTAGTACAGTGGTATTCTGGTGCGGAGAATTTCTGGTTTGGAGCCGGAAATTGCAAAACGTCACGTTTGACGTCAGACTTAACATCCGGATATTCAGGGCTCTCAAGTCTCACGCATTTTTTTTTTTTACTACCCCTAGTGGTAGTGGCCCTAGGCTGCAGCCTAGGTAAGCCTATAATCTGTGCATGCTCGGGGCGCACTTTTCTGCGCCCCGGCCGGGAAATAGGAGACAGCCAATTGAAGAGCTGCTACAGCTCACGTGTAAGCCAAAAGTATTTGGACTTGGATAGACTGCCATTCGGCCGGCGCCCCGACTCCTCCCCTATGTATTTTCACAGTGAATTTTACACACACACAGATAAAATGTTTATTGTATTGGAGGATTTTTAATGAATGCTGATAGGCGCCGACAGAATATCAGCCGCATTTTATGAATAAACAATGTTTATTTAAAAAAATTATTTTACAAGAAGTGGGGCTGCGTTGGAAGGTGGGGGCGGCGCCCTAGCGCCCTCTATTGGCCAGCCGCCACTGACAGCTGTTCTAGTGTTAAAATGTGACTTGGTCTGTGGCCTTGTTGTTAGTTCCCTACATTAAGCTTGGTACTTAACACTTTTTTGTTTCTGCTCCCCTACTCCCCCTAGACGAGTAGACGGGTAAGATCTGGGAGTCGTAACAAACACACTAACTTTAAACAAGATTGAATTAACTTAGTCTAGACTCTAGAGACTAGTCTAGTGGCTTCACCACTCAATTCCAAATGGATGACAGAAGAATGCTCATTAAGAAAACTCCCAAAACAGCATCAGGAACACTTGCGTGAATATTTTTTTTAAATGTTTCATTTTTAAAAACATTTTATTGGTAAGAAGTAGAATCAAACAATAAGGTTTACATTCAGCGGGTTACATTCACCAGTTCTCACATTTTCTTTTTCCAACCCACCCCTCCTGCCCGACCCAACCCCAAAACCACAACAAAACACATCACAAAAACCAATACAATAATACTGACAGTGGAGTGAGCAAGTAGACAGCCAGGAAGATAAAATAAACAAAAAATAATTACAGTATATCTCAGAAGTGAGTACACCCTTTAGATTTTTGCAAATATTCTGTTATATCCTTTCAGGGGATAACATTATCCTACTGAAACTTTGATATAACTTAAAGTAGTCAGTGTGCTGCTTGAATAACAGTATAGATTTATTGTCCTTTGAAAATGACTCAGTACAGAGCTGTTAATGTCTAAACAGCTGGCAACAAAAGTGAGTACACCCCATAGTGAACATGTCCTAATTGTGCCCAATGATGTTGTTTTCCCGCCCTGGTGTCATGTGACTCGTTAGTGTTACAAGGATTCAGGTGTAAATGATAAGCAGGGCTGTTAAATTTGGTGTTTTGGGCACAATTCTCTCCGAATGCTGGACAACATGGCACCTCATGGCAAGGAACTCTCTGAGCGGCTGAAAAAAAGGATTATTGCGCTTCACAAAGATGGCCTATAAGATGGCCTATAAGATGGCCTATAAGAAGATTGCCAACACCCTGAAAATGAGTTGCAGCACAGTGGCTAAGATCATACAGCGGTTTTCCAGGACAGGTTCCACTCGGAACAGGCCTCGCCAGGGTCGACCAAAGAAGTTGAGTCCACGTGCTCAGCGTCATATCGAGAGGTTGGTTTCCAAAAATAGATGTGCGAGTGCTTCCAGCATTGCTGCAGAGGTTGCAGAAGTGGGATGTCAGCCTGTCAGTGCCTAGACCATACGCCGCACACTGCATCAAATCGGTTTGTATGGCCGTCGCCCCAGACAGAAGCCTCTTCTGAAACCGATGCATAAGAAAGCCCGCAAACAGTTTGCTGAAGACAATGAATCCAAGAACATGAGTTACTGGAACCATGTCCTGTGGTCTGATGAGACCAAAATAAACCTGTTTGGGTCAGATGGTGTCCGGCGTGTGTGGCAGCACCCTGGTGAGGAGTACCAAGACAAATGTGTTTTGCCTACAGTCAAGCATGGTGGTGGCAGCATCATGGTCTGGGGCTGCATGAGTGCTGCCGGCACTGGGGAGCTGCATTTTTTAAAATTTGTTTTATTTGTTTTTCTGATTTTATCCCTTTTTCACCCAATTTGGTATCCAATTGCACCCAACCTAGCATCCAATTATCCCCTGCCTATTGCGTAGGATCCGCCGCACGACCCCGTGGCCGGCAGCCCCAGAGGAGATCGCCAGGCAGACTAGCTGTCTGGCTCCTCGAGCCCGACACCGTTACTCCAGCACCAGACGGGGGCGGTGTTGCGCGACGGATCTTTGTCCGGAAATAGTCCTATACCCCCCTTGGGAGCGGCCGCTCAATATGCCGCTCCCTGTGAGCCCCGGCCATATCCGGGTCTGGCGAGACCGGGATTCGATCCCAGTCCCCGGTGGGCAGCTTGCACTAGAGGCTAATGCTTAGACCGCTGCGCCACCGCGGGGCTCACAGGGAGCTGCATTTCATTGAGGGACACATGAATTCCAATATATACTGTGACATCCTGCAGCAGAGCATGATCCCCTCTCTTCGGAAACTGGGCCGTAGGGCAGTTTTCCAATATGATAATGACCCTAAACACACTTCCAAGATGACAACGGCCTTGCTGAAGAAGCTGAAGGTTAAGGTGATGGACTGGCCAAGTATGTCTCCAGACCTAAACCCAATTGAGCACATGTGGGGCATCCTCAAGAGGAAGGTGGAGGAGTGCAAGGTGTCCAACATCCGTGGGCTCCGTGATGTCGTCATGGAGGAGTGGAAGAAGATTCCAGAAGCAACCTGTGCAGCTCTGGTGAATTCCATGCCCAGGAGGGTTAAAGCAGTGCTAGATAACAATGGTGGTCACACAAAATATTGACACTTTGGGCACAATTTAGACATGTTCACTATGGGGTGTACTCACTTTTGTTGCCAGCTGTTTAGACATTAACAGCTGTGTACTGAGTAATTTTCAATGGACAATAAATCTATACTGTTATTCAAGCAGCACACTGACTACTTTGCAAAAATCTAAAGGGTGTACTCACTTTTGAGATATACACTGTAATTAAATTAAAATAAAATAAAGATTAGAAAACTCTGCTTAGGCATGCATGTGACAGAGACTACCATCTACAAGATGCAAACCACTAACAAAGATGGTCAGGTTACAGTTTGCTAAAAAGTACCTAAAAGGTCTGGAAAATAGTCTTGGACTAAGATACAGATAAAACTAATATGGCATGAACCAGAGTGATTGCAAGAGGCAACAATAGCTGGATTGTTCTGACTCACAGCCCGACTGCAAAGTCAGAGCCGATCAGAAACATCATTCCCCTGATTAAACAACCAACGAGAAAAAAGGTTCATTCATTGAAGTCTGCTTTTCATTAACGTTTATGTAATAACTGGCACGGGCAGATAATCTTTTGTCCACAGGTTCTGCAGAGATGGGTGTGGACCTTTTGTGTCCTCATAGTGACATTTCAAACAGAGACTTTGGTCACCTTTATAAATGGGTTTATTAATAATTGATTGTGCACATACGTTAATAAGGACATTAAGTCGAGAACAGTGCAGCTACAAGACAAACAACTTTATCTCAAACAACTATTCCATCATTTCAATCAGTGTTTTTTAGCTATATCTATCAGAATTCAGAATCGTTCTATAATCTATAAACAAATAAACAAATAATTAGCAGTCAATAAACTACTTTTACTACTAACACTTTTGCACCCAAATTGTGGAATGCACTGGCAGTTTACATTAGGGATGCAACCTCAGCAAATTCAACAAGTTCAAGTCAAGACTGAAAACCTGTCTTTTTAATATTGCCTTTTAAATGACTAAATAATTAAATTGATGTATAATGATTAAAGCACTTTGAGCTGCAACGTTTGCAGGAAAAGCGTTATAGAAATAAAAAGTTATTATTATTATTATTATTATTATTATTATTATTACAGGCAAGTATCCTAGCAGAGCCCTCTCTGCCACACCTAAACCACGCCAGAGAAGTGTCTGGCTAATCAGCAGGTGCACACCTAATCAGCACATTTAGCATTTTCCTCTTATTTTCTCAGGATTGCACAGCCTCAAAGGCATCTCACGATACGACATGATCTGTTTAGTTTACCAAGATGCAACGTGCGCTTAGGTGTGAGACAGAAACTCCTAACATTTCATTCCAAGCCAAGGTTGAAAGAAATTTAAGGTCAGGCAGGCTGAGTTTTTATTATCGAAATAAAGCCTGCCTCAACTTAGCAGCTAGGAAATCAAGCTACATGCTTAAGTGTTCTAGACTATGGGGACATTATGTACGTATGCTGCCTCCTCTACACGTTGCTGACTCTGTTCATCATAGCTCTCTACATTTCATATCCAGCTCATTATCCCGTACACATCACTGTGTACTTTCTGACCTGGTCTCCTGGCCTTCATTAAGCCTAAGGAGACAGCATCACTATTTACAAAGCCAAACTGGGCAAACTCCCCTCATATCTATGTAATCTCATATCATTCACCAACAGCTGTTGATTGATGATTTTCGTTCCACCAGATGGTTGCTCTACCAGGTCTCGCTTGGAACTTGGCAAAGCAGCTTTTTCTTATGTTGCTCCCTGGTCATGGAATGACCTCCAGAACACACTACAGTTTAATAACCTTGTCTCCCTGAGAGAGTTCAAAGCTCTAATTGGAAATTGTGACAAAAATGTGCAATTGCTACTCCTAAGATGTTTTTTATAACATGATTTATTATAATGTTATTTATTTATGTTTTATTCACCAACGTTTTGTAACTTGTATCTGTACTGGTGTGCTGGTTCTTGGCCAGGTCTCAAAAAGAGATTTGAATCTCAAGGGACTTCCTGGTTAAATAAATAAATAAGGTCTGACCCTAAAAAAGCTATACAGTGTTAGTTTACAATTACATTGATATAAACAATGGTGTAAAACAAGCCTATATTTTGGGTTATGATGGAGTTAGTGTTTCTCAACCCTCTCCCCATCTAAACTCAGAAAGGCTGAAAATTTTAAAATAAAAGTGGGTAACATTAATATCACAAGAAAAGAGGATATTACATACCTGGGCTCCATCTTAGAGGCAAATCTTTCCGGAGATAAAATGGCAGCAAAAGTAATCAAAAAAGTTAACCATAGAACTAGATTCTTGTACAGGATATCCTCACTTGTCAGTAAAAACACACTGAGGACCCTATCAGGAGCTCTCATTCAATGTCACTTCGACTATGCCGTAACATCATGGTACTATAGAACCACAAAGGCCCATAAAACAAGACTCCAGACAGCCCAAAATAAACTGGTTAGGCTTCTGCTAGGCCTCAACCCTAGGACACATCTAACCGCTGCTCATTTTTTGAGCCTTGATTGGCTACGAGTAGTTGACAGAGTGCAGCAGCTTGCACTGGGCCTGGTCTTCAAGATACGCTACACCACAAAGACACCCAAGTACCTGTCAACATACTTCCAAAAAGTGAACAACGTCCACACATACAACACCAGAGGAAGCTCCACGAACCACGTTCAACCGCGTTGCACCACAAACAAGGGGTTAAACTCGTTTGCAAACTATGCAGTAAAAATGTGGAACGCCCTTCCTATAATCTTAAAGGAGTGCAAAACACTGCCCACCTTCAAAACCACTCTCAAAAAACATTTACAGGAGGCTGCAATCCGTAACTGGACCCTCTAAATCAAAAATCAGATTAAAAGACCCGAACTACCCACTGTACATACTTTGTGTTTTGTCCCCCGCCCCCACCTGTGGTGTATGTCCCCACCTGTCCTACCCGCTGTACATACCTTATGTTTTGTTGTATTGTTCTTCCCATGATGAATGTGTGTTTATCTTGTAGATAGTAATAGTTATTTGTCTGTATTATCTTGTAGATAGTACTAGCTTTTTTGTCTGTCTTACATGTAACGATGAATTGAGAATCAAGGACCCCAATTGAAATAAGCCAGTGGCTTTCTTGGGTTTTTATCCTGTTAGTTGACCTTGTATGTAATATGTACTTTCATGTACCTACTTCTGCAAATCTTCTAATAAAGTTTTCAATCAATCAATCAAACTCCTCGGGGCGCCCCAGCCGCTCCACATATTTGATCTGTTCCACCACCAGCACACCTGATTCAACTAATCAAGTACAAATCATAATTGCTTTGGACTTGATTAGTTGAATCAGGTGTGCTGGTGGTGGAACAGATCAAATATGTGGAGCGGCTGGGGCGCCCCGACACTTGAACTAAGCTTGTGAAGCATTTATACGTTGTATGCTTCAAGGAGCAAGGGCGATACATCATCACAGTCCAAACATGGATGTACCAATCCCAGATTGCCCCAAGTCAGCCAGACCCCTTCCTCCGACCTCTCTGTCCTAAGACATTCATTAGATTTACATTTACATTTTTGGCATAATGGCAGACGGCTTTATCCAAAAGGACTTACAAACAAATGCAAATATTGTAATCTATAATCGGGCCAGGGGCCATTGGCATTAGAAGGAAGAATTACGTTTATTTATTTTACTTTTGTTTATTATTATTATTATTATTATTATTATTATTATTATTATTATTTACAGTAGATAAACTGTACAGGAGGGTAGAGGGGATACTCCACCAGACCAGGCTACACATACACACTACCTGAGATAATAAGGATAATACGGTTTCGCACAGGTGTGTGTGCATGCATGCGTGCACGCGCACATGGGTGCGTGGGCTCATTACCTTCTTCTTCGACAGCGCATTCCAAAGCAAAGCCCTGGTGGTTCTAGGGGCAAGTAGCCTACGCTGAGCAGGTCACTTGATATTCACATGGTCCGCTGCCAAAGCGGTAGCACTTTTGTAAAGGCAAATATCTAAGCAAAGGCCCTCTCTGCCACCCACAAACCCTGCCAAGGAAGTGTCTGGCTAGCGTGAGTGGGCATGCTCATTCAACAAAAGCAGGATGTAGGACAACTCCTTGTTGGCTAGCTGCGCCTCACAACCCCAGCTGCAAATATCAGACCCATCCCACTGATTACACAACCAAGTAGAAAAAAGGAATCATTCATTCAGTCTGCTTTTCATTATCTAAGCAATATTATGTAACAATTGGCACAGATCTGCTCTCCCAAGTGCTATATAACAGGCTGTCCTCAGACAGTTCTACACTTCTTTCACTGGATCAGCATCTGTTGTTAACTACAAGAAGCCTGTGAGTATTGGGTTCTTTATTGATACCTTCCTCATACTGTGTTGTGATGTTGTCTGCGACTATCAACTTTATTGATCGGTAACTTTATTGACGGTAGCCTATATATATTTCTTTTTTCTCTTTTTCTTTTATCAACAGTGTTTATTGAGTTTTTTGAAAAAGATAAAACTAATCTTGAAAATAAATAAATAGTAATAATTATAGATATATGTATATGCATACAAGCAAATAACTCACCAGAATTGTTTTTTCTTTTTACTTGTATTTTGCTATATATCACATTATGCAAGAAACTGCAATGAGAAAGTACTTCTAAACTGTAAAACACTCTAAAGGTTTGCTGGCTTTTTAGCATCAGGCTGCAAAAGTTTCATTACTTTTAGTAAGAATTTGACATTTATTTAACCAGATAAAATCAATTGAGAACAATTCTCATTCTATTAGAATGTACCACCTACCATACCATCCACACCATCTCATACATTTTTAGATTAGATTAGATTGACACTGATCTGCCTGGAGGGACATGAAGCAATTTGCCTCCTTGTGTGCAGGTGTCATTCCTTATTCTCTGTACACGAATAACCCAAACCTCTCTCTCTCTCTCTCTCTCTCTTTTCAGAGTCATGAGCCGTAACTACCTGTCCAAAAATGATGAGCTCCGCAGAGGAGACTTCATCATGTCTAACAACCGTGAGTGGAAGGCTGTCTTCCAGGTCAGTAACTCGGACCACCAGTGGTGATGTAAAGGAGTTGTCTCAAAAGTCTTTGACTCATAATTGTGTTTAATAGAACTTTAGAACTTTAGAACTTTAGAACTGTAGTTAAACAAAAAGTAAATCGTGCATTCCAGTCACAGTGTTGAAGGTGATATTCAGTACTTTTGCATAGAACTAATAGACTATAAAAACACTGAGGTATTCTGGGAGCTCATTGCAGAGGCGAGGGGCAGCATTGCAGGAGGCCTTTCAACACCTGGACACATGGATTTCTATACAGCAACACAGCTTAGACCTGGACACATTGATTTCTATACACTAACACAGCTTAGACCTGGACACATGGAGTTCTACACAGTATGACAATGTAATCACAGTGACAGTGTAGTGACAGTTATGTTATGTTATGTTAATTTTATTTATAATGCGCCCCCCATCCAACTTTTACATCGGCCCGGGCCGCAGCCCGGGTAAAGGAACAGATAGAGACAAAGACAAGGAACACAGAAAGCAATCAGACACAGAAGACTTAAACGTACATCTCAAGGCATACATTTCACAACAAATAAGGACTTGACTTAGGGAACATCATTGACAAAGAGGTGGGTGGTTTTTAGCTTGGCTCTAAAGGTGTCCAGAGTGGGGGCAAACTTGATGTCAGAAGGGAGCGCGTTCCACAGGAATCACGCCATCACCGCAAAGGCACGGTCACCCTTCCTCTTGAGGTTGGTGCGTGGGACCCTCAGGCTGAGTTGGTCGTCAGACCTGAGCCTGGGTCTGGTGTGTAATCAGTGTAATCAGTGACAGTGTAATCAGTGACAGTGTAATCAGTGACAGTGTAATCAGTGACAGTGTAATCAGTGACAGTGTAATCACAGTCTACAGTGACTTGTTACTTGTTTCTTGTTTTTAATGTTCACTTGTTTAACCTGCTATTACTTTTGCTCTTCAATTATGTTTTTATTGCCTATGTAAAGCACTTTGTGACCGCTGGTCTGTGATAGGTGCAGGGTGCTATATAAATAAACTTTACTTACTTACTTACTTACAGTGTAATCACAGTTTACAGTGACAGTGTAATCACAGGGTACAGTGACAGTGTAATCACAGGGTACAGTGACAGTGTAATCACAGTGTAATCACAGGGTACAGTGACAGTGTAATGACAGTATACAGTAAACTCTCCCGGCTGTATTAAAGTCTGTGTACGTCCCTGCAGGATGACGGTAACTTTGTGATCTACGGCTGGAAGCAGATGTGGACCGCGGACACGGCCGGCGGCGAGCCCCACCGCCTGTGCATGCAGAACGACTGCAACCTGGTGATGTACACCAAGGAGGACTCCCCCTGCTGGCACACCAACACCAGCAAGCCCAAGTGCAACATGTGCCGCGTCTGCCTGAAAGACGACGGCAGCCTGGTGCTGCAGAAGGATGGGATCGACATCTGGACCTCTGCTAACTCCAGCGGAATGAAATGAAGTCACAATGGCAAAGTTTCGGTCAGGGTCTGATATGACCTCATCTGACCGAATGCTTCTTCTTTTCATAGTGTGGTGCTCACATATCAAATATGCCAAATAAAACTGAGAGTCTAGTCTATCCTCTTGTTTAAGTCTCTTTTTTTTTAGTCGTCATGAAAGTTTGGGGTGTTTTTTAGCACTGAGTATTTTGTCACATCGTGTTATCTTTGAAACCGCTGTCAGTTTACAAAGTCAGTAGTGTCAGAGTCAGTTAGAGAATAGAGTCAAGTATGAGCATGAATTATCTGGTAGAATCATGTATTGTAGTGTAACAAGCCCCCCTAGGATATTGCACAGTAGGTGTGACAGCATCAACTGTGTATACAGTGGCCGCGAGCGTTTGCCGGAGCGCACACTGGGTTCAACGTCATAAAGGGGCCACGTAATTTGATTGGACAAGAGGCAGTCAAGTGGACACACTACACAAACAGTGCCCTCCATAAGTGTTGGAAAGAGGAAGCTCTTGATTTGATTTGAAATCAAACAATTACTACTATGAGGTTAAAGTAGAGATTCTCAGGGAGTGTCCCAGGTGCACAGGGGGGTGGCCCAGAGGTCACTGGCCTGCCCCCTACTGGCTCTAAGGGGCAAGCACACTTCACAATTTCCACAGGAATTGTCCCTGTCTAGTTTATACATAGTCCCCCTATTTCAGGGCACCAAAAGTATTGGAAAATTGTCTTGACAGTCACATCATTTATGCAGGCACTGTTCAATATTGATTCTAGACTTTACAACTGCTTTTGGAGTCTGGAATGAGGCTGGAATATCAGAACAATCTATCAGAAACATAGCCAAAACCTTAGTGTAGGTGCCAGGTATGGGTTGTATTGTTGTCTGTTGTTGTTTGTTGTTTGATGTGGGCTCGTTGGTCACGTGCAGGGATTCGAGTCACGTGGTGTTGGTGGTACGTCATTATTGCGTCAGTAGTGGTAGTGAAATCAGCTGTTCACCTGTTGGAATTGTGTGAATGGATGGAGAGGGGGTGAGTGGGGAAGTCCTACTTTTGCTGACCGCTTTAACACCGCTGTACTAAGTCACTGTTTAATTCTCTTGGGACGCTGTTTTTAATGTTTTGTGATAACGTTTCACCATTTGTTTTTATCTACAATAAACATACAAAAGTACTTTCGGAACAGTGATTCATTGACAGCCAGCGCGTCGGGCAGGTATTTTTCCCCTACTTAGCCTCTCGGCGACCAACTTTGTTTTCGATAGTCGCCCAACAAGTGAAGGCAATGGTTTTAAGGGTTCAAAAAACATGACTTTATTATGTGTACATAGCTTCCTCTCTCTCTCCCTCTCTCTCTTTCTCTCCAAAAAACCACGGTTAATAATATACCACATGCCGAGGAAAAAGTATACGATAGCTTCAAGTTCCTCCATGTTGCTATTGTTGTGGCTGTGTTGTGTCTCGTGAAAATATACGTCACCACCATGGCGTGCTGTTATGACGCGTAACTCCGCCTACTATCTCCTACTCCTCCTACTCGCTCCTGGTCTCTTGTGTATAGTGGAAAAGCGCCTGTCGTATATTTCTGTAGTATGTATGATCTATGTATGAATATGTAGTATGTTTTAGACACACACACATACCGGGGCATGCAGGGACATGATGCCCTCTAGCAATGAGGGTTCTATGGCAACCAGATGACCAGCAGGGACCTTTGGGGGTTGGGCAGGGACACACACACACGCTGGCCCCTCCCCTCTGGAGCGGAACGGGGAGAGAGAGGGAGGGAGCGCTCTTCCCACCCGAGGTCCATGGAGAACGCATGTAATGTATAAATCTGCCTGTAACTGATTAAATTGTCTTAAACTAACTGTTCTTTGATTCATAATCAATAAGAATACACGACAGTAATGGCGAGCCAGCCAGGAGATAATATAACTTAATTTACAGTATTTTGCAAGCTTCAATCTAACGAAGAAGGTAGATTTTCTGCAGAGATCGCTCTCTAGTCGATTGGTGTGTTTAAAATAGGCTGTAAATCTCAGATAAGTTATAGTCAAAAGAATCTGTGTAACGGTAATCTTGTTGGAATAGAAGCAAACTTTTCATAATCTTTGATGGGTGGGTGGTGAGAGCCGGACTTTGAAGCCCGTTTTTTTGTAAAATATAGTGTTTGATGGTAAGGTTTGTTTGTACGGTATTGGAATATCGTGTGTGTCTGTGTAAAATTCGGTGAGGTTGTGTTTATGTGTTGGAGGACTGGGTAGTCTGTTTTATATTGTAGCAGTGGAGAACATGTGAGGCTCTTTTGTCTGTTTGGAAGGACGCCATTGTGTAAGCGGCCATTTGCAGTGTACTGTCAGCAGAGCGTAGACGCCATTTGTGTTGTCCTGTGTAAGCGGAGCGATAACACGCACGCTCGGGCACGCGCGCAGACACGCGGACACAAAGAAGCCTAGATATCTCTGTGAAGAGACTGCATTGTAGTGATTCAAAGATAGGAAGATAGTGAATTGATCATCGGGGGATTTAAAGTAGTTTAAAGATATTTGTCATAGTTTGTTAAAAGTAAAGATAGATTGTGACTTTAGGTTAGATTCAAAGCATATGAGGCAATTTGTGCGTGAGCCTAGACAAGGCTGCTTTCCCTGAGCAGAATCACAGCAGGGTCACAGACCCCAATAAAACGGCCCTGCCTGCTTGCATAGAATGTTGACGAGAGATCTGTAGAGATCACTCATAGATTGATGTTTTTAAATGATTGTTCTATATTAAATTACTTTAATTAATTTAATTAATTACTAATTGGTTGAATTAATTATTCAGATCATTCATTATCTGTTTCACAAAACTTTGATCAATTGTTTTGTGATAATCTAATGATAATCATTCCTTTTTTGATATTTTGATAAATAGCTGAATGACTTCACAGGTTTGCATCAATGAAGTGTCAATGAATAATTCTAACTAATCATTCATTCCTTTCACTTAACGAGTCGATTTCTTTACAGGTTGTAATTAATAACTAATCATTCATTCCTTTCATTTAACAGTTGATTTATTTACAGGTTGTAATTAATATTTGTAATTTACATCTTTTATTTTAGTTAGGTCATTTCCACAGTGTTTGATTAAGGAATAGCAGAATAGTACATATTTGATAGTTGAGCAGTAAAAGGGTTTTTGTGGATCGGTGAATACTTAGGTGTTGATCAGCCTTTGTGATTTAATAATTGTGTTGACCAGAACTGTAATTAGTATTGAATGAGTAATTAAGTGACACATTCATAAACAATTAGGAAACACATTTAAGTATAAAGTACTTACACAGCTATTAGATTTAAGTTAATACTGCACTGACATACACAAGAGGCAAGTCTGTTATTCTGAAGTTGCAGGGTTTTTGTGGGGATGGTCAATACAGTTATATTGGACTAGCATTTGTTTAGCAAACAAGACAAAATAAGGTGGGTTGTAAGAAGCGTACACCTTATCTAATATAGAATATTGTCAGCATATTGAGCAAAGTAGAATGGGGTCGAATTCCACGAAGCTGTTAAAAGATATTAGTGAACATCGTGGAATGTTGGCTACGTTATCCCCTATGGCTGTAGTGGAAAAAATGAATCCTCTTGTTAGGGAAATTAGCAAAATGTCTACGAAATGGAATAGCCGTTGGGCATACATTGAACAGCCGTGGCCGAAAGAGGGCAGCATTAATTTACAATTAATTGCAACATTGGAAATACTTATCAATGGGCACAAAGCACATCAAAGAGGAAAGATTAGATCAGAGAAACGCAAGTTAGAGTTAGCTATTTTAGATCTATTTAAGGTAGAGGGACAGAAAATAGCTCAGATGGAACCGGAAAAGAAAAAAGAATTGGCCAGAACACTGGAACAGAAACTGAACATTTCATCCCCAGACCTGTGTCCTGCCCCCAGTCCCCCTCCATATGCTAAGGCACTGGAGGATCATTCCCAGAAGAAGAAGAAGGAGCCAAGGGGAAAAGGGGACGACAGGAGTGACGAGGAAGATGACAGCGAAGATGGCAGTGAAGACTCAAGTGATGACGACAATGCAGATGGAGGCTACAACGCGCAGGTCAGGAAGATGATAGCCACAGCCGAAAGGAAAGGTGGGAGAAGACGCCCGGAGAAAGAGGGAGATTGTCACCGAATGTCATCAAATACATTAAAGAACTGTCCAGTGCTGATTCGGGGTAACAAGATGGAATATCATCCGTGGCATCATACAGATTTGTCTGAAGTGATCGAGAAACTCCCAGTTCTTCAAGAGGGAGGACATTCGTGGACGCGAGAGGTCGACGTGATACTGACAGGAACGCAGGCCGCGATGGGAGACCTGAAAAGACTCTTAGCTTTTATTGCAGGATTGGATACAATGCAGGAAATATTGATGAAGGCAGGACTTCATAGATATATCAATACATCAGTTTATGATCCAGAGCTCTTCGCAGCAAACAGAGGCAGGCTGTGGAAAGCAATCAGAGAGACCTACCCTACTCACATTCACCCAGACAATATCATTGTGAAGCCACTGGGGGGGGATGAGAATCCCAGGGGTTATATTGCCCGTGTGCACTCTCAATGGAGAAGTGTGACAGGGAAAGACGCTGAAGATAACCCCTTAGAAAAATCCATAATCAGGGAAAAAATACAAGAAGGGCTTCCTACCCCAGTTAAGGATAAGCTAGCAGAAGTGGTGGGGCTACGACACATGAACAAAGCTGTTTATATAGACCACGTAGCTCATCAAGTTGAGTTATATCGAAAGAACATTCAGATACAGAAGGCACGAGACGAAGAATCCCTCAGAATATTAACTCAAGTGCAATTGACAGAAGGCAAGAAAACCAGAGAGAGAGAGCAGACTATAGCCCTACAGGTCCCATCTCAGCCACAGCAACTGCAAATTGTCCCTCCCCAGTCATACCCACAGGGGCCACAAGGGGGGAATCCATACCCACAGGGGCCACAAGGGGGGAATCCATACCCACAGGGGCCACAAGGGGGGTATCCATACCCACAAGGGCCACCAGGGGTGCAAGCGGTTCCATACCAGATGTACACACAGCCTGGCCAAGGACCACCACCAGGGGGATGGACAGCAGCAGGGAAGGAGATGCTAGAACCATGCCAATGCGACCAGAATGGACATCTAGCCTGTGCCTGCTGCAACAGGCCCCAGGGGGGCGCAGGGGGGAGCCAAGGAGGAGGATATTGGCCCCCTACTACACCTGCTCCAGGAGTGATGAACCCTTACGGAGGCCCAGCAGCTGGCCTATAGGGGTGCCCGGAAGATCCGAGTGGGAGGTGCCAGCTGGTGGTGACAAAGAAGCCTGAAGGCGCCACACACCTCCCTATGTCTAGAGAATATGTGAAGACAATCGGATTTGAGGGAATTAAACAGCTGATTCCTACAACTGAGCTTGTAGACTTAGAGTACAAGGGACAGAGAGCAACTCTGTCAACACTTGTGTCAGAACACACGCCAACAGGGCTGCTAGGGAGAGATGCTCTATGCCAATTGAACTGTACAGTAAAATGCACACCTGACGGCTGTCAGGTGACGGTGCCATCCGGTGTTCAGATTCCATCGACAGCCAGAGTGATTAAGCATAGAACAGACCTACAAGCTTTGCCTTTAAAGGGAGCTGATATAGAATATTGGGTTGATGGGTCTTGTTACGGGGTAGGAGAAACGTTGTGCGCTGGGTATTCCTTAGTTAAAGCACAGAATTCAAAGTTTATTGTAGAACAGGCTGAGGCAGTTCCTCAGCCTTGCTCGGCTCAGTTGGCTGAATTGATTGCCCTCACAGAAGCATGCAACTTGGGAACCGGACGGAGAGTGACAGTGTACACCGACTCTGCCTATGCACATAATGTTTGTCATTTTAATGGAGCTGTATGGAGGGGGCGGGGTTTTAAGAGAACTGATGGTACGCCTATACAGCATCACGCACAGATCATGAAGCTGTTACAAGCCATGATGAAGCCAAAGGAATTAGCCATAGTGAAGTGTGCCACACACAGGTCTGACTCATCACATGTCACACAAGGTAACAGGGCTGCAGAAGATGCAGCCAAAGCCATTACAGGAGCAGACAAGGCAGGTAAAGGTCTTCTGGTCACACATGAAAAGCAATTACAGGGCATGGTCACACTTGAGGATTTATTGATGTTACAGAGTAGAGTAACTACGTTAGACAAGAACGTTTGGCTAGCAAGGGGGACAAGTCAGGATGACACAGGTCTATGGAGGAATCATGAGGGGTTGGTTGTAGCACCCTCAGATTTATTAGGCATGTTAATACAGGAAGCTCATGGATTAGCACATGTGGCTAGGGGGGAGGTAAGACGCAAGATCACCAAGAAATATGGGTTTTGGAGTCCATATTTGATGGAACAGATTGACCATGCTTTAGGTCAATGTGGGGTCTGTTGGAGAAACAACATCAGAGTGGGTACACCAGTGGTGTCTGGGCATATCCCTACCCCAATAGGGCCACAGGTGGTGGACAGGGGGGTGGATGTACAGAGTAGGCAGGATGTTGTGCCAACAGGTGCCGAGGTCCCCAGAGAACCTGAGAAGGAGGAGCTACGACGAGATGCTGTGGTGTTGCCAGAGCCAGTGGCAATGCCAGTGTTACAGCCAGTGACATTACCGGCAGTGCCTGAAACCGAGGGGACAGTGGAAAGCTGTCCAGATGCCAATGAACCAGAAACCAACGAAGCAGAGAGTGCTGACAGTCTGGAGGTCCAGCCTGGGAGTGTCCAAAGCCTGGACACCTGTGCTACTGGGGATGCTGGCGAGTGCCTGCACCATGCTTCAGATGATGCTGAGAGCGACTCCCCAGACCTTGATCAGCGTGGGAGGGGACCAGGCGGCTGCCCGAACCTCAATGACACTGACGGACGACGACCAGTTAGGAAAAGATTAAAGACTATGAATAGGGTAGTGAAGCAGCAGATCAAAGGGAACGACGGGAATGGACAGCAGATGATAGCATGGCTGGAAACGGTCTTAGGGGCATGGGAAACGTACTTTGCCAAGATAGGAGCACCTATTATAGCAGACATGATTTTTGACTTTCTTAGGAGGCAGGGCCTCATTGACTGTTTTTGGAAAATCAGTCACTCAGTCCACGTTAATGAACTTTTCAGAAGACTAGTCCTCACCTGAGGTGAAGATCTATGCATTAATGCATTCCCTTTGTCCTATGCTTACTGTTGGAGAATTATGTGTTATGATAACTGAATGTCATTATTTGTGTATTGTTTGTTTGTTTCTATATCGTGTGATTGAGGTCAGTTGAGAAGTGATGTGGTGGTTATACAAAGCTAGGAGAGAGGTTCTGTTCCTAGCGCAACGAAAATGGAAAGCTCCTGACTATGAAAGTGTTATCAATCTGAGACAGCGGTAAAGGCTGTTCTCCAACTGGGTACAAGTGCTAGTAACCTCTGACCCTGACGCTTCAAGGACAAAGAAAACATCGGTCGTTGGAAGTTTCTGTATTGATTTGTGCATGATGAACTGTGTTTAGTTTAATTGTGATTGTTATTTTCAAAATTCTTTTTATTATTGGTTGTTTTTTATTTTTTGTTTATGATATCTTTGGTTCCTAATACTGGTCCTGGGTTGGTCTGTGTTATTGTGCTTCTTGTGTTGTGTGTTGGTGTAGTTTTTCTGTCTGTTGTTGTTTATTTTTTAATTTTTAATTTTATTTAAAAAAAAAAAAAAAAATTTGGGGGGATGTTTTGTGGGGTTTTGTGTTTTTGTTTTAGTTTTATGGTAGTTTAGTTTCGGAACACCCTCTGGGTGGTCCGAGGGGGGATGTGTCGTATATTTCTGTAGTATGTATGATCTATGTATGAATATGTAGTATGTTTTAGACACACACACATACCGGGGCATGCAGGGACATGATGCCCTCTAGCAATGAGGGTTCTATGGCAACCAGATGACCAGCAGGGACCTTTGGGGGTTGGGCAGGGACACACACACACGCTGGCCCCTCCCCTCTGGAGCGGAACGGGGAGAGAGAGGGAGGGAGCGCTCTTCCCACCCGAGGTCCATGGAGAACGCATGTAATGTATAAATCTGCCTGTAACTGATTAAATTGTCTTAAACTAACTGTTCTTTGATTCATAATCAATAAGAATACACGACACGCCAATACCCAGAACTGTTCAAAAGCGTGCCGAAGCGAGCCGTGCTGACCCGAGCCGGGCCCGGTAGTGGAAAAGCGCCAGAAGTGTCTTACCGTCTATTTCTCGCTTCAGCTCGTCTACCATAGCTCTCTGCTCTCCTAGGTAATTCACTGTAGTGGTGAGTTGAGTACTCAGCTTCCCCACCAGAGCTTTTAGCTCTCTCAGCTCAGTGTAGATGTTCACATTGGAACCGACAGAACCTTCAGAACCCTCGGAAGACTTGACCTCCGCTACCTGAGCCAAACACACACAGCTCAGAAGTGGAAGCCAGAGTGTGGGTGCCATCTTCATCATTATCATTGTAGCGACTAGATAGAGGAGATGTACTTCTTTTATCCAACTGTATTGAATTCCAGTAGGTAGTTATAATAATAATAATAATATTCAATGTTTTGGTCATTTACTTAATGCTTGAATGTCACTACTGGAACGTCTGTAAATAAGGCTATAATACTGTCTCTAACGGGTAAGTAACTCAGTAGGCTATAATATGATAAACGATGAACTCCAGAACTCTCAACTCTCGACACGCTTCCTCTCACAACGTAACACCAAACTGACTGGTACACACAGGGTTTTACCCCAACTGGCGAATGTCTTAGTGACATACACCCTATAATTTCCAGAGCCTTTTCTACACCCATTGCTACCTAGTTAACTATATAACACTACTTTACATTGTTAGCAGGCTCACAAAACAAGCTGTGTTAGTTGACTAGCGATGTGTCATTGACTTTCAAGAACGCTTAGCTCAAGCTTTTATTTTGAAGTTGCGAAAACGGAAGTTGAGAAACATTGCCTTAAGCCTTTTGCACGCCAAGCCCTCAACCTGGTCCCTGCTGTGTTCAGATAACATTATGTGCATCACTTCAGACTTGAAATGTAAGTTGTTAACCAAAGTGTACATTATATCGCTGGCTGAGTCAATGCTTTTTTTTTTTTTTGCTTGATCAAAAGTTATTGATGACTGAATTTGAGTCATGAATGATTGCAAAGAAAACAGCCATTTATATAGTTTATAATAGATGTGTTCATAACAATTTCTATGTATTATGGTGTTTAGTCTTACCTGAAGTTCAACAGTCCTTCTTTTGCATTTGTGCTTCAGTTAATATTACATTGTAATTACAATGTACATTTTTCAATGATGAATATAGTAGGTCATTAATGTAGGAGGCTGTTAAAGACAAACATGGAGTAGACTTCATCACATGTATTCAGAGCTGAGTCATCATGAAGGCTGTCATCTCTCCTTTCATAACCACTGCATTCATCTCAATAAACATCAGTGTGATTATTCAAAGAATTGTGTGTCATTTAAAAATGTGTATTTGCTGGAGAATAAGACAGGAAACAAGGAAACATACAACACTTTTATCGTTACTTCACATAAAAGTTAAAGTGACTTAAAACAGGATGAACAGAGCAAATAAGAGAACAGAACAGAGGACAGGAGACGGTTGGCGTCAGGATGTTCTCAGCCCTCCACCTCCTCCTCTCAGCCCTCCGCCTCCTCCTCCTCATCAAACTCCCCCTCCTCCTCGGCAGTGGCGTCCTGGTACTGTTGGTACTCTGACACCAGGTCGTTCATGTTGCTCTCCGCCTCGGTGAACTCCATCTCGTCCATGCCCTCGCCCGTGTACCAGTGGAGGAAGGCCTTGCGGCGGAACATGGCGGTGAACTGCTCTGAGATGCGCTTGAACAGCTCCTGGATGGCCGTGCTGTTGCCGATGAACGTCGCGGCCATCTTGAGCCCCCGGGGCGGGATATCGCACACGGCCGTCTTGACGTTGTTGGGGATCCATTCCACGAAGTAGCTGCTGTTCTTGTTCTGAACGTTCAGCATCTGCTCGTCCACCTCCTTCATGGACATGCGGCCGCGGAAGATGGCCGCCACGGTCAGGTAGCGCCCGTGCCGCGGGTCGCACGCCGCCATCATGTTCTTGGCGTCGAACATCTGCTGCGTGAGCTCGGGGACGGTGAGGGCGCGGTACTGCTGGCTCCCCCTGCTGGTGAGAGGGGCGAAGCCCGGCATGAAGAAGTGCAGGCGGGGGAAGGGCACCATGTTGACAGCCAGCTTGCGCAGGTCGGCGTTCAGCTGGCCAGGGAAGCGCAGGCAGGTGGTGACGCCACTCATGGTGGCCGAGACCAGGTGGTTCAGGTCTCCGTACGTGGGGGTGGTGAGCTTCAGCGTGCGGAAGCAGATGTCGTACAGGGCCTCGTTGTCGATGCAGAAGGTCTCGTCCGTGTTCTCTACGAGTTGGTGCACTGACAGAGTGGCGTTGTACGGCTCCACCACGGTGTCTGACACTTTAGGAGAGGGCACCACGCTGAAGGTGTTCATGATCCTGTCGGGGTATTCTTCACGGATCTTACTGATCATTAGAGTTCCCATGCCGGACCCCGTGCCCCCACCCAGGGAGTGGGTCAGCTGGAAGCCCTGGAGACAGTCGCAGCTCTCCGCCTCCTTCCGCACCACGTCCAGGACCGAGTCCACCAGCTCCGCTCCCTCTGTGTAATGTCCTTTGGCCCAGTTGTTGCCAGCACCACTCTGTCCTGTGAACAGTAAACATTTTAAGAAATTAGGTAGAAGACAGTATAAACCTGTTATATTATATGTTAAAAACATTTAACAATTTCTCCAGCTGAGCCTTTGTTTTCAACACAAACACTTGAAATGTAATATTTGTTTAGCTACATCAAATGCAGATCAAAAACCTATGAAATCTTCTCACCGAATATAAAATTATCTGGTCTAAAGATCTGTCCAAAGGGTCCGGAGCGAACAGAGTCCATAGTGCCGGGCTCCAGATCCACCAAGACGGCTCTGGGGACATATTTTCCTCCTGTTGGAACACAAATGTAATAGAATGAATGTCATAACTTTACTTATGACTGTCACTAGTAGCAGCACATTACAGCTATATATTTATATAACATATAACCTTTATTTGTATAGCACTTTTCCTGCAAACGTTGCAGCTCAAAGTGCTTCAACATATCCACACAGCATAAAAATAACAATAGAACAATAGTAATCAATAAAACACACAAAGGCAATCATATAAACTACATAACAAAACAAGAATAAACCATATAATCCATGGGGCATGGAACAAAGATGAACAAAATAACTAAATGATATAAGAATTACTATAAGATTTAAACAAGTAAATACAAATATATATTCATCAACTAACACAGTGGTTCTCAACCCTCTCCTCATCCGCTCCACATATTTGATCTGTTCCACCACCACCAGCACACCTGATCCAACTAACCACGTACAAATCAATTAGGATTTGTACTTGATTAGTTGGATCGGGTGTGCTGGTGGTGGTGGAACAGATCAAATAATGTGGAGCGGCTGGGGTTCGATGAGGAGAGGGTTGAGAAGATACATTTAGGAAAATAATTTCATTTCAAAGTAATTTAAAGGCAATATTAAATCGTTTTTAGTCTTTTTTTCCCCCAACAGATCTGTGCATGTCACCCACCTGTCGCCTCATTGAAGTAGACGTTGATCCTCTCCAGCTGCAGGTCGCTGTCCCCTTGGTAGGTCCCCGTGGGGTCGATGCCGTGTTCATCACTGATCACCTCCCAGAACTGATACAGCAGGTGGAGGAAGAGAGAAGGTAGAGAGAGACAGAGAGAGAGAGACAGAGAGACAGAGAGAATGAGAGAGACAGAGAGAATGAGAGAGACAGAGAGACAGAAAGAGAGAGACAAGGGTTCGTGTTGTTTCCATGGTTGCAGCCAGTCAAACATTGCCGATAACGCTTCATAAGTTCATGGGATATGACTTGAACTAATAAATAACGCGCAAAACTGATGTTACTCCTTAATAAACATAGGTGTATATTGGCTAGCAAACCAGCTAATGTGTCCTGTTCAGTTAGCAGTTGAAGAAGCTTCAGACAGCGACAGACAGACAGGCAGCTAATTATTCAACTAGCTAGCTGCTTTATATAAGGCCTCTAACAAAACAACCCACCTTTGCGCCGATCTGATTTCCACATTGACCCGCTTGTAAATGAACTATTTCCCTCATTTTACGATTTAAAGTATTGTATTATTTTAAAAAAGAATAATAAACAACTCTTGATGATAAGCTATGCTAACCCGATGCACCGGTGGACGTTCCTCTGCGACTAAAGCTGCGTGCACACCAGGTCATTGCGTTGCACCGGAAGTCATTCATCTCAATGGGGCAGTTGGAGAAGGGTCCAGCTGCAGACATCAAATCCATCACCCGGAAACGTGATGTACCATTTGGTTGGAGCGCGTCATCGTAAGCGCGTCGGTAAGTAACCGCGAGAAACCGCGAGATTTTGAAGGATCTTAAATGGACGCCGACATTTTATTCATAGCTTTCATGTGACGTCACAGCATAGTGGAAACGCCCACCTGACGGGCAAAAGGCACTTTTTGCGGGCAAAACCCACTTTTTGCGGGTTAATAACTTTGATTTCCCGTGGGTTAGGAAAATAATTCCAACGTGTCCGGATAGAGTAGAAGACAGGGAATCCAACACTATTTGAATGGAGTCGATCCTCCACTCCTATCACCGTGGACACAGCAAGGAGCGAATTCCCGGATATAAATATTCCCTCGCCTCGCTGACAGCGGGAGTTGGGAGTTTCGTCCAGCAGCCGGTGAACGCCCGGTTGATCGAGTTTCATATTAAAAGTATATCTTCTCGGGGTGTCAGCGCGGTGGTTAAGTACTCAAAATGACCGTATACTGATGGTGAATTTAGCAATAATAGTCTTATGTTTGTACCACCTCCATAACCGGTGTTATTCACGGGAAAAGCCGGTCAAGGAGGCACCCTTTGCAGGTCAATAACTTTGATTCTCCGGGGGTTAGGAAAATAATTCCAACGTGTCCGGATAGAGTAGAAGACGGGGAATCCAACACTATTTGAATGGAGTCGATCCTCCACTCCTATCACCGTGGACACAGCAAGGAGCGAATTCCCGGGTAGAAATATTCCCTCGCCTCGCTGACAGCGGGAGTTGGGAGTTTCGTCCAGCAGCCGGTGAACGCCCGGTTGATCGAGTTTCATATTAAAAGTATATCTTCTCGGGGTGTCAGCGCGGTGGTTAAGGGCTCAAAATGACCGTATACTGATGGTGAATTTAGCAATAATAGTCTTATGTTTGTACCACCTCCATAACCGGTGTTATTCACGGGAAAAGCCGGTCAAGGAGGCACCCTTTGCAGGTCAATAACTTTGATTCTCCGGGGGTTAGGAAAATAATTCCAACGTGTCCGGATAGAGTAGAAGACAGGGAATCCAACACTATTTGAATGGTGTCAATCCTCCACTCCTATCACCGTCGTGTATCTTGATAGTTCTTCATGAGTGAGGTGGTCTAAATAGTAGGCAGCCATGTTGAGCGATGTTGCTATGATACTTTTTACCCGTCAGTTTGGTGGTTGCTAGGGAAGAAACCACGTGACTGAAAGCTATGAATAGGACATTTAACGAACAATAATTTGAACACGCAATTGATAAGAAGAAGAAGAAGAAGAATTACAAATACAATGGCAAATGCAGCTCAGGTGAGAATTTCGAAATATTATTAATGAACATGTTATAGTTTTCAGATGTGTATTTATTATTTAGGTTGTTGCATGTGTTACGCGGCTGTTTCGCACGTAGTTTTGTTCATCTGGCTTGGCTAATTGGGTAATCCTATGTGGTTTAGCGTTATCAGAGATATTAGAGAGATATTAGATTAGATTCAACTTTATTGTCATTGCTGAGTACAAGTACCAACAACAAAATGCAGTTATGCATATAACCAGAAGTGCAAATAGTGACAAAACAAAGATAATGATGTACAGCTGGCAGGGCTAAAAAACGCAGCGTTGTCTTCAACCACTTAATGTAATTTAAAAGTTCACAATAGCTACATTCTCAGATGTCTACCGATTACTTATCCCCCTATTTTTATTGCTTGTTTTCTTGTTTTTGAGAGCTGACTTTTTGCAGGCGCCGAGCTGTGGTCCCGAGCAGAGGGATGACTGGCCACCAACGGAGCTGTCCGTGTCTGACCACTGGGGGTTGGACACAACACTGAACACTACACTGGACACTGGACACAACACTGAACACTACACTACACTGGACACTGGACACAACACTGAACACTACACTGGACACAACACTGAACACTACACTACACTGGACACTGGACACAACACTGAACACTACACTGGACACTGGACACAACACTGAACACTACACTACACTGGACACAACACTGAACACTACACTACACTGGACACTGGACACAACACTGAACACTACACTGGACACTGGACGCAACACTGAACACTACACTACACTGGACACAACACTGAACACTACACTACACTGGACACTGGACACAACACTGAACACTACACTACACTGGACACAACACTGAACACTACACTGGACACTGGACACAACACTGAACACTACACTGGACACTGGACACAACACTGAACACTACACTACACTGGACACAACACTGAACACTACACTGGACACTGGACACAACACTGAACACTACACTGGACACTGGACACAACACTGAACACTACACTACACTGGACACAACACTGAACACTACACTACACTGGACACAACACTGAACACTACACTACACTGGACACAACACTGAACACTACACTGGACACTGGACACAACACTGAACACTACACTACACTGGACACTGGACACAACACTGAACACTACACTGGACACTGGACACAACACTGAACACTACACTACACTGGACACGGAACATCTGTCATTACGTGAAGCGCATTGAGTCGCATCTTGTAAGAAATGCGCTATACAAATAAAACTTGAATTGATTTGATCCCTTGTACACTTTTTTGGGCATTTGCGTTGCAACACACCTGTACATTGTGCACTCTACCCTAAGGCCCTTATTTTACTCTAGACAGAAGGGTCGTAACACTTGTTATTAATTCCATTTGGTATACCTCAAACTTTCTTGCATTTCTGGTGTTTGCATTTTACATATTCTAAATATATGCTATCTACATGTCGCACTGGATGGGGTTAGTGCTGTTGACTCATCAGAAAGTAAAGACTAATTCACAGAGTGTATGAAGATTCCAGTAAGGGTTTTGTGAAGGAGCCCTAGTGCTGTTGACTCATCAGAAATAGAATGTTTTATTTAGCTCATCAGTGGGCACTCAGCACCATGGACACCTCCAGCCCAGCACCTTGCACCACGGTTCCTGCCCTGCTCCATGGATTACAACGATGATCGCCTGACTGCCTGTCCCCTCAAACCTGTTTGACCTAATAAAGTCCCACACCTGGGGTCATTGACATTCTTTTATTTATATACAGTTAGGTCTGGAAGTATTTGGACAGTGACACAATTTCCATAATTTGGGCTCTGTATGCCACCACAAAGGATTTGAAATGAAACAATCAAGATGTAATTGAAGTGCAGACTTTCAGCTTTAATTCAAGGGGTTGTACAAAAATATTGTATGAAACATTTAGGAATTGCAACCATTTGTATACACAGTCCCCTATTTTCAGGAGCTCAAAAGTAATTGGACAAATTAACAATCATACAGTAAGTAAAATGTTCATTTTTAATACTTACTGTATGATACGTCGAGAATCCTTTGCAGGCAATGACTGCCTGAAGTCTGGAACACATGGACATCACCAAATGCTGGGTTTCCTCCTTTGTGATGCTTTGTCAGGCCTTTACTGCAGCAGTCTTCAGTTGTTGCTTGTTCGTGGGTCTTTCTGCCTTTAGTTTTGTCTTCAGCAAGTGAAATGCATGCTTGATTGGGTTGAGATCAGGTGATTGACTCTGGCCATTGCAGAATATTCCACTTCTTTGCCTTAAAAAAGTAGAGTTGACCAAAATCAACCGTTTGTAACATAATTTAAAAAGAAAGAAACCAGGGGCGCTTAGGTGGCGTAGCGGACGTAGCGTTGACCACGTAACCGCAGAGTTCCTGGTTCGATTCTGGCAGCGGACATATCCTGCATGTCATCCCTTCTCTCTCTCTCTCTCTCTCTCTCTCTCTCTCTCTCTCTCTCTCTCTCTCTCTCTCTCTCTCTCTCTCTCACCCATACTTCCTGTCATATCTCTACTGTCTCTATCACAATAAAAAAGACAAATATGAGTGGGACTGCCCCACTCAGGGAAAAAAAGAAGAAAGAAACCACTGGTGAGCTCAACTGATTAAAGGCCGGTTTAGGCTTCTGCGTAAAGTCGACGCCGTAGGCTACGCGTAAGCTTACGTAGTCCCGCATGACCGTGCGTAGCCTTGACGTGCTCCTCTCAAAAAATCTAACCACGCGTCAGAGCGCACGTAACCGTAAGCTCTGTGATTGGTCCGCTTGGTAGCACATGATTCAGACAAGATTTCGACTCTCTCGTCGCCCAAAATGCGGAAGTCATGACAGAAATGTCATTCACCTTTTCTGTAATTACTTATTAATAAAGATTTGAAAAATTATGATAACCATCGTATTATCTTAGTTTAATGTAATTTCAATGCATCATAGAACTTTTATTTACAACAAGCATACCAACAAAAAGATCGCTATTATGCCGCTTTGAGCTTTGAGCTCCGTTGAGTTCCTAACCGGAAGAGGCACAGCACAGGGGCTGAAAACACACTGCCACCTAGCGATGTGACGGTGTAATTGCAGCGCGGACCAACGTCGAACTATAAACTTGGAGAGCCCTCGCGTAGTCTACGGCGTAGCCGCACGTAAATTCGACGCAGAAGCCTAAACCGGCCTTTAGTCTCTGAAGGCAAAGGATAGCTATTTGACAACAAACATATCATTTTCCCCTCTCAGAACTCTTAAAAAATACAGAAAGTATTTTAAAAGCCTTTAATAATAATCCATCACCAATGCATGCTATATGTAACTATTTCATATTTGTTCATTGTATTGCTTGGTAACATGAAAAACAGTATACAGTGAATTGAGCCAATTTCACCTACATTTCAATGATAACCCCAGGCACTAAGGTTTACATTTTCAATACAAGTCTGCATTTTAAAACTGCAATTTGAATTATAATTTCGTATTCTCACCTGAAAAGTCATGTTCGTCCATTGTCGTCCGTAATTAATATAGTATAATGTAAGGTTACCGCTGTGCGACTGTCTTGTTTGCGAGCAAAGAAGAACTAATTGATTAGAGTTGTTCAGAAGTCCTAACAATGCGTCTGTATTGTGATGCTGTATGGAAGAGATGAATTATGATTCCTCGCAACCGCAACATTCGATTACGTGCATTACGCAATCAAGGAATTCTATGGAATTCTATTACCGACAGTAAAATAGTTTTTTCGCGAAATTGCTTTGAAAAGCAGGTCTAATCAAATGATGCGCTTGTTGGCCCACACACACACACACACACACACACACACACACACACACACACACACACACACACACACACACACACACACACACACACACACACACACACACACACACACATCATGCGCTATAATATCAGTGACTCAACCTTTTAGTCTCGGGTAAAGGAAATCCACTCACACGCATTCTAAGTAACGGCACACACCTGCTTGCCTTTTATCACAGTGCAACCTCACCGTTGCTTTCTACTATGGAAGCATATAGTGGACTCAATTCAAATGTTAATGCAATTTGAGATTGCAATTGCATGACTGAAAGAATGCATGCAAAAGTGGAACATGCAATTGCAAAAATGTTAATGCAATTTGAGATTGCAATTGCATGTTCCACTTTTGCATGCATTCTTTCAGTCATATGGAAGCATATTATGCTGTATGACCCTGCTATTACATACAATACTGCAATGATGCATTACCGACTGTTCCCACTAGATGGCGCTAGCCGAGCGTATAAGACTGAAGAACTCACCCTGTTGGTCTCTTGCTACTGTGCCTTTGCAATGCTAGTTACTAAAGTTAGTTATTAAAGTATCAGTGTTAGTTACTGTTGCTACTGCATTCATTCCTACATGCTAGCCGGCTACAACACTACACTTCCTTATAACATTTTCTCACCATTTTCTCACCAATGTACGAAAGGCGCTATATAAATAAAGCTTTACTTACTTACTTACTTACCATTCTTGCTATTTTTCATAGAGCCCTAAAAGCTTGAATCTTGAGATGTATTGCCAATAGTGTTGTTTCCAGTCCAGGGGCGCCACCTCCCAGTCAAACTGAAGAATTGATCATGTTTATCATGATACTGTAGGTAGGAGGACTAAGGAATGTTGCCATTCGATTAACTAAGAGACTAAACTGTGGTGTGTGGAGAGGTCAAAGTAGGAATACTCAGCACTCAAGTTGAGGGGGGATGAGGGGGGATGAGGGGGGATGGCATCCCCCCTGAAATAAAAACGGTAAAAATCATCATCCCCCTTTTCCATCCCTTATGTCATTATATCAATGAACGTGGAATAAAAAAAATATTTTGCAGTAATTGTCCTCTTCATTTGACCCTAACTATGTAAGAGCAGTGGTGCCATGGTAGCCCGGGGACCGACTCCAATTCTGAGGTGCCTCGGTCAAGAGCAATGACAGGAGTATCTGACACCTAACATCCATAACATGCGTGTTGTTTTAGGAGTATAATAATGATCTTTATGCTTTAATAATAATAATCAAAAGGGTACACAGTTTGTCTCCCACACTCTGCACTGTCATCAGCACAAATTGTCCCCATATGATAAAATCCACCATCCCCCCTGATTTTCTTTTACAACTTGACTACTGGGAATACATGACAAATATATAGCAGTGCTACACTAGTGCAAACTTTCCCTGAAACAAGTTGGTGTGTTGAATAGCCACTGGGCACGCAGTAATGACTTGAACACATGGTAAACTCCCCAGGATAGCCTAACGATGACTGATGGATAGATGATTCACTTACTTAGACAAATGTACTTGTTGTAATTCGCTTTGGATAAAGGTGTCTGCTAAATAACAATAATGTAAACAAATAAAATAACCTTAACTCCCTCATACCAATCTGGACTTAGTAGTACTTAACTCATCATAGTTGGGATATTTTGTCAATGAACAATGTTGGTCGTGCATGGTCATTTAGCCTCATTTGGTGTTCTGATGGCTGCTCTTAAAAAACATTCCAGACTTATTTGATTGGAAGTGGAATTTTCAGAAGGAGAGGGCCTGTAATGTTCAGAATTCAGATATGTTCTTCATTGGTGCTATTTAGATACATTCATTCTCACTTACTATGCAGTAGCTATTACACTACATAGTAGGTTCATTACCAAGATGACTGGGGCAATGTTTTTTTTCATAAACATTGGCTATAGTAGCCAGATGTTCTGAATGAATTCCTACAGAGATTCTGCTCTGGGATTCTGCAAAAACAGATATTTGTGGGTTGCGTGAGATTGTCGTCATTTGTAATCTCGTTCTGAAAGAGAGAACAGTCTTGTCTTCCCTGTTGCCCCCTCCCTCGGTCCTCGACTATAAAACCATGCCGTCTCCCACCAAAGAAGCACATCACTACCACCATCACTCCTCCATCTCCTCCACCAACAGCCTCCATCCAGCCTGTGAGTATCACATCAGCCATCTACTGTTGTCTGTGTTAGCTGTTCGCTTCTGTCTGTCGCCTTCTTGTCTCTGGACCCTGACATCACTTGGGTGTTGGGGTGTATTTGGTATTTGGTATTTGGTATTGGGTGTTGGGTGTATTTGGTATTGGGTGTTGGGTGTTGGGTGTTGGGTGTTGGGTGTATTTGGTATTGGGTATTGGGTGTTTGGGTGGATTCCATAGACACTATGGCAATAAAGATTCAAGGTGAAAAGATGCAAGAAGAGAGTAAACTGCCTGCATGTAAAGAGTGTTGTTGGGAGGGATTTTAGCTTGAAAAGGGGCTGAGAGAGGGGCTGTGAGAAGTGTTCGTGCTTTGAACCAGTAACTGCTCTAACCGTCATTTTGTCCGATTGTCCAACAACTGTGTATGTGTGTCTTCTATCTCTAAAATAGATTCTAAATACATTCCCTCTTTATTCCAGAATCATGAGCAGGAACTACATGTCCAAGTACGATGAGCTCCGCAGAGGAGACTACATGTGGTCCAACAACAAAGAATACAAGGCAGTGTTCCAGGTAAGACCGATGAATGAATGCATTAATAAATGCGATCAAAATGTGATCAAATTGACACATTGATTTCACTGTTCACATTAATCATGAACAACATTCAACACTAAGATCTCTCTCACCCTCCCTCTCTCTCTCTCTCTCTCTCTCTCTCTCTCTCTCTCTCTCACCCTCCCTCTCTCTCTCTCTCTCTCTCTCTCTCTCTCTCTCTCTCTCTCTCTCTCTCTCTCTCCCCATTTCTAGGATGATGGCAACTTTGTCCTCTACAACTGGAAGCCCGTGTGGAACTCCGACACCGCCGGCCAGCGCGACGCCTACCGCCTGTGCATGCAGGACGACTGCAACCTGGTGATGTACAAGAGGGACGAGAAGGCCATGTGGCACACCAACACACACCAGTCCAACGGCTGCCAGATGTGCCGTCTGTTCCTGAGGAACGATGGCACCCTGGTGATTGAGAAGGACGGAGAGGAGGTGTGGTCTTCTGCCATGTCCCGCGGACAGAAGTAGAACAGTCATGTGTGTCTCGTTCGATAATGTGGAGAGGAAATAAAAAAACAAAACAAAAAAGTGATGTGGCTCTTGTTCTTT
Organism: Nansenia antarctica; assembly: GCF_963989245.1. Classification (NCBI taxonomy): domain Eukaryota; kingdom Metazoa; phylum Chordata; class Actinopteri; order Argentiniformes; family Microstomatidae; genus Nansenia; species Nansenia antarctica. The sequence goes on along the minus strand of NC_137683.1, from coordinate 27,099,940 downwards.
CCATTTCTCATTGTTTGGTGTCTTATCTGGGTTATCGAGGGGACATTTGGACACCCCACCCATGACATTTAGTTCATTTTTTTAAAGAAATATGGACATCAATATTTGATCTTCTTTCAAATAATATCTAGAGATAAAGGTGATGTAGTGGAACCAAAAACAATGAAAATGTACCTTTGTTCTCATTTATTTAAAGAAAACATTAATAATGTAAATTCCTACTGAGGAAAAAGTTAGGACACCCTATGCCAGGGGTCGGCAATAGGCGGCCCGCGGGCCATTGCTGGCCCATCACCAATAATATTTGGCCCAGCAGAATATTTTGAGAATCCACTTTTTTTTTTTTTTTTTTTTTTTTTACAATATCGGACCGACAGTCCCACATATAGCGCCTATAATGTCCGAATAGAGAATCTACCTCTACCTGAATAATGCTTATTGTACTTTTATCCATGTTGAGAGTGAATGACACAGGGACAGACAATCAGGCAGCGGGGTGCACCGAAGCGCACTGACGCTGAACCCCTCATAGTGAATCATAAGTAGGTGGACAACGTGTAGTGCTGAAATAGCCGTGTGTGGTTTGAAAAAAATAACACCAGCTCAGTAAATAATTCAAACGTAATGTTTACGTATATGTGACTGCAACACACATATGAACAGTAACAAAGCAAATTCAGTTTAATATTCTGAAAAACATTGACAACAAAATTGGTGAAAAAAAGAAAAGAAAGAAAAGTAATCCGCTTATGCGAGGGGTGGTGGTGCATAGGCCTATGCTCCTGAAACGACAGAGCAAACACGCTATTAGGGATAATAATTACAATGAGCCATTCATTCAAAATATACAAAATACAATTAGGTTATTAAATACAATAACGACAGGCTTGGTACTCACTTAATGTGAAAAGTGGCATCTCCCATCGGTCAGTATTTGCTTGATATCTGGTTATATGGACGTCACTTTAATCCGCAGGCAGTTCTCAAGTTTTTTTTTGCATCAATCGATTCCTCTCGTGCGTCTTTATCACATTCATTGAGGAAAAGGACGACTCGCATGTATAGAAAGGGAACATTGTGAGCACGGAAGATGTGAGTCTCACAACGGCTTTGCGTTGATGAAACCAGGTAGGATGAACATTATAGTTCGCTGTCCATTCCTCTTTAAATGCCCTGTTTTCACCGTCAACTTTCCTCTTTAGACCTTTGGAGAGTGACATGATGTTTCTCTTGCTAGTTAGCAGGTTAAATGTTTAGCTAACTTCACCCGGCAGGCAAACAACCAATCCAATAATAATGTGACCTTGTCTGGGAGGAGGGGGGAATCATTCAGAATGAAAGTATGTTAAATAATTATTAGAATAAGCTAGGCTGCGCTACATCGTCAGTCCACACATTTATTATTCAAAACTATGGAAAAGGGTGAAACTACATTTCAACGTTGTTGAGAATCACAACACAAACTTGCTAGTCAAGCCAAAATACTGCAATGTAATGGATTGGACTGCTACCTAGTTAACTACAACACTACTTTACATTGTTACCTAGTTAACTACAACACTACTTTACATTGTTACCTAGTTAACTACAACACTACTTTACATTGTTACCTAGTTAACTACAACACTACTTTACATTGTTACCTAGTTAACTACAACACTACTTTACATTGTTACCTAGTTAACTAGAACACTACTTTACATTGTTACCTAGTTAACTAGAACACTACTTTACATTGTTACCTAGTTAACTACAACACTACTTTACATTGTTACCTAGTTAACTACAACACTACTTTACATTGTTACCTAGTTAACTACAACACTACTTTACATTGTTACCTAGTTAACTAGAACACTACTTTACATTGTTACCTAGTTAACTACAACACTACTTTACATTGTTACCTAGTTAACTACAACACTACTTTACATTGTTAGCAGGCTCACAAAACAAGCTGTGTTAGTTGACTAGCGATGTGTACATTTTTCGAAAGAAAAGTAAAAGCATTAGAACGTGTCACATTTTTTAACAATCAATTACTTATGAATGAATGAATGAATGAATGAATGGAATGAATGAATGGTCTTTATTGTCATTGCTACAGTACAGGTACCAAACAACGAAATTTAGGAGGGGTGGCTCCCCTGGAGTTAGGAAAGAAAAAAAAAAAAAAAAAAAAAAGAAGTTCGGGCCCGCCATCTAGTGGCTCAAAAAAAAATTGGCCCGAGGCCAAACCTAATTGCCGACCCCTGCCCTATGCCCTAATAGCTGGTATTGACCCCTTTGGCTGAAATAACCTCAATTAGATATTTCCTATAACTGTCTATCAGTCTCTGACATCGACTGGGAGAAAGTTATTGCCACTCCTCCATGCAGAATTCTTTCAGCTGTGTGATGTTTGAGCGGTGTCTTGCATGCACAGTCCGTTTCAAATCACCCCACAGCATCTCAATAGGATTAAGATCCGGGCTTTGACTTTGACTGGATACTATTTTGTTTCCAATCATAGCTAGCTAGCTAACTTATTTACTAGCAGCATGCCAGTCATTTGACTGAACTATTTACATTAGATATGTAAGTAAGCTAGCTAGCTAGCTAGCTAGCTAGCTATGATTGGAAACAAAATAGTATCCAGTTATGGAATTATATTTATTTATTATTATATTTATTACTACTGGCTGATGTGATGTGGGTTTGTTTAGCTAATGGCGAAACAACAAGCAGTAAAGTTTACTCAGGAATGTCTGCAACGCTTGCGTCAGCATGAACATGCGTCATGGCATTCGAAAGACCTGATTACATAATCCCGGACAAATGTTGGCAAGCGGACACTATTTGGCATAGGACAGCTCCTCCAAAATGATGTTCTAATCATTTGCATCTGATGTGGCACACTTGATTCTAATTGTAGGCATTTGAAGTAGTAATAAATGTGTGGGTGTCCAAACTTTTTCCTCACAAGAAAAATGCACATAAAAAAAAAAAAAGAAGTTGTATTTGTTTAGTTATACAGTATTACCTCCATCTCTTAATATTGTTAATATGAAGATCAAATGTCCATATGTTTAAATATATTAAAAAAGACAATGTGTCCTAGCTTTTTCACATGACTAGCTGTAATTATAGTTAGGAATACAGTATAATTCAATACATACAGTTAACTTACTGTTCATATGTATCATGTCAAATAGAGTACAGTATTTCTGGATGCACATAGAGTATAGATTTCCTTAGGATGAATAAGTGAATGATCACCTTATAGAAAACTATCTATTTCCACTATGAACCTATGCTCTACCGGTTAATTGTGTGCTGTGCCTGAACATAACTTTGACAAATCAGTGCATCTGTGAAATGATACTTGGTTGAAATAAAATGTAAGAAGGTGGACATTGAAAGCAGAAAGCCTTTGATAGGATAAAAGAGGACATAACAGGGGATATTAGTCTCACAATATGAATCACAGAAAACTCCCAAACAACCCATAGTGCTGTTCTGCATTTCACTGTTATACCATGAAGACCCGTGACTGGGGTTTTCCATAATACCTTAATGTCATCTGAGTCACATTTACAACAGTTCTGCTCACTGCTCATTCATCTGCAAATGAATCTAAACTTGATTTCGAGACTCTCACACACAGTGGTAGTGATGGTATCAAGTACATGCGATATAATTATGCAAAGGTCATTTGGTCACAGGCTCTACTAGTAGCAACTAAAGGCCAATGCACACGGCGTGCAGATTTGTCGCACGACAACATTCGATTCTCAATTCACACCACCGAAGTGAGTGGGTGTGAATGGAGAATCGGATGTTGTCGTGCGATAAAATTGGATCGCACGCCGTGTGCATTGTCTCATTCAAAACAATGGAATCGAATTCGGCGGTGCGACAAAATCGGGGCCGTGTGCATTGGCCTTTAGATATTAGTGGTGGGTATTAGTGGCTGGTTTGGAACTCAACATATCTTCCATATCCACATTTCAAGTTGGTCCTGTTGGACGTGGCAAAATGGAGATGGTTGACCCAGTAAAACAGTCTTTAGCTCTATTATAGAGAGTTGCAGAGGCTAACTGCAGTAACTACAATTGTTTTCAAAATTGAGTTATAAGTGAAATTGAACTTGTAAATATCAGTTTTATCTTGTGACAAAGTTTCAGTTCAATCTTGCTCCATTTTAGAGAAAAGGGATATAAAGAATACCTACAACACATTTGGCTGGATAGTCAAAGACCTTTAACACTAGAAGAGTCGTGAGGGGTCACGGTGACCCTTGTGAGTAAAAAAAATGAATCTATCTTTGCACTCGATCAAATTTCAGGACCCTCCTTTCATGACTTTTCCTAGATATGTGCGTTCTGCCACCCAGTATCCTTACATTTTCAAAATCACTTCAGGATAAGATAGTATAAAGCTGTTTTGTAGTTTTTCTGTGTAGGAGGCAGGCTAAAAAAAGAAGCGCCCTCTAGTGATCTCTGTGTGTAAATAGCAGATTTACATTCTAAAAAGGGGCGGCTCTACTAGTAGGTAAAATAGGCATGGATGTTGTAGTGTTAAAGCCATTTTTCTCAGTTTCACTGTTTGCGTAGCTACTGCGGTTAGCGTCTGCAGGGCAGTATTAATTAAGTATTAATTAAGTATTAATAGCTCTTACACAAAAAAGGGTTCTTGGGGTTCTTTATGGTTCCATTGAGGTGCAACAAAGTCATTTAGAGAACATCAAGCTTGTGTTTTTTGGAACCTGGTTCATCAAAAAGGTGATATGCACCTGTTAGAAGTTTGGAGGACACATGAACATGAGCATGATACAGTGGGGGAAAGAATTCATCCCAAAAAATGTAATTCAATTCATCATATTTCCATTGCAGCTATTCAGCATATTTCCATTGGTGCCTAGGGTGTCTTATATGTACAGTACCAGTCATACGTTTGGACACACTTTCCCATTCAATTGAATGTATATTCAATTTACTGTATCAAAGCACAGAACCTTTTTTTCATTCCACATAGAGCCCTTAGTTCTAAGAGGGTACTGCGTCAGCAGATCTCTGAACCTTACTGTGAAGGCACACAGAGGCCTCAGTTGTTGTAATCTTCATACTAAGTGTAAGGCAGGGCTCTTTACTGTGATTTAATGATGGTAATACACACACAGTATTGTGGGTTAAAGATCCACGCAAGAGTTCGCTCACGCGGTCGGTTGGCTACAGTACTGAATCTCTGGTTTGCTTATAGTTGTTGGAAAATACAAGATACCTGGCTGAATTCACTCTTTCATTAGTTGCTCAGAGGGTGAGATCTGTCAGCCCTGTCCATTATGCTTGGTTTCTATATACAGAGGATCATAATTCAACACAGAGGTATTACTGAATAAAACCCCTGGAAAGGACCCGAATGTCCTTTAGGTCATAATTATGGTTAATATTGTGTGAGAGACTACTAGAGTGTGTGGGAACACTAGGGGCTTAACCTGAAAGGTGACAATCATGTGGCAGTGTGTTTTTAATAGCACATTGAAAGAAGGAAGTGTTCAATTCCTGGCTCTGGGGTGTTGGGGTATACGGTTAGGTCCAGAAATATTTGGACAGTGACACAATTTCCATACTTTTGGCTTTTTTGCTGTTACAGAACTGGGCTACTTTAAAAAAAAAAAAAAAAAACAGTCTAATCTGGCCTTTCTATTCTTGAGGCTTGTGAATCGTTTGCATCTTGTGATGAACCCTCTGTATTTGCTCTCGTGAAGTCTTCTCTTTAAGGTAGACTTGGATAATGATATGCCTATATACCTCCTGGAGACTGTTCTTCACTTGCTGGATGGTGTGTGTTCCAAATGCAAATGTCACTCAAATGCCACTCAAATGCCACTCAAATGCCACTCAAACCTTTTACCTGCTTAACTGACACATAAATAATGAAGGAATAGCCCACACCTGTCTAAATATATATGGACCTAACTGTATGTTAGTCTAGACTAGAGGGAAGAAGGAGGGCCTCAACCAGCTGTGCAAATGTCACTCAAATGCCACTCAAACCTTTTACCTGCTTAACTGACACATAAATAATGAAGGAATAGCCCACACCTGTCTAAATATATATGGACCTAACTGTATGTTAGTCTAGACTAGAGGGAAGAAGGAGGGCCTCAACCAGCTGTCCAACTGTCACATAAAATGGTGCTCTTGGAACTCTTAATAGAGGTCACACATTTGCCTTAAGGATTCAGGTGCAAGCAATTAAGTTGTAAGTAGAAAACAACAATTATGTTTGAAGATGCCATACCAACATGAATGTATTTTGTCTTTGAATTTCCATAATCACATTAGTCTGGGCACATTTTACTTAATTGCCCCGCAAAAATAAAGACATATCTTGTCGACAAGAGATTGGATTATGGCTTGAGAGAGAGGGTGTTCTCCATCAAAGGGCTCCTCTCTTGGTTCTGCCTATAAAAGCTGCTGGTTCTGAAGGAGACGACACTTCACCTCGAGCTGCAACCTCATCAGACTCAACATCCACTCCACTGCCGGCCTGTGAGTATCAGAACTGTGATCTGTCGCTCTGTCTTTTACAGTTCTCTTCTCTTGGTCTGTGAAGCTGAATCATGATACATGATTTCTCTCCTTTTTCTGCAATAGTATCAGAACTGTGTGGCAGTAGTTTCTGTGTTATATCTATGTTATTATAGTTCTCTGCTTCATTGAAAATCTGCTCTGTTTTCACTGTCTCAGTAGCTCACAGTAGAAGAACTTCCTTCAAGCTTATTTAGTGATCTACCTAACTTGTCATTGCAGAATCATGTCCAGGAACTACATGTCCAAGTTCGACGAGCTCCGTAAGGGAGACTACCTCATGTCCAACAACCGTGAGTGGAAGGCCTGTTTCCAGGTGAGTGTCTGGAGCCTGAACGATACTATACTATAATACTAATAATATTATAATTTAAACATAAGGTTGGAGCATTGCAGTGCAGTTAAACCCATGTTTCCATCCTATCTGTCTTTCTAGGAGGACGGCAACTTCGTCATCTACAACTGGAAGCCCGTGTGGAACTCCGACACCGCTGGCCAGCGTGACGCCTACCGCCTGTGCATGCAGGACGACTGCAACTTCGTCATGTACAAGAGGGACAACAAGATGATGTGGCAGACCAAGACCCAGGCATCCGGTGGCTTCAAGATGTGCCGCTTCTTCCTGCGTAACGATGGCACCATGGTGGTGGAGAGGGACGGAGAGGAGGTGTGGTCCTCTGCCCAGTCCAAGGGATTCAAGTAAGAAGTGTGACCGCAGCTCGACCAGGGAGAGGAACGATGACCGCACATTCCATCTAGTGCTATTATCTGTTATCTCCCTTGTTCAATGTTCAATAAAGAGCATTTTGAATTGTATCTACTA